>NC_067402.1:149654719-150254719 GCF_016432865.1 Antechinus flavipes | reverse complement strand
GAGATTGTCTGCTTTCTCAATTCTGTGGGCAGATAGGTGTTGGGAATTAATTCATGGCCCAAATACTCAACAGACTGATAAGCAATATGGGCCTTTAGACAAACAACTTCATAGTCTTGGTGGGGCCTGGAAGTCAAGGGTTTTCATGGCTGCATCTAGAGTAGCCTCTCAGGTTAGGCTGCTGATCAAGGTATCATTTACATATTGGATAGCCAGTGCCTGTGGAAATATGTGGGAGCTATCACAGAGCCCTGAGCTACCTTCATATTATGAACATGCCATGTCCATTTGCGCCTTTAAAGGAAAAAAAAAAAATAAATTGTACATTTTTATGAAATGGTATGCAAAAGAAAACATCTTAAAATCTAAGGCAGAAAATCATTGTGTCCCCTGGATTTATGCCTATTATTGATCATTTGCTCTGATTATAGAAATTTGATATGAGGAAAAAGCAGGGACATGATTATAATAACATCAGAACAGCTCCTTTAGGCTTCTGAGAGTCCATACAAGATGGGATAAAGCATTCTTAGATGTTTGACAGTCAATTATGAAATAATAATTTCAACTCCTATCCTGACTCAGGAATAATTAGGTAGGAAACAAACAAAACTGGGAAATTGAGTCAGAAAGATCCCACCTTGAGCAGACTCTGAGGTTGTCCTTCTAACTTTTGCCCAGATAAGATGTCCATTTGTGACAGTTCAGGAAGGCATTCCTCTGAGTAACATGTCATATTTCTGGAATGGTGGGCTACTGATCAGGCAATCAAAATTAAAACTCAAAAGAATATCAGTTACAGTCCCAAGATATTTTATCTCTAATACCAAATTCTACTAATCACAGCTTAGTTAAAATTTACAAGGACTTTCACATATAGGAGATTTTATTTAACATGTAGATTCTTAGTAGATACATTTCTTTTTTAGAAACTATACATTATAAATAGGCTCATTTCTCAGGGCTGATGACCTTCTTTACCTGATGGTTTCAAGAAAACTGGCAATCTTAGTAATGGGGGGGAAGAGGGAGTTGACAAAGATCCAAAGGAAGGGGCTGAGATTGCTGTTGCCCACTTCAACTATTCTTAGTGTTTTCCTGAGCTGTATTGTTTGATACCTCCCTTTCCCTCTGTGAAGGGGGAAAAAAGCACTTCACTCTCTTATACTGGAGGTGAATTGATAAGGTTTTCATTTCATCCATCTTGTTCCATACATAGCGATTACCAATTTTACATTTAATATGATGACAAGAACTCCAAATGACTTAATTAACAATTTTAGATTTTTCCTAATAGCCAAATAGTCTCAGCTATAATTTCCTCTTAATTTCCTAGCAAAGGTGAAAATACCTAATTCCTTAAATTACATTTACAAAGCATAATAAAATAGGATTAGCAAGGATAAATAAACTTTCTGCCTTTTTTAAGTTTATTCTGTCCTCAAGTTGTTGAGCTTTGGAAGTTCTCAGGGAGGATTTCGATTCCCTTAAAGAAGTTTTCCCTTTTGTTTTAGAGAGAAAACAAGACAATTTTTCAAACTGAGATAGAACAGATTTTAAACTTGACTTAACTTTAGTTTAAGAGATTCCATAAATTTTAATTAAATGTTCCAGACAAACTGAACTGCTATTTGGTTATTTTTTCAATTCACACAAACCATTTCTCTTTTGTGAGCCATGCAAGGGCAAAAGTGTCATTTTTTTTAAAAACTGACATGGCCCTCAGAAATCTGATTCAATAACTCAAAAGCAGGCTGTTTATTGTTAGAGTCTTTAAAGTAGTAGCAAACTGTTTTTCTGTTTACCTAAATTTCCCAAACTCTTCACTCTTTTGTTAATACTATCAATACAAATAGGTTACATTTTACATATCTCTTTACTGGGCTTTGATCAGAGCTCCTTTAAAATTGCCTTTACTATCAGATCTCAAATAACAAATTTCATTGAACTGAGTGAGTATATATTATTTCTTTCCCTCTCTCCCCTTTCCCATTTATCCCTGCTGCAGTCAGGGAAAGGGGGAAGAGGGAAGAAAGAGAAAGAGATTATCTTCCTCATTCTCAGGACACCTTAATTTAGTTGAATTTGCTTCCAAATTACTTTACACATACACACACAAAAAAATCATTTATCTCAACATTAAGATTCTATGTTAGTCACATTAAAAAAATCCATGTTATTATCAAATATGAAGGAATTTTGTCCAATAAAGAAGTTAACACTCATAGCATTTCTTTTGTGCTAAGCAGTTTTGCAATCTTTAAATGGCCAATCACCAAACTCCCCAATCATTACTCTCAGAAATTAGTTAACTTTATTTTTGTAGCCTCCACTTAGCCAGAGCTGGGGTGCATAGGAAAGAGTCAAGCTTTTCCCCCTTTTAATGTGGGAGTCAAGGCTGTTAAGAACTCTTTCCCAGTGCTCTAACTATGGCATAAAAGTTTTTGTTTTTTTTCTTCCTTCTTGCTGGCTGCATTTTAACTATGTCCAAGTAACAAAATCTAGCTCACAGAATAGACATGACATAGACATTCTGCACAAAAACAGGAGACACATACAAAAATTACATGGAAGAGGACTGTTTCTTTCCCACACAAAACAGCAACTTTTCATCAAGTGTACTTTCTGGTTGTATTTTAGATTTTTTTTCCCCAAAGATTTGGGGTTTGGACTGCTCCTTCCCCATTCCTTCTGGAGAAAGCAGCTCCAATCTTGCGATCCTATAAATGTAGAGGGGACTCAGATTCTTAAGACCGATGAGGTCACCCCCATTCAGCAGTCATCCAATGTGTTCCTGCTTTGTGCCGTTTATCAGGACATCCTTCTAGTTTACTAGGCGCCATCCCTTCCCTAAGATGATACCATTCAATGGGTCCTATTCAAACTAGGACAGCCTAAGGGCACAGGCAATGCTCACACAAAGTGTTTACCCATGGATAAGTTACCTGAATTCTCTCCCTCTTGGGCTTCTTCAGAGACTTCACTTCTGCTTTCTTTTTTTAATCATGTGCCTCTGCCTTGAACCCATACTTCATATAGAGAGAGGCTAGGAGTCCCATCTCAAGGATGGTTGAAGATAATTTCTCAATCCAGCACCTGCCCTTGTATCAGAATCCCAAATGTCTCTCTGGAAAGTCACAGGTCCTGAAACAAGCCCCTATAAACTATGTGGGATGGGGTGCTAGATCCCCCCTTACCCAAAATGACTACCTGAAGGCATCTCCAAATATAAACAAAAAGCATTTATTCAATTTTTGCAAGGAGCAATGCAAGCCCATCAACAGAACAGTCTAGCATGGTATGTGGCATATGGCACAAACAGAAAATGGATTATATAGCAGAAAAGGCATTGGTGCACCCTCCCTTCTTGTTGCTTTTTAAATTCATTGGATGGATTGAAAAGGAAGTAACCATTGGCAAACGGTCAAAAATGCTATCTATATCCTTGGGGTTATGTGACTTCCTGAAGCTCAGATCTTTGGTTTGACCTTTTCTTTCCTACAACCCTCTGAAAATAGGGATCACATGACTTCCTGAAACTTAGAGCTAAGTTCCTACAACCTTTGAGAAATCTTGACCTGTTCCTATTCAGGGGGAAAAGAAGAAGCTATTTAAATGTTTCCACAACCAGTCAATTAGTCTCCTAGAACTTGGTTGGCCTACCAGAACTAATTATAGAATCTCTACACATATTCTCTTGGCTCTTCAAGACATTTCCATTTCACAGCATCACAGTTCTACTAGAAACAAGTTTTCTAGCCTCATCTTTTTTTGGAGGAAACTCAACTAACAAAATCTGAACAGGTTTGCATTCAGGGCTTTCTTAATTCCACCCATGTGGGATACAGCACTTAAGTGGTTTGAATATTAGAACCCCCTGGCTGATTTTCAGCAAGTATGATTCAGTGCCTTAGGATTTGAACTCTGAGATGATGAAGCATGATTTTCTAGTGAGCAAGAAGTGCTCAATGTGGACATTTAAAAAAGAAAGTGGTTCTATCCTTGGTTTGTCTTTATTGCTTTGACTCTCTGTAATGGCAAGTAGATATATTTTCCAGATATTTTCTATTGTGGGACTGAAGAAATAAGTGCTATCACTCCTTTCCCCTATTCTGACTCCATGGTAATCAGTTCTATATAGCTGCAGAGCAGGAAACACATATAGGACAGCTGGATCAGACTCCTACAATTTAAAATATTTCTTCATTGAAGGAAATTAAGAAGGAAATGGTCCCAAGCTTTGGCCTTGATTGATAGAAGATATGGATTGGGAGTTGTATGAACAATACAAAACTGAGGTAGAAATGAAATACCTAATTCTCACACAAACTCTTTCTCTCTTGTTTGTGACAGCCTCCTAGCAATTGTTATGGACCTTGCCTCAGACAAACTGAGATTCTAAAAGGTCAAGATCCACCTTTGCATCCTGGGCCATTGTTGGTTGTCTTGACAATGGATTCATGACTCATGAGGTTGATGACTGTGCAACTCTGCCTCACTTAAATTTAATTCATGCAAAACTTAAGATATCATCCTCACAATGTCTTTGGTTTTCTTAGAGAATGAAGGATGAACAACAATAATTGTTCAAAATTACTGTTTATTTCAGACAGGACAATGAATGCTATGTGTTTTAATGTCCTTTAACATTTCTTCTCTGTGGAAAATAAATATCTGTCATATACCTGATTCACATTGAACATTAAATTGCTTTTCTACTGTAAATGCTAAATGGTGCTGTGCATAGGCATGGAGCTGGAATAAATAATTCCTGGGTTAAATTCTGAATTTAGACATTTACTAACTTTGTGACTCTGGGCAAATTGCATAGCTAAGGTTTGCTTCAGTTTTGTCATCTATAAAACAAGAATGATAATAGTACCTACTTACTAGGATTAAATGAAATTATATTTGGGAAGTTCAGTGCTAACAATGAGGCATTATATAAATACTATTCATCATCAATGATCATCATGATCATAATTATCATTATTACTATTCCTTCTCTCCTGCTCCTTTTATTTTTCTACCTCCTCCTCCTTTTCCTCCTCCTTCTCCTACTCCTTGCTTTTATCCACTTCCCTCTCCTCCTACTTCCTTCCTCCTTTGGGGAAATTTTAAAAATGATCCCTAATCTAATATTTCAGCAATTTTTCTCTGCAGTGCAGCATATGGGATTTAATGAACTTGTCTGTAAGAAAAAGGAAGTTAACTTCTCTCATTAAACTCTAGTTCCTTCAGGACTTAGCCTGATTTGGCTCTATGAATAAGTCTAATCTCAAGGCCTCCTTAGTAGAAAAATGAGATATAAGTAAGTGCTCCCAGCAACTTTGCCTCTGTGGAGATCATTGTTGTTAAACTATTGCTCTTCTTTATTAGTCTAAGAAATATGAGTAGTGAGAAGTAACAGATCTATCCTGGGGCAAGGAAGCTGACCCTAGCAGATGGAGAACAATATTCTTAAAAAAAAAAAAAAAAAAAAAAACTATATCTGCTTAATTAAGAACTTTACTTGTTACTTCGAGTTTTTGCCTACTTGATCAAACATGTGAAGTTTGACAGTCTTCCAAACTTCTAAAGACAGATAGGTTCTGCTTAATTCTTTTCCTTCTCTGGATAAATATTCCATTTCTTCATTCAGTTTTCATATGATCTAAACTAAAGGTACATTGATATGTTATTTCTTTTTTGCTGGAAGTTTTCTAGCTTATCATCAGTTCTAATGCCCGGACTGAACATATTATTCCAAGGGTGTCTTATCAGGAAAAGTTTAGTGATTATCATATTTTCTTCTTTTTTCATATTAAGCATCTCTTAGGGTTAGCTGTTTTTTGGCTGCCATGTCAAACTATTGGCCCAAATAGAGTATATAATCAATTTAAAATGCTAGGTCTTTTCCATAGAATCTATTGCCATATGTCTCCCATAATTGGTGTTTCCATTTTTATTTTGTTTTAATTCAAGCATATATACTTGAATTTTCTCTGTTCTCCATATCTGAAATAATATCCCTCTTCATCTCAGTCTACTTACTACTCTGACATCTTTTAAGTCACAACAAAAATCCTGTATTCTATTTGAAGGTTTTCCCTATCCCTCTCTGTTTTTTAAAAAGTGTGTATTTTAAAATACTCTTTGCTTAATTAAAACAACTCTGAGATACCACTACACACCTGTCAGATTGGATAAGATGACAGGAAAAAAATAATAATGAATATTAGAGGCAATGTGGGAAAACTGGGACACTGATGCATTGTTGGTGGAGTTGTGAATGAATTCACCCATTCTGAAGAGCAATCTGGAATTATGCTCAAAAAGTTATCAAACTGTGCATACCCTTTGATCCAGCAGTGTTACTTCTGGGCTTATATCCCAAAGAGATCTTAAAGGAGGAAAAGGGACTCACATGTGCAAAAATGTTTGAGGCAGCCCTTTTTGTAATGGTTAGAAACTGAAATTTGAATGGATAGCCCAACAATATTTCGTCACAATCATATACTTCAGCTTGAATAGTCATTGGCATCCCTTTGATTTCTAATTGTTAGCCAACACAAAAGGAGCTGCTATAAATATTTTGTACAGATATCACCCCTCTTGTCATTTATTTGGGATATAGACCTAGCAATGTTATTGCTGGATCAAGGGATATGCACAGTTTTATAGCCTTTTGGGACATAGTTCCAAATTTCTCCATAGAATGGTAGGATCAGTTCATAATTCCACCAATAGTGCATTAGTTTCCCAGTTTTCCCACATCCTGTCCAACATCCATTGTTTTCCTTTTTTTTTTTTTATCATATTAGCCAATCTGGTTATATTGTTGTTGTTTTTTTCTGATATCATCCCCCACCCTTTATCATTTCTTATAGAACAATAATATTCCATCACATCATATACCAGAACATTTTTAGCCATTCCCCTATTGATAAGTATTCCCTCAGTTTCAAATTCTTCATCACCATAAAAAGGAGCTAAGAATTTGTTCATATGGGTCTTTTTTTCTTTTCCTTTGATCTTTTTGTGATGTAGAAGTAGGAGTACTATTGCTATGTCAAAGAGTGTTTTCAATTTAAAGTCCTTTGAGGACAGCTCCACATTGTTTTCTAAAATAATTCTATCATTGCGCTTCTTCAACAACGGCCCATTAATATATATATATTTTCCATTTTCCATTTCAGCATTTATCTTTTCTCTAATCAGTTTTGATTTAAAGCATTTTTTTATATGACTATAGATAATTTTGATCTCTGAGTTTGTGCTTCTGTTTTCCCTGCTGCTCTAGTAGCTTTTTGAGGGTCAAGTTTTTATTTGTTTGTTTGTTTGTTTTGTCGTTTAATAATTTTTCTAACCTATTTCTTGACTTTTACTTTTATATTAAAATTGGTCTCTCCTATCTGCCTTTGGGGAAGCACTTTATCATGCCTCAAATTTGTTGGCTGCTGTTTTCAAACTAATTCTGGAGTCTAAAACTTTTTCATGCTTCCAAGAAGATGTGATCCTGGGAAAGGTATGTTAACTTGTTCTCTTGATTTGTGTTCTGGTCCTAATTCAGGAAGGGCCCTTTCTCCCTTGTAGCCAGATTTCTAGTGTTTCTCTCTGCTTTTGATATATGAGCAACCACAAGTGCTTCTCCCCACCCTAGATTGCTACCAAGAACTTTACTTATGTGCAAGAGAGTTGTCATTCAAGTGGACTCACTGCCAGGTGTAATCTCTGATTTGTTGACTGACCTCCTTAATGTCACTGTGCTGAGAGCTCTCAGTGCTGCTACTGCTGATATTATGACAGCTGCTGCTGCTGCCATATGTATATACTCTGGACAGATCATGACCCTAATCAGACCGCTGGTGTCAGATATTTCTGCTGACCTTTTACATTTTCTTAGGCTGCAAAAATGTCTCACTCTAACCTTTTATTGACTCTGTGATTCCAAAATTTGATTTAAATCTTTATTTTAAAGTTTTTAAAGGCTAATGTTAAAATATTTCAATTAGGTTGTGGCTTTCAATTCACCATCTTGGCTTCAATCTTTTCCCGATCTCTATTAATTTTATCAACTTGTTTCTCTTAATTTTTTCCCATTTATCCTGCATATAATTTGTACACATTTCTCTGCTTGTTGTTTCCTCCATTAGATTATATTTTCCCTGTGATCAGAGACTGTCTTTTACATCTTTTTATATCCCAAATGCCTAACACAGCATTTGAGGCAAAGCAGACACTTAATACATTTTTACTACCTTTTACACTCTTATTTTTCCTTCTCTTTCTCTTCTTTCTCCTTCTTTTCCCTTTCTTCTTCCTCCTTTTCTTCCTCCACCTCCTTCTGCTGCATCTCCTTCTTTTCTTCTTCCTATTATAGCACATCCCTATTAGCTTCATCTTATTCTTTTGATCTCCTGTTTTATCTAGTTTTGATATTTTACATCATTTTTTTCCTGTTTCCCAATATAAAAGATGATAGGTGATATCTAAGATCCTTAGATTATATCTAGGATTCTTTCTAGTTCCTCATCTCCAAGATGCTGTGGGTTCTGTCGATCCAAAACCCAATTCAGAGGATCAATGTCATGTTGATCTGAGGAATGCCAGGAAAAGCTAAGATAAAGACCTGTATACTCTTCACCATCTTGGCTCTGCACTCTAGAACCATAATTCTCAAGAACATTTAAATTTTATCTTTTGCAGATAACTTTTTTTTTTTTCTGAAGGAGTAGGGAAGACATCTGTCTAAGGACATTCCTAGATGATCATAGTGTATTTCCATATTTAGGATTCTAAAAATTTAATTTTAATGAACAGGATCATAGTTTTAGAGCTCAAAGTTCATCTAGTAGAAAGCCTCTCATGCAGGGAAGGAAATGTAAGCCCAAGGAAGATTGTGATACATTAGTGAGAAGAAGAGAGAGAGAATGAGGTAGTGGATGAGGAATGTAGTAGCAGCAGTAGCTGTAGAAGCAATAGCAACATCACTTAAGTTTTGCAAACATTTTACAAATAATAACTTATTTTATTCTCATAATCCAAAGAGGTAGGTAGTACAATTATAGTTACTTAACATACAAAGAAACTGACACAGATAGATATTAAGTGACTGATAAGAGAAAAAGAGCTAAGAAGTATCTGGATCTGAATTTTAATTCAGATCCTCCTAGTTCTAGATGCAGTGTGACTTGACCAATGTCAAGACTTACATGAACTGATGCTGAGTGAAATGAGCAGGCCAGAAGGTCATTATATACTTCAATAACAATACTATATGATGATTAATTCTGATGGACATGGCCCTCTTCAACAATGAGATAAACCAAATCAATTCCAATAGAACAGTATTGAACTGAACTAGCTACACCCAGTGAAAAAAACTCTGGGAGATGACTAAGAACCATTACATAGAATTCCCAATCCCTCTATTTTTGTCTGCCCACATTTTTTATTTCCTTCACAAGCCTTGTATACTATTTCAGAGTATGATTTTTATTTTTTTGTAAAGCAAAATAACTGTTTGAACATATATACTTATTTTGTATTTAATTTATATTTTAACATATTTAACATGTATTTGTCAACCTGCCATTTGGGGAAAGGGGTGGGAGGAAGGAGGGAAAAAAAATGGAACAAAAGGTTTGACAATTGTCAATGCTATAAAATTACCCATACATATAACTTCTAAATAAAAAGCTATTATTAAAAAACAAAAAGAAAGTGTATTGGATTTGAAATCAAAGGACCCAGGATCCTGACTTCCTCACTATCTAAATAATCTTTCTGAAGTTATTTAAACTATCTGGGCCTTAGTTTTCAAATCAGTAAAATCAGGGGCATGAAAGATGATGCAAAAAGTTTATCTGAATTCTAAAAGAGATTTCAAACCCTGAGGAGACTAAAAGCAGATTGTCTCCAGATGAAGTCCCAAAGGATGATATAATCTGATCCCACCATACGAGGCTCTCCTAGAAGAAATTAAAGAGAATATTAAAAGAGAGCTAGAAGAAAAATGGGAGAAAGAAAGGAAAACATTGCAAGAGGGTTGGAAAAGGCATATAACTCATTAAAAGATAGATTGGAAAAAGAAAACAATTCCTTGAACAACAGAATATGTGAAATGGAAAAGGTAAAGAACACCCAGGAAAACAGAATTTGTGAATTAGAAAAAGAAAATAACTCCTTAAAAATTGTGAAATGGACAAAAAAAAAAATCCCATGGAATAAAACAACTCATTTAAAAACTCAATTGGACAAATATAAAAAGAAGTAAAAAAAAAAAAAAGTAAATGAAAAAATAGTTCATGAAAATTAAGAACTAAACAAATGGAAATCAATGACTCGAGATATGAAGAATCAGTCAAACAAAACCAAAAGAAAATGAAAAAAAAATGTTAAATACTTATTTGGGAAAACAACAGACCTGGAAAATAGCTCTAGGACAGATAATCTAAGGATAATTGGATTCCCTGAAAACCATGATAGAAAAAAAAAAAAAAAAACCTCAGACACTATTTTTCAGGAAATCATCAAAGAGAACAGCCCAGATGTCACAGAATCAGATCTTAAAATAGCCAATAAGAGAATTCATCAAACACCTGAAAAAAATCCCAAAATTAAAACTCCAAGGCATAATGTGGCTAAATTTGAGAACTAGCAGACAAAGGAAAAAATATTACAAGTAGCCAGGAAAAAAAAATTCAAATACCAAGGAGCCACAATGAGGATTACTCAGAATCTAGCAGCTGCCACTTTAAAGCATCAAACGACCTGGAATCTGATATTCTGAAAGGCAAAGGAACTTGGAAAGCACTCAAGTAGTAAACTACCCCACTGAATGGAGCATTTCCTTGCAGGGAAGAAGATGGGTATTCAATGAAACAGGTGAATTTCATTTATTTCTGATGAAAAAATTCTAAATAATAATAATAAAAAAAATATAGGACATAAAGAGTGTATGTATAATTTGATTTTACCATTATAATATAAAAAGGGAATTAGAGATGGAAAGGAGATTGTACCAGAAAAATGGAAAAGTGGAGGTAAAAAGAGGAAAATTACATCTTGCAAAGAGGCAAAGGAAACTTATTGTATTTGAAGGAAAGAAGGGAGGGGAATGAATGCTGTGTGCATCTTACTTTCATCAGATTTGACTCAAAGAGAAAATATTAGACATATTTGGTTTACAGAGAAACTTCTCTCACCTTATTGAAAAGTGGAGGGGAAAAGTGAAAAGTGCTCTTGGATAGGTCGAGTGAATATAATAAAGATGAAAATACTACCTAAACTAATCTACTTATTTTGTACTGTATCAAACTCCCAAGAAGCTATTTTACTGACCTAGAAAAAAAATAACAACAAAATTCATCTGTAAGAACAAAAGGTCAAGAATTTCAAAGTAACTAATGAAAAAAAAAATCAAATGAAGGTGGACTAGCTGTACCAGATCTACAACTATATTATAAAGCAAGGTCATCAAAACCATTTTGTACTGGCTAAGAAATAGACTCATTGATCAGTGGAATAGGTTAGGTTCACAGGACAAAATAATCAGTAATTGTAGCAATCTAGTTCTTAGTCATCTCCCAGAGTTCTTTCTCTGGGCATAGCTGGTTCAATTCATTACAAATTCTATTTTAAGGGATTATTTTCTTTTTTTCTGTTTCACAAAATTCGTGTTTCTAGAAGTTGTTTTCTTTTTCCATTTTATCAAATTTATCTTTTAATAAGTTATATGCCTTTTCCAAACCCTTTTATAAAGTTTTCATTTCTCTTCTCCATTTTTCTTCTAGCTCTCTTTTAACATCCTTTTAAATTTCTTCTAGGAGAGCTTTGTTAGGTATAGGAGACCAGATTATAGTATATTTTGGAGATTCATCTAGACACAATCTGCTTTTAGTCTCTTTGGGATTTGAAATCTATTCTTCTCTTTCAACATTAAAACTATATTATCTGAGTTTTTTTACATTTTTACTCATTTTTTTAAACATTAAGGACTTTTTGAGGGCAAGGTGGGTTTTCTAAACTTCCTTTACAAGTGGCTGTGCTGGGTCCGTGCTGATTCACTTCTGGTGCTAGGTGGGCACAGCCAGATCTAGTGAGATTCTGGCAGTTTGGGGTTCCCTATTGATCTTTTGTGTTTGTTTTGGATGTTTTTAACTTCTCTGCTGATCTACTGCCTTTCAACCAGGGCAGGGTAGCCAACACAGCTGTACATTCCTATAGATTCCTCCTCGTAGATTCTCCACAACTATGCAGATGCATAGAGTCTGCACCACCCTAGCTCCCCACTGTCTGTGCTGAAATCTGTTCAGCCTTCTTGCACTTGACTTTCCTTCCTCCATTTCCAATAGAAACAGACCTTTTCTGGCAATCTTCAAAATTATCTTCTGCTGGTAATTTGTTGCCCTTCCAACATTTGTGGATTTTTCCATCCAGAACTAATTCAGAGGCTAGATTTGCTAAATAGTCTGAAGGTTATAGGAGAAGGTCAGAACAAATGTGTGTCCACTCTGCCATCTTGGCTCTGCCCCTCTGCATTTTGTTTTCTTTCACATTTTTCTTGGGCAGCATGATATTTGTGGAAATGTATAGAAACAGAAGAATTTCACATGTTTAACATATATTGGATACTTGCCATCTCTGGAGGAGTTGGGGTAAAGGGAGGGGAAAAGATTTAAAACACAAGGTTTTGCAGGGGTTAATGTTGAAAATTATTTATGCATATGTTATAATCACATGCTATATGTAAAAGCATGTTTGTATATGGGAGAATTAGTTATATATGTAAATGAGAGATTGTTTTGTGTAGATATCTGTGTGTAGATATCTTGTAATACAAAAGTTAATTTAACACATCCTATTTCTCATCAAGCACAAATATATTCATTTATTTATTTATTTTGAAGCTTGATTTCTGATGTAATGGTTATCTAGTTCAGTTTATGCTATCTAGATCTATGCTGTGGAATAAATTTCCTTTTCAATTCATTCTCACTTTGGCCCAGCATACTGTACAATAGAGTGACCTACTTCCATTTACAAAGTAGAAAAAGCATAAAAAAAGATTCATTCAGACAGAGCACACACCCACACAAATATAGAATATTATACCACATTTCCAAAATATATTTCTTTGAAAGAGTAACAACTAGGATGTCCTATCTAGGTTTTATGGGAAGAAAATGAAATACCACATTCTTTGAATAGAGTTATAATTCCAAACTTTAGATACTTCAATTTTCTTTCAATCATCGAAAATATAATAAAATGTAAAAATTAAATATTAAATATAAATAAATATATAAAAATAAATAATTTTTCATGTAGATGTCATCATTAAATGCCAGAGGGCCAAGTCTACCAGAACTGAAACCCTTTACTACAATTTTTTTTTCCAGGTGTTTTCCAGTTGTTTCTAACTCTTTGTGACCCCACTTGTAGTTTTTTAGCCAAAAATACTGGAGTGGTTTTTCTCTTTCCTTTTCCAAGTCATTTAGAGATGAAGAAATTGAGGCAAACAGGATTATGGGACTGACCCAGGATCATACTTCTAATAAGTTTCTGAGGCCAGAATAAAAGTCAGGAATCTGAAGATGTGTCTTTCTGATTGCAGATCCATCACTCTATCCACTGTGCCACTTTGCTGCCCCACTACTAAAATAGTCTTATCTTATTCCTACTCATTTCCTACCAAGCTCTCTCCTTCCCATCTATTGTGGATTGAATCTCTCTAGGATTCTGGAAGCAGGATGGATATGCTCTTTCTAATGTGTTTTGGGCCTAGACCTGACTCAAACCAGTCTCGTGGAAGTTTTGACTGGTATTTAGAAGAAAATGAGACATTTGTAGTCTATTCAATATGTAACACAAGAGCTTTCATGGGGAATGTTTACTTCAAAAGTCATATTCACAAATAAACCATGGCCTTTGTATCATACTCTCTATGGAGAGAAATGGGATTAGGCACAGTTCCTAAATAGAACAGTCCCATTTCCAAGTTCAAAAGTCCTTTAAAAGCTCCAGTGTCAAGCATTATATAGTTTTTTAGGGCTCCAATATTGGTTTGGCCACAGCATCCCATCTGTGTCCTAACACCTAACACCAAGATAATCATGAATCTGGGTCTGTGCAGATCACTTCCGGTTCTTGAACTTGAAGAAAATACACAAAACAGAAAAAAAAAAAAAAAAAAAAAGCCTGCAATCCAATTTCTTTGATCAAAAGTAAAAGAGGGAGAACAAGGAAAAGAAGTCTTTCCTTCTTTATCTATTTAATTTGTAGTACTCAAGCTATGAGTTGTACCCAGATAAGTTAAGAATATAATTAACAAAAATACATTTATTTAGAGATAGGCACTGAAAACACTTTAACAGAATGGAGCTTTTTAGCAGCTAATCTACTTATCCATTATTATTTACCAAGCAAGTTTCAGAGAACTTGTAAAGTTTTTTGTGGATTCTCTGTACTTGGATGATTGGTAAGTATTATTTGCAGCTGAACCTGTTGTCCCCTAAGCTAACTGTGACTTGAAGATAATCTTAATACCTATGAAGGAAAATTAGACTAACTGGAATGAGGAGAGCAGTATTTGTTAGGATGTTTTTCCTACCACACATATCTTAGATGAGCAGGGAGTCATCAAGGACAAACAATCCTTTTGTTAAGACAAAAGACTAATAGGCCTTAGCCACTGCACTACAAATGGCATTCTTCATATATCAGCATATTACAATATCTTCTATAACAATGCTTTTATATGTGCTCTCTTCCCTAATTAGAAAGTCAGATAATTGAATGTAGAGACTTTAGTATAGAATTTGGCCCCATTCCTAAGTCAATATTGAAAATCTCAAATCTTTTAAATGAAATATAGTTTAGTCACACAGTGAGACAGTGCAATAAAAACAAAATAAACAAACAAACAACAACAACAACAACAAAAACAGGAATAATAAATGCAGGGACAAGAGAGGGAGAGTTATAGGACAAAAACACTTTTTGCATTACTTGACCTACTTTAAGATTAACTTTGGGGGGACTTCCGGTTAAGATGGTGGAGAGGAGGCTCACAGTTGCATAAGCTCCGCGCTTTCTCTCACTATCCACTTCATTACAAGCCTCTGAATCAATGCTTGACTGAAAAAAACCCACAAATAGTTACCAAGAGAAGCCATCCTTGAGATCCGCCAAGAAAGGTCTGTCTTTACTGGAGGGCTGGGACGGTTTTAGATAGGGCGCAGGCTGAGGGCAGCGGCAGTGAGAGCACGGGAGCAGAGCTGAGAGGGGGTGGGGAGTGATCGCAGCTGTCTCTGCGGGGAGAGCTTCGCTACAGGTTTGGAACCTGCAGCAAGTCAACAGCCCAGCAGAGAAGCTAAAAACACCGGGGCTGAAGAATACAACCGCAAACAGCTGGAGTCTCTCAGGACCTGGCCGCCCCCCCCTTCCCCCCCCTCAGTGACTCAGCACGCTTTGGGATCTCAGAGCGCAGGCGCAGCACAGTCCTGCTAGTGCCTCACTGCTGCCCCCTGCAGTCTGTAGAGGAAGCTCGATAACACACCCAGCCCCCCCCAAAGAAAGACTCCAGTTTTTTCTGTTTTTCTTTGGTAGTTTGTCTCTGATTAATAGACAGAATGAGCAAGAAGCTGAAGAGGACTTTAACCCTTGACAGCTTCTATACAGATAGAGAGCAGACTCTAAATCCTGAGGAGACTAAAAACAGGCAGTCCCCAGGTGATTCCCCAAAGGAGGAGATCATCTGTTCCTCAGCACAGATGAACCTCATAGAAGTGATTAAAAAGGCTCTCACAAGGGAGCTAGAAGAAAAATGGGAAAAGAGCCTGGAGAAGTCAGTTAAAGAGAGAGTGGATAAAGAAGTAAAATCCTTGAAAAATAGGATTAGTGAACTGGAAACAGAAAACAGCTCTCTAAAAAACAAAATTGGCGAAATGGAAAAAAATTCCACAGAACAAAAGAACTCAATTGGACAATTAGAAAAAGATTTTAAAAAAGTGAGTGAAGAGAATACTTCACTGAAAATCAGAATTGAACAAGTGGAATTGAATGACTCGAGGAGACAAGAAGAATCAGTCAAGCAAATCCAAAAAAATCAAACAATGGAGAAAAATGTGAAATACCTTCTGGGGAAGACAACAGACCTGGAAAACAGATCCAGGAGAGACAATCTGAGAATCATTGGACTCCCAGAAAAACATGATGAAAAAAAGAGCCTGGACACTGTCTTCCAGGAAATTATCAAAGAGAACTGCCCAGAAGTCATAGGAACAGAGGAAAAAATAAACATTGAAAGGATTCATCGATCACCCACTGAAAGGGATCCTAAAATCAAAACACCAAGGAATATAGTGGCCAAATGCCAGAACCCTCAGATGAAAGAAAAAATATTGCAAGCGGCTAGAAAAACCCAATTCAAGTATCAAGGAGCCACAATAAGGATCACCCAGGATCTGGCAGCATCCACATTAAAAGATCGAAGGGCCTGGAATATGATATTCCGAAAGGCTAAGGAACTTGGTATGCAACCAAAAATAACTTACCCAGCGAGAATGAGCATCTTTTTCCAGGGAAGAAGATGGACATTCAACGAAGTAAGCGAATTTCGTCTATTTCTGATGAAAAAACCAGAACTTAACAAAAAGTTTGATCTACAAATATAGAACTCAAGAGAAATCTAAAAAGGTAAAGATTAATCTTGGGAACTATATTTTGACTATATAGATGTATAAAGAATACATGTATACCTTGTTCTAGAAATTGATGTGGAAAGGACATTGTACCAGAAAAAGGGTAAAGTGGGGGTAGTACATCTCATGAAGAGGCATAGGAAACCTATTATATCTGAGAGAAAGAATGGAGGGGGATGAATATAGTGGGTATATTACTGCCTTCAGAATTGGCTTTAAGTGAAAAATCTTAAGACATATTCAATCTATGGTGAAACTTCTCCCATCTCATTGAAAAGTGAGAAGGGAAAAGTGGAAAGGGAAGGAATAAGCTAAGCGGAAGGGAATACGGGAACTGGGAGGGAAAGGGGTAAGATAGGGGGAGGAACTCTAAGGCGGGGGGAGGGATACTAAAAAGGGAGGGCTGTGAGAAGCAAGGGGTGCTCACAAGCTTAATACTTGGAAGGGGGGGAAAGGGGAAAGAAGGGAGGAAAGCATAAACCGGGGTTAACAAGATGGCAAGTAATACAGAATTGGTCATTCTAACCATAAACGTGAACGGGGTAAACTCCCCCATAAAGAGGAAGCGGTTAGCAGAATGGATTAAAAGCCAGAATCCTACAATATGTTGTTTACAGGAAACACACCTGAAGCGGGGAGATACATGCAGGTTAAAGGTAAAAGGTTGGAGCAAAATCTACTATGCTTCAGGTGAAGTCAAAAAAGCAGGGGTAGCCATCCTGATCTCAGATCAAGCTAAAGCAAAAATTGACCTAATTAAAAGAGATAAGGAAGGACACTATATCTTGCTAAAGGGTAGCATGGATAATGAAGCACTATCTATATTAAACATATATGCACCAAGTGGGGTAGCATCTAAATTCTTAAAAGAGAAACTAAGAGAGCTGCAAGAAGAAATAGACAGTAAAACTATAATAGTGGGAGATCTTAACCTTGCACTCTCAGAATTAGATAAATCAAACCACAAAATAAATAAGAAAGAAGTCAAAGAGGTAAATAGAATACTAGAAAAGTTAGATATGATAGATCTCTGGAGAAAATGTAATGGAGACAGAAAGGAATACACTTTCTTTTCAGCAGTTCATGGAACCTATACAAAAATTGACCATATATTAGGACATAAAAACCTCAAACTCAAATGTAGTAAGGCAGAAATAGTAAATGCATCCTTTTCAGACCACGATGCAATGAAAATTACATTCAACAAAAAAGCAGGGGGAAGTAGACCAAAAAATAATTGGAAACTAAATAATCTCATACTAAAGAATGATTGGGTGAAACAGCAAATCATAGACATAATTAATAACTTCACCCAAGAAAACGATAATAATGAGACATCATACCAAAATGTATGGGATGCAGCCAAAGCGGTAATAAGGGGAAATTTCATATCTCTAGAGGCCTATTTGTATAAAATAGAGAAAGAGAAGGTCAATGAATTGGGTTTGCAATTAAAAATGCTAGAAAAGGAACAAATTAAAAACCCCCAGTCAAACACTAAACTTGAAATTCTAAAAGTAAAAGGTGAGATCAATAAAATTGAAAGTAAAAAAACTATTGAATTGATTAATAAAACTAAGAGTTGGTTCTATGAAAAAACCAACAAAATAGACAAACCCTTAGTAAATCTGATTAAAAAAAGGAAAGAGGAAAATCAAATTGTTAGTCTTAAAAATGAAAAGGGAGAACTCACCACTAACGAAGAGGAAATTAGAGCAATAATTAGGAGTTACTTTGCCCAACTTTATGCCAATAAATTCGACAACTTAAATGAAATAGAAAAATACCTCCAAAAATACAGCTTGCCCAAACTAACAGAGGAAGAAGTAAATATCCTAAACAGTCCCATCTCAGAAAAAGAAATAGAACAAACTATCAATCAACTCCCTAAGAAAAAATCCCCAGGACCAGATGGATTTACATGTGAATTCTACCAAACATTTAAAGAACAATTAACTCCAATGTTATATAAACTATTTGAAAAAATAGGGATTGAAGGAGTCCTACCAAACTCCTTTTATGACACAGATATGGTACTGATACCTAAACCAGGTAGGCTGAAAACAGAGAAAGAAAATTATAGACCAATCTCCCTAATGAATATTGATGCTAAAATCTTAAATAAAATATTAGCAAAAAGATTACAGAAAATTGTCACCAGGATAATACACTATGACCAAGTAGGATTTATACCAGGAATGCAGGGCTGGTTCAATATTAGGAAAACTATTAGCATAATTGACTATATCAATAACCAAACAAACAAAAACCACATGATCATCTCAATAGATGCAGAAAAAGCATTTGATAAAATCCAACATCCATTCCTAATAAAAACACTTGAGAGCATAGGAATAAATGGACTTTTCCTTAAAATAGTCAGGAGCATATATTTAAAACCATCAGTAAGCATCATATGCAATGGGGAAAAACTGGAACCTTTCCCAGTAAGATCTGGAGTGAAGCAAGGTTGCCCACTATCACCATTATTATTTAATATCGTATTAGAAACACTAGCCTCGGCAATAAGAGTCGAGAAAGATATAAAAGGAATTAGAGTAGGCAATGAGGAAACCAAACTATCACTCTTTGCAGATGATATGATGGTATACCTAGAGAACCCCAGAGATTCTACCAAAAAGCTATTGGAAATAATTCATAATTTTAGCAAAGTAGCTGGCTACAAAATAAATCCCCATAAATCCTCAGCATTTTTATACATCACCAACAAAACCCAACAGCAAGAGATACAAAGAGAAATTCCATTCAGAATAACTGTTGATACCATAAAATATTTGGGAATCTATCTATCAAAGGAAAGTCAGGAATTATATGAGCAAAATTATAAAAAAGTCTCCACACAAATAAAGTCAGACTTAAATAATTGGAAAAATATTAAGTGCTCTTGGATCGGCCGAGCGAACATAATAAAGATGACAATACTCCCTAAACTAATCTATTTATTTAGTGCTATACCAATCAGACTTCCAAGAAAATATTTTATTGATCTAGAAAAAATAACAACAAAATTCATATGGAACAATAAAAAGTCGAGAATCTCAAGGCAATTAATGAAAAGAAAATCAAATGAAGGTGGCCTAGCTGTACCTGATCTAAATTTATATTATAAAGCAGCAGTCACCAAAACCATTTGGTATTGGCTAAGAAATAGATTAGTGGATCAGTGGAAAAGGCTAGGCTCACAAGACAGAATAGTCAATTATAGCAATCTAGTGTTTGACAAACCCAAAGCCCCTAACTTCTGGGAAAAGAACTCATTATTTGATAAAAACTGCTGGGATAATTGGAAATTAGTATGGCAGAAATTAGGCATGGTCCCACACTTAACACCATTTACCAAGATAAGATCAAAATGGGTCTATGACCTAGGCATAAAGAACGAGATTATAAATAAATTAGAGGAACCTAGAATAGTTTATCTCTCAGACTTGTGGAGGAGAAAGAAATTTGTGACCAAAGATGAACTAGAGACCATTACTGATCACAAATAGAAAATTTCGATTACATCAAATTAAAAAGCCTTTGTACAAATAAAACTAATGCAAACAAGATTAGAAGGGAAGCAACAAACTGGGAAAACATCTTCACAGTTAAAGGTTCTGATAAAGGCCTCATTTCCAAAATATATAGAGAACTGACTCAAATTTATAAGAAATCAAGCCATTCTCCAATTGATAAATGGTCAAAGGATATGAACAGACAATTTTCAGAGGATGAGATTGAAACTATTACCACTCATATGAAAGTGTGTTCCAAATCATTATTGATCAGAGAAATGCAAATTAAGACAACTCTGAGATACCACTACACACCTGTCAGATTGGCTAAGATGACAGGAAAAAATAATGATGAATGTTGGAGGGGATGCGGGAAAACTGGGACACTAATGCATTGTTGGTGGAGTTGTGAACGAATCCAACCATTCTGGAGAGCAATCTGGAATTATGCCCAAAAAATTATCAAAATGTGCATACCCTTTGATCCAGCAGTGTTTCTATTGGGCTTATATCCCAAAGAAATACTAAAGAAGGGAAAGGGACCTGTATGTGCCAAAATGTTTGTAGCAGCCCTGTTTGTAGTGGCTAGAAACTGGAAAATGAATGGATGCCCATCAATTGGAGAATGGCTGGGTAAATTGTGGTATATGAATGTTATGGAATATTATTGTTCTGTAAGAAATGACCAGCAGGATGAATATAGAGAGGCTTGGAGAGACCTACATGAACTGATGCTAAGTGAAATGAGCAGAACCAGGAGATCATTATACACTTCGACAACGATATTGTATGAGGACATATTTTGATGGAAGTGGATTTCTTTGACAAAGAGCCCTGAGTTTCAATTGATAAATGACGGACAAAAGCAGCTACACCCAAAGAAAGAACACTGGGAAACGAATGTGAACTATCTGCATTTTTGTTTTTCTTCCCGGATTATTTATACTTTCTGAATCCAATTCTCCCTACGCAACAAGAGAACTGTTCGGTTCTGCAAACATATATTGTATCTAGGATATACTGCAACATATCCAACATATAAAGGACTGCTTGCCATCTAGGGGAGGGGGTGGAGGGAGGGAGGGGGGAAAAAAATCGGAACAGAAATGAGTGTCAATATAATGTAATTATTAAATAAAAAATTAAAAAAAAAAAGATTAACTTTGAATTAATATCTGAAAATCAAGTGCCATGAAGAAGATTTTACAGAAGTCATTAATATAATATCTGGACTAATTCTCTGGAGGGCCTCAGGATCAGTTGGAGTCAGGCTCAGTCAAAGTCCTTGGTCTTTAGGAGGAGAAGTAAAGGAGGCAGGTAAGCTGCCACATGGCTCATCAAAGATGGATCTTGGACTCTCAAGTGTAGAGCCTGAAGTTTTCCCTGATGAGCGTGTTGTGGCATAGAGACTCTGACTCTCTCCCTCAGCTCTCCAATAGTTCCCTACAGTTACCTCACCACAACACATTCAGCAGATGTCAATCCTGAGGAGAGCCATCACATCATCATATCATTTAAGTACATATTTGTAGAACCATTATCTCACATTGAGAAGGTACTTACCTATTTATTGTGAAGAATAACTAAATTATTCACTCCTAATCATCTTAAAATGTTGCTGTTACTTTGTATACAATACATGCCACTTTGCATCAGCTCATGTAAATTTTTTTCATTTTTTTCTGAGAGCATCTTGATCCTCATTTCTTATAGCAGATAGTATTTTATGACAATCACAGTTGGTCAGATCATTTAATGATATGCATAAAAGAAAAAAGAAATTTTTTGATAATAGGGAAGGATGTGTTGATTAAAAGATCCTTTAATGGTTTTAGCTAGAAAATAGTGTAACTGTTCTTTGAAGAAAACTCAGCCATCAGAGATTATATTCTTGAATTTATTTCACTTAAAAATCAAGAGCATAAAATAGTTATTAATTAGTCTTCCCAAAAAATAAGAAGTTCATATATATATATATATATATATATATATATATATATATATATATATATACACACATATATATATATATATATATATATACACATATATATATAAACATTTCCCTCAATGTTTTTACTCAATCATTAACCATTTTATCATATATCTCATTATAGTTAATTCAATGCAAACTATATATTTGCTGTTTTGATTATAGATGCTTCCCCATGTTTGTTTTGTAAGGTAAGTAGTGTAGACCAAATAATAAAAGAGCATTCCTGGTTATGAGCAATTAATATTTTTCCAATTGCTAAGATCTGACTTTATTTGTGTGAGAAGTGAAGACAGAATACATTTAAAATTAAATGCAAATTTTTAAAAGATTTCCTCCAAAGATATGGCATTTTCATAACTGTAGAAATGACTGGCAGCAGCTAAGTGGCATGATGGATAAAGTGCCAGATCTGAAATCGGGAAGATTCATCTGATTTCAAATCTAGCCTGATGCTTACTAACTATATGACTCTGGACAAATGACTTAATCCTTTTTGTCTCAGTTCTTTATTTGTAAAATGAAGTGGAAAAGGCAATGATGAATCTTTTCCCAGTATCTTTGACAAGAAAGCCCCAAAAATAAAGTTAAAAGAAATGAGACACAATTGTAATAACAACAACAACAAGTAGCTGAAGGAAAAGAGGAAACTTTCATAAAAGTCCTTCAGACAACTCTATGGTGTAGCGTGGGATGGCAAAATGATCTCAGCATTAGGAAAAAGTGGAAAGCTGTTGCAATGTGGGGATAAAGTGGGATGAAACAAAATAAGGGACATGCATATAATATGTTTTTTAATTAAATACATTTTTATGCCACAAAAGTTCACTTCATAAAGCACATAGGTATTTTATAACATGTGATTTGCATTGAAAGCTTAAAGACTCCCATAGACAGTGATATTCTACTAGACAAAACAGTTAAGGAAAAGAGGCTAAATGACAATAGTGGTAATTATGACAAATGGACCAAATAATATAATCACTTTTATATCATAATTAAAAGTTTACATGGTACTTTCCTCACAATAAATTTATAAAAGTTATAAAGATATGTGTCTTATAAAAATATCATTTTTGGACAAGAAATTGAGACAGGCAAAGTCATATACTGAGGTTCACATAGATAATATTTTCTCATCATTTAAACTTGAATCTTCTGGTTCTAAATCAGTGTTATTTCCACCAAGTTGGCTTTACACTCCAATAAACTTAAATTAAATGCTATGCACTTGTTCAATTATTCACACTTCTTTCCTTTCACTTTCATCCCCTTCTTTCTTAGATCCCTTCCTCCTTTCCTTTGTCTTTCTTTCTCACATTATAAATTATATTACATATATTTCAGACATTTCAAATATTGGTTTATGATGATAATATGAGTCTTTATTTATAATATTGGAACCATTGATTCAAAAGATACTGTTATTTTTATAATATAATTTGAAAATGATCTCATTAGTGGATTGCAACTTCAATATGAATTAAAGGTGTTATGTGGAGGTAAGAAAGCTAATGTGATTTAAAGCAGCTTTAATAGATGTGTAGCAACCAAGACAAGGGAGAGAATAATGCCACTGTATTCTATTCACCCTGATAAGGCCAAAACTAGAATATAATAATTACTTCTGGAAACCACATTTTAGGAAGACATTTGTAAGTAGGAGAGTCAACCAGGATACACCATTCATGCCATTCCCACTAAAACTGAAAATATTTTATAGAAGAGAATATTTATCGGTTGTAAATTCTCCAAGCTGTCTTCAAGTATTTAAAAAAGAATAACATGTGGAAGGAGAATTAACATTTGAACTGCTTGGCCATGAAGGATAAAATAATAGGTAATGGATAGAATATGTATAGAAATAGATTTAAGCTTGGTATAAGGAAAAAAAAAAACTTTCTAGCTATTATCAATATTCAAAAGGTTAGTAGACTCCTCTAAGAAGTACTGAGTCTTTCTACTCCCTGACCCAGAGTCCTCTAAAAAAAGTAATATAACCACTGGTGGGAAATGGGATCAAGTAAGAACTTTTTCAGGTATAATTTTGACTAGATGACCTCTAAGATTGCCATCTGACATTTCTCTAATGTTATGGTTTAGAATGAGAGGCAGCATGGCATTCTGAATAGAAAATGGGATTCAATCAGTAAGACAAGGGTTCAAGTGCCCATATCTAACAGGCATTTGTTAAGTTGATTATCACACACATACATACACACACACACACACACCACACACACATTCCATAAGTCAGTTATGACATGGAAGAAGTTGAACATTATATACATTGTGACCTTAAAAAGAAATGATGCAGAAGAAAAAATAAGTTTAAAGAGAACAAAAGAACCAAGTCAAACTGAGAGGACAACAAATGGACAAAAAGGTATGAAATATCTTTAAATATCAATAGCAAATGTTTATATTCAATATCAGCAGAGCCATTACATTTGGCTTAAAACATGACAAATCTAATTACACTGTGTGAAAGAGATATTGTACTGAAGACAACAAAAATGAGGAAAATTAATAAACTATACTAGCTATATTCAGAGAAGCTCCATTTTGGAGACAACACAATTTTGAAATTACCAGAGATTGATTCTTGAGGCATTTAAAGGAAGGGATAATATGAAAGACTAGGAAAAAATCATGTATCTAATTATCACTAAATAAGATGCTTATATGCCTCTTACAAAAATTTGGAGCAAATAATCTTCAAATGTATTTAGGACTTTCTCAACTAAGTCAACAGAGAGTTTATAAGTGACATTCTACATTATTTTAATAAGCATAATATTTGCTAACTTTGAACAGAAAGCATATGCTTTTAATAAAAACAAAATGCTACCTCAAGATCTCTTTTCCAAGTTGTTGTTATTCATGGATTTGTTAAAAACATAAAAGATATAAAACTAAATTTAAATTAATGTCCTAACTTCTATTATTTAGAAGAGAATAAATAAAGAGACATATAGTCACCAGCAGGGTATGCCACTATCATAGATTTCTATTACAAGTCATAAATTGCATACACACACACACACACACATTCACATACCCTATATGTGATAAATTTTCTCAGATGTATCTATTTATAAGTCATACTATGTTGATTACATCAAGCCCCAGAACATAGTATAGCATAATTGAGACACTTCATTACTCAAAAGATTTTGGCTCAAATACTGATATATAGAGAAAAAAGTGCATGAAGAATGTTTATCAACAGCATATATTAAGTTAAATAATTAATGTAATTATGTGAATATAGGAAATGGACAATCAGTTGATGCTGGAATTGAATAAAGAAAACTTTTAATTGAATTGTTTTTGAGAAATTTCACAATTTATAATGACCTGAAGTCCTAATTCCTATATTCTGGTGATATAGTACATTGAGTCACCAGACTGTGAGTAATTGAATATCATTGTCTCTGAAGAACTAAAGTTGAAGATAATCACAGAAAGTTCTGGGGCATTTAAATGGAGCTAAAAAAAATTTTAAGTGAGAGAAACTTAAAAAAAAATTATGATATCAGAGATGAGGAAAAAAATGTTTGAAAAAAATCATCAAAATAGGGAGAGATTATATGACCATAGAGTTAGAAATCTTCTAGTCTAAAACCATCATTTGGTAGTTGAGGGTAACTGGAGCCCAGAAAAAGTTAAGTAACTTGTACAAGTGCTTACAGTTAGTTGTAATGGGCTGAGGCTTGAGTTGATGCACTGAGGTCCCAAGCACATGAGACTAAATAGTAATTGGACCATACTCTATTAATATATATGCTTGGAAAAAGAATGGCCCGCGCCCACTCTTTGTGCAAGTCCTGATGTGTTGTATAGGAAATGATATTTTTTTGGGGTGGAGGCAAGGGAGTGAAAAGGGAAGCGGAAAGGGAGGCTGCTGGCTGGCATCTTGTCCCACCTGCTCGCTTTGCTATCACGACTGCCCTTTACCTCCAGTCCCCCTCTGCTAGCTGGCTTCCTGTCTGCCCATATTGAATCACAATACTTCTTCACCTCTTCACTTCAATAAAGACTGAAAAATTTTCCCTTAACCTGAATTCCTGACTCTGGCTGATTTTAAATATGTGGTCATCACATTTGGTGCCCAAGCATGGGAACCGAGGACCTTACTTTCACTGAAGAAGTCTCCAGTGACCAAGAACTTAGGTGAGTATTGCAATAGACAAACAGGGAACTTATTTTCTTAAAGACTAAACTAGTAACCTTTTTTGGCTGAAATGAGACAGATTCTAACTAAAGATTCTCCATCCCCTACCCCAACCCCCTCACCCCAAACCCCCCACCCCCACCCAGGAGTGGTGCTATAGAAAGCATGCTTAAGCTAATAGAAGATCAAGGGCTGCTTATAATTTGGGAACAGATAGCTAGACTTCTGGGTACATTAAAACACACCTCCCCTTGGTTCTTAGAGAAAGAGCAAATCTCTCCATATAATTGGACATTAATTGGTCAACAGCTGTCCGCATATTGCAACGAAAACGGTCCTCATTCAATTTCCATCAATTGTACATTTATACAATATGATACTTAAGAAACTATATAAGTTTTAGAAGAAAAAAAAAAAAAAAAAAAACCTCTAGGAATAGCCAAATGGGGAAGCCTAAGATAAATGAGGAAGACAAAGAATAGATTAATGAGCATATCCCCACAGGGCATGGAGATGTAAGTGAGGCTCAAGGGTGTGGTGAATCTGAGGCAGCTTCAGCCCCACCTAAGGAGCAGGTAATTGACTCCCCTCCATCAACTCCACCCTCCAGGATGGAGGGAGGAGGGGTAGTAGGGGGTGGGGGCAGTGAAAGCACCAGCACCTCCCACTCAGCATCCAGCCTTTCCTATGACTAGATTGCAAAAGGAACTAATTAAGGCCAAAGCGGAAGGGAGAAATGTATTGGAATTTCAACACCACATTTTTCCTGTAATTCAAAGGTTTAATTCTTCAGGTCAAAAAAGTAGAAAATACGCTCCTTTTCATATAGAAATCCTCAAAGACTTGAAAAAGGCTTGCACTTTTTATGGGGCTACATCAGCTTATGTGATGTTATTACAGAATTTGGCTTTTGAAATCTTGACCCCTAATGACTGAAAGCTATAGCAAGGATATGTCTAGAATCTGGATAAAACTACTTGTGGCTTTCTAAATATAGTGAGCTCTGTAGAATACAAGCCCAACAAAATAGTCAAAGTGGAGTTCATGCTGCAATCACCTGTGACCTACTAACAGGTGTAGGTTCCTATGCAGATGTCACAGTACAGATTAATTATTCTATAGCAGCATATGAGCAAATTGCTGCTAATGCTATCAAAGCATGGGCTTCTCTCCACAATAAAGATGACAAGGGTGAGGCCTTCACAAAAATAACACAAGGGCCAAATGAACTCTTTGCTGACTTTGTGGGACGTTTGCAGACAGCTATCACAAAAACAAATAGGGAAAATGCAGTAACAGACATTTTGATAAGGCAACTTGCTAAGTAAAATGTTAATGACTTTTGCAGAAGATTTATACTAGGACTGCACAAAGATGCTCCTTTAGAGGAGATCATAAGGCTCTGTGCTACAGTGGGCACAAATGCTTATTATACCCAAACTATGTTGAATATGGAAAGAGAGGGTCCTTCTTGGCAAAGGAATTCTAGAGAAACTCGTAGATACTTTCAGTGTGGAAAAGTTGGACATTTGAGAGCTCATTGTAGATATGGAGATAGAATGAGAAGACAGGGTGAGAGAATAAAACCCAAAACCCCATGTCCAAAATGTAATCAAGGCTTTCACTGGGCCTCTGAATGTAGATTGACCCAGAGAAATGAGAGGCAGGGCCCAGCTCCAAGGTATCAATCAAAAGATAGGTGGGGCATGATAGCAACTGAGTTTACACCCAGAGAGTCTTTAGAAACTCAGGACTCTAATGTCATCAATCAACAGTAAAGCAATCAGGATTACAGTTGGGGAGGTTACAGGCCTTATAACACAACAGGGCAGTGTCCAGTGCATACAGATCCACTATCTTTAGATAATGGCCAGGTTATGTGGAGAGATCCAGAAAGTGGTAAATAGAAGGGAATTAAATAGGTTAACTGCTTGGGGAAGAAGGTTTGCTTGTATTTTTACAGGAGGAGAAGAAATCAGATGGGTGCCAACAAGCCATATTCGCCTTGTCCATCACAGAGAGACGGAGCAGACCCTTGAAACGAAGGAGAAGACTCAAGACATATCGGGTGGTTCTGTTGCTGATTGTGCTCACCATCGAAAGAGCGTGGCAGTTATGGCGTTTGATTCATGGACACAGAAAATTGTTGGACTTCAAAACCCTCAGAAATCATTGGATTCTCTGAGACAAAAGATTGTTGTAGCACTTGAAAACCCTCAGGAATAAATGGATTCTTTGAGATATAAGACTTGAAAGCCCTCAAGAATCATTGGATTTTCTGAGAAATGATAAGATTTTTACAGTACTTCAAAATCTGCTGGAATCATTGGATTCCCTAACACATAAAAAGACTTTTGCAGGACTTCAAAAACTTTGGGGGGGATCATTGGATTCCTCGATATGTGAAGCAATGGACAATAGATTGGTTTTGGACTATCTCTTGGCTGCTGAAGAAGGTGTATGTGTGACTGCTGTTTACATACTCTCCTTCTAGGACTTCTAGAAATCTTTTACAACACCATGTTAATTTATATTGTTTGTTATACTGTTACTTGCGTGTACAATTCATGTTTGTTACATCACATCAAGCCTGCACTGACTGTGGAGAGAGTCATCACTAATAGCCTCTGCATTATTGCTGTGTGCTTGTGTAATACCTCCCATGCTGATGGGTTTGTCCATACCTGTTTCTAATAAGACCCTTCAGCCCAGAGACCCGCTAGCAACCCCCACTTCCCTTTGGTGCTTTTCATCTCCCTTGCTGAGATGTCAGGGAGGGCATGATTATCTCCTTTTTGGTGCTTTCACCTCCCTTCTTGAGAAGTCAGGGGGGTCATGATCACCTCCTTTTCGGTGCTTTCAGCTCCTTTCCTAAGAAGTCAGGGAGGGTGTGATCACCTCCCCTGGGGGGCTCTGACCTCCCTGAGGAGTCAGGGATGGCATGACCATTTGTGTTCTAAAACAAAAGAAAGTGGGAGATGTAATGGGCTGAAGCTTGAGTTGATGCACTGAGGTCCCAAGCCCATGAGGCTAAATAGTAAATGAACCATACTCTATTAATATATATGCTTGGAGAAAGAATGCCCCCCACCCACTCTTTGTGCAAGTCCTGATGTATTGTATAGGAAATGACATTTTTGGTGGGTGGAGGCAGGGGAGTGGAAAGGGAAGTGGAAGGAGAGATTGCTGGATGGCATCTTGTCACAACTACTTGCATTGCTATCGCGACCACCCTTCACCTCCAATCCCCCTCTGCTAGCTGGCTTCCTGTCTGCCCATATTGCTATCACAATCCTTCTTCACCTCTTCATTTCAATAAAGACTGAAGATTTTTCCCTTAACCTGAATTCCTGACTCTGGCTGATTTTAAATACGTGGTCATCACAGTTAGTATTCAAAATTAGATCATCTAACATCAAATTCCAAATCCTGTGATGTTTTCATATATCAAATTACCTTCTCAGAAGACAAATGATTTCTTTAATTTAGAATAGTAATCTATAGCTATTGAACAGTCTTTTGTTTTGTTTTGTTTTGTTTTGTTTTTATTTTTGTTCTTTGTTATGTTAACCAAACCATTTGGGGATTAAACCTGAGAATTTAGTTAGGATGTTTTTGTTTTGTTTTGTTTTGTTTTAATAACATCATATATGTTCTCAACAGGTAGTCTGGTTTTTGATGATATAGTTCGCTTTGAAAAAAAGACCATGCACATGCAAAATTTATCTGCACTTTTGCCTTATTAACAGCTTCAAAAGCAAAGAATTACTCTTAAACTTTTGCATTTGGTAAAGAAATGTAACACTTATTAAATGATATGAACATAACCTCATGTTGTTGGAGGGGAAAAAAAAAAACATGCTGGATGACAAATTAACATTTTATAGCCACCTCAGAGGTCAAACCACAAATTGACAATGCATACTATTAAAGCAAATAGACAAAACTTGCTCATATCAATGTTGTAAAAGCAACATCAGCTAAAAAATTATTTTCAAATTCAGAAAGCATTTTTACTGGTTCCATTTGCATTTATAAATACATGAGGTTTGAAGAAGATAGGGGAAATTCATATTCACAAAACAGTTAAATCATCATAAATATGATATGGTAAAATTTACTGACATATGAATATAAATCAAAGTAACTGTGAGTATTTAAATGACATTAAAGCAAAGTGTTATTGACAAAGAAGATGCTATTACCGCTGATGGCTTTTCTTCCTTGTTAGGGGATTTAAATCTGATTGATATCCCTGTGTATAAAAGCACATTTGATTGATGTCCTTTTCTGTGTCCTCTACTCTGATTTTAAGTGCTTTTAGTCTTTGCTCATCATAATCATCCAAAGGCTTTGAAGCTTTAAGATGAAACATGGCAGCATTAGTGTTACCTGATCTGTTTTATTCTTTCTTAATTTCCATGCCCATTACAAACCATCTAGCTCCTTTTATATAACATGTTCCCAAATAATATTTTCAGTATTTCCTTAATTTCCTTAACTAGTTTTCCTTAACTTAGCCTTAGTGTAAGCTAATAAAAGGGGGGAAAATTGAAATCAATTCAATATACTCTCCTGAATTCTTTGAATTAAATTATTTAAATTTCATTTTAGTCATTTCCTGACAATGTTGACATAGTGCCTAAAAACAAGGTAGATACCATGCAGCCATGGAAAATGAATATAGAATTGTCAACAATTCATGGCAAATGACATTTCTCATTTCACGCTTGTAAGTTAATCAATAGCTTATTCATCATAGGGTGACAATGGAGACAGAATATCTATGAATTTAACCACTAGTATTATTCAAGATGTCATCAAATACTAAGCTTTCTATGCTATTTCATCAGCCTCACAAATATGTATAACAAACCCACTTGCCAGCAGGAATCTTTTACTTGACCCTCCTAACCCAGGAACATCTAAAGACAAAATGAATAGTTTGCCATTGGAACATGCTATTTGTTTTCATTGTGGTACTGCTGTTCAGTCATTTTTCAGAAGTGTCTGACTCTCTGTCATTCCATTTGGGCTTTCCTGGCAAAGATCCTGGAGTGGTTTACTGTTTCTTTCGCCTGCTCATTTTACAGTAGAGGAAACTGAGGCAAACACGGTTAAATGATTTGCCCAGAGTCAAACAGCTAGTGAATGTCTGAGGCCAGATTTGAACTCAGAAATATTAGTCTTCCTGATTGCAAGCTCTCTATCCATTATGTCACCTATCTGTCCCATTACTTGTCATAGATTGGGAAATATATAGATAAAAATAAAGTTAGGGAAATGGATCTTCAGAACTATCTATGTAGTATATATCTATGTAGTATTGCTTATAGTATATAAAACCATATATTTATATAATTATCTACTTGTAAAACTTTATTATAGTCAATCAATAAAAGTTATTCTTGTCCATAATTCTTGATTCTATATCTTTTTTCTTTTGTAAAATGAGGATAACAATATACATTCAACTAAATTTATAGATTGTCCTGAGGATCCAATGAGTTTCACTTTCTGCTCAGACCTCTTTGTGTACCTGTGCAACTATTATGCACACTGGAAAGTCAGCAGCATGGATTACAATAAAGGACCATGAAAAACACTGCAAGATTTAGGAAAACAGTACAAAAAATAGAGGAATTGATGGCTATGAAGAAACTATAAGCAAAGCAGAGAACTGATAAAGACTGCCTCTCAAGTCCTGGGATCACAGGGCTAGGAATGAATGTCAGATGAGCAGAATAATCAGGCAGACTTTGGAGAATGCGTGAGAAGAAAAGTGCCAAGAAATGTATAGTCTTTTCCAATAGACTATCAAGAGTAAAGATTCCTTATATTTTATTCAGTTAGAAAACAATGGAAAGTAGAAAATAATTGTATCTGATTTAATGCTATTGTTTAAATCTTATAAAAATTGAGCCAGGTCAAAGATTTAAAGGAAAATATGGATATTTCTATTTACAGAAAAAATTGTTGAGAATATAGACAGAATTAGTTAGGGTAACCAATTGGAGTAAAAAATAAAAATCAAAGGAAAACATGATAAATCTGTAGAGACAGGATCAGAATGAGGGAACAAAGAAAAGTCTGAACAAGAATAAAGGCACTGCCTCCAGGCATCTTAGAGCATGTAAGAAGAATGGAATAATAATAGCTCACATTTAGGTGGCATTTGAGGGATTTAAAAACAACTTTGCTTATGATAAAGTTAGGTAGCAGCAGTGCTGTAAACACAATGCTATAGATGCCAGCTTCTTAAATTGTGGTTTTGATTCCATATGTTGGGGTTGTGAAATTATGATTTATCAATAAATGTTTTGTGTATCTGTTTTATATACCTATATACTGGGGTCATGTAAAAATTTCTCTGGTGAAAAGGGGTCACAAGTGGAAAAAAGTTTGAGTCCTGCTATAGACCTTGCAAGTGAAACTCTAAGGCCTTCAGAGATTTGCCCATAGAAATAGAATTGGTAGGTGTCAAAGCTCACACTACAAATTGGTTGAAATGTGTGGTATAATTTCACAAAAGAGCAATAGTTTGATTGTTTTTAATTGTATTTTTTTCAATTAATAAGAATTCATTTGTTTTCTCTTCCCTACTCACAAATCAAAAGGAACATAAAAGACAAAACTCTTTTAACAAATATGCATTCAAGAAAAAAAAAAAAATCCACATGGTCTATGATTAAAATGAGAGTCTCATTATACATGTACTTTTATATCTGTTATAGCTCAGTGGATAGAGCACTGGGTCTGGAGTCAGGAAGAACTCAAGAACTCATTTCAAATTAAACCTCAGACACTATTAGCTCTATAACTTAGGGCAAAACATTTAACCTCTCCTTGCCTTAATCTACTGGAGAAAGAAATAACAAACGATTACCAGATCTTTGCTAAGAAAACTACACAGACAATGTTGCTGTGTTATGATCCAATGGATCTTGAAAGATTGGACATGACTGAACAACAGGGCTTAAGAGTATAAAAACATGACAATATTATATGCAAAGAAAATATAGAGTTGTATTTATATATCTACCTCAAGATCAGCAAGAGTCATAGGGAAGAGACCAGTATGTAGCAAATAGCAATATATGAGGAAAGGAACAGATATCATGGCTCAAAAAGTGAATATTATGATCAAATTTTGGAATAAAAAAGTGTTCTGAACCAGATGGCTCTGCTCTTTAATTCTACAAGACTTGAAAATTTGCTGAGCAAACATTTAGCCACTGTATTCAATATCAGATGCAAAAAGGAGAAATCATCAGGACACATGCATATGTGCAAAATAAAAAGTGTTAATAGTAGCACTAAAAAAAAAAAATGCAAAATTTTAGAATTCAGAGACCACTGCTACTTTTTAAATTTATTGCAAAATATTTGCAAGAATTCTGCTGCCCAAACTAGTAAGAACAGCAAAAAACACCATGAATATGCTTTCTTTAATACTTCAAAAAGAAAGAAAGAAAATATCACAAAAAAACAAAACTGAGTTCATAAGGGTGTTCACTGCCTACAAGCAAACTGATTGTAATCCTTTGGTTTCTTACAGATAATATTCATGAGAAGACAAAAAAAAATCACCAATCCTTTCAATTTATAGGTGGGGAAGCTGGGCCCAAAAGTTTAAAAAAGGCTTATCCAACATTGTTCAAGAAATTGAGTAAGTCATGAAATTTTAAGCAGATATCTTGACTTTAAATTTGTTATCCTTTACATTTCATTGTTGCTTTAGTAGAGGAGAGAGATATAAAAGAATTTTTTTTTTTTTTTTAAAGAAAGACTAACTGGTAAACCTAAAAAAAAAAAAAAAAAAAAAAAAAAGAAGCAGCAGCAGAAAGGACATTTATTATGTTTTAATATAGTAAGCACATTCAATAAGACAAACCATGAGTTTCTCTGAAATGCTGTCCAGACATATAAATATGTAAATATATACATGTGGTATATACAATAGCTTCGTAGAAATATAAATATTCATACTACTTTATTCAGCAATCTCATATTCAGTGAGTCAATGAGTAAGATATTAAAGTTATAACACATTTAAACAAACAAACTAACAAACAAACAAATAAGTACCTGTTCAGGTACCTTGAGGAATATAAAGAAATACTAGTAGACTTTAAGGAGTGTATAATTTCCTAAGGGAGAGAACAGGTACACAGAATGATAGCATAAAGCAAATATGCAATTGGAGGATCATAGTTTTATAACAATTTAGAGGAGAAAAAATGAGGGTCAATGTGTTATAGTAATTCAGAGGGAAAAAGATAACTCTCAGGTGGCAGGTCAAGAAAGTTTTCATGGTAGAGGAAGCATTTTGTATTGTGAGGATTATTCCCACTGACGATGGAGAAGAGAACAAAGGAAATAAATGAGCAAGGTCACAAAAGTGAAAAAGGAATGCTCAAGGAATACCAAATTACACAGTTGGACTGGATAAAAGGGTGTATATAGAGAAATAGTGAAACAAAACTTTAATTATTTGAAGTTATCTTATAATGCTAGACAGTTTGGAATTAGAATTAGCTTCCTTTTTCTTCTTTCTAACATATTGTGTATGAGCAAATGATGTCATTTTAAAAATTCTTCTTATACTATGAAAGAAGCAGTGCAATTAACTCAGAAGACATGGGCTTAAGCCCAAGCTCTACTACATTAGGTGGAGTCACTTCATCTATCTCTTTGGGACTCTATTTCCTTTTTTATAAAATGAGGTCATTTGATAGACTTTTTTTTTTTTTTTTTTGCTGAGGCAATTGGAGTTAAGTGATTAAGATCACACAGCTAGGAAGTGTTAGTGTCTGAAACCAGATTTGAACTTAGGTATTCCTGACCTCAGGATTGGTACTCTATTGTGATGTACTATTGAAAGTCACATTCAGCTGTAATTATCTGATTCCATGACCTACAAAATAAAAGATTTGCTCACATAAAATCTAAGAATTATTCTATAGTGTTCTTCTTTTCTAAAATATGATCATTCTCTGGGAGCAGGTTTCTTGGGGAAGTTTCTGGAGGCAGCCTTAGTTTCAGTTCAAAGTAATAATCACCTCAAATGCAGCCAGGGATTAAAGTACAATCCTTTATTGTTTCTTCCAAAACAGCCTGGTAAGCTTTCCTTGGTTCCAAGAACTCTTATTGTTTGTCCTTTCCCTCTGTAAGCTTCTGCCTCTAGCTCAACTCTGACTCCTGACTTCTCAATACCCTCAACTGACTCCTGCTTTCTCAATCTCTTCAAGTCTCCTGACTAAAGCTCTAAGATCTTATATATGATCTCTTAAAGGTGTGGACCCAAAAATTGACTCCTTCTCTGAGAGAGTGGGATTGTGGGAGGTGTAAACTTGGGAATCTCATACTGAATCCTAAAATCTCCCAAACTTGCGAACTAATGTGTGAGCTAATGTTTGTGAACTCTCAAAGGTGTAAACATAAGCATTGTTTTTACCAATTCTAGTGACTTAATATCTTGTAAGGATTCTAACATTGTTCCATTCCATTTCTTGCAAATGTAGAATATTGTAACTTTCTTGTTCTTGCTCTGTTCAGAGATAATTAGAAACTCTGCTAGAATTATTTAAAATGTGCTTTCTTGTATAAGCTAAAAAACTTACAGTGGAGGGTCAAAACCACCAATTGGATGTTTTTGGACATATTAAGAGGGAGGCCAGTTTGGAAAAATTTGCTAGAGAAGGAATTGGGAAGGAGAAGAAGAAAATTTAAGTTTGATCTGAGACAGAAGTTATCCTTAAAGTTGAGACTTTGCTTTTGCTGAGAATTCTTATTCCCCATTTTTTTTTTTTAATAAGAGAAATAAAATAGCGAAAAAAAAAAAAAAAATCCTGACCTGGAAATCTGCTGCAGCATTAACCCACAATGATTTAGACCAGGATTTTCTCTTTCTGAAGTTTGGTTTTCTCATCTGATAAAAGGGTGATTGGAGTATGAGATTCCTAAAATATTGTCAAAATTTGATGTTATTTTTATAATGCTTGATTCTGTAAAATAGTAAAATTATAAGACCCATTGATGGCAAAGCAAGACTAATTATTTGTGATAAAAAAAAAGACTGAAAATTAACACTTTCCAGAAATACAACTAGTTGATGTTCTACCCTTTTTCACCACATGACTATGAGCATCAAAGCTTGTTGGCTAAGACAGAAAGTACTACTTTATACTTTTCTGGGATCAATACCTTCTTCACCATGTCTTCCACCACACAAATATTTTGGTTACCACTGACATTTAACACTTTCATCCCTTGCTCTGATCACTTATAATTACCATTGCTACTAAGGCCCCATCTTCTGCTCTCTAAATCTTATGGTACAGAATTAGTTTTTACCTAGTACCTTTTTACTTTCCCAGCAATCTCCTGTTCCCTCTGGCACTGTTGTATTTATTTATTTTTATTGGGCCCCCTGATGTCCTCAGTTTTTTTAAGTTTAAATTATTGATTATTCTGGGACACTGATACATTGTTGGTGGAATTGTGAATACATCCAGCCATTCTGGAGAGCGATTTGGAACTATACTCAAAAAGTTATCAAACTGTGCATAGCTTTGATCCAGCAGTGTTACTCTTAGGCTTATATCCCAAAGAAATCTTAAAGAAGGGAAAGGGACCTATATGTGCAAGCGTGTTTGTGGCAGTCCTCTTTGCAGTGGTCAGAAACTGGAAACTGAATGGATGTCCATCAATTGGAGAATGGCTGAATAAACTGTGGTATATGAATGTTATGAAATATTATTGTTCTGTAAGAAATTACCATCAGGATTATTTCAGAAAGGCCTGGAGAGACTTAGACAAACTGATGCTGAGTGGAATAAGTAGGACCAGGAGATCATTATATACTTCAACAACAATACTATATGATGAGCAATTCTGAGGGACATGGCCCTCTTCAACAATGTGATGAACCAAATCAGTTCCAATAGACCAGTAATGAATTGAACCAGCTACACCTAGTGAAAGAACTCTGGGAGATGAGATAGAATTTCCAATCCCTCTAGTTTTATCTGCCTGCATTTTTGATTTCCTTTACTGGTTAATTGTACACTATTTCAAGGTTTGATTCTTTTCTGTATAGCAAAATAATTGTATAGACATATATACATATATTGTATTTAACATATACTTTAACATATTTAACAAGTATTGGTCAACCTGCCATCCGGGGGAGTGGGTGGGGGGAAGGAGGGGGAAAATTGGAAATAAACGGTTTTGCAGTGGTCAATGCTGAAAAATTACCCATGCATATGTCTTGTAAATAAATAGCTATAATAATAAAAGAGAGAGAGAGAGAGAGAGAGAGAGAGAGAGAGAGTCAGTGGAAGGAAGTAAAAAGGAATATTGGTTTTTTAACATAATCTTTACATCTAGATATATTCACAGATATATCTTCTTTCCTCAGAAATCAATTCCTTGTAACAAAAAAATGAAAGAAAAAGAAGGGAAGAGGAAAGCATTTCCACAATGTAAGCAAAATGTTCAACTGAGTCTGATAATATGCTGTATTCTATACCCAAAGTTCTCCATTTCACCAAAGAAAAGTGGTACATTTTTCCATCTATTCTCTGGAGCCAATTCTAAACATTAAAATTATATAGAATTCAGTTTTTTTTTTTAATTTAACTTTTATTGTTGTAATCATTTTGTATATTTTTCCTAGTTTGCAAGCTTTATTCTACTTTTAAGTAATGTCTTATACTTTTCTGCATCCTTAATATCTGTTATATAATATCTTACTGCCTAAAATATTACAAATCTTTACAATAATTTTATCTATTGTCTATGGACATTATCATCTTTTCTATACTTTGCTGCAAAAATAAATACTTCAAATAATAATTGGATGGCTTTTTATCTTTGAATTGTTTAGGATGTATGTCTAATAGTGGGATATCTGGATCGAAGAATATAGCCTTTTAAATTACATTTTAGCACAATTAAAATTATTTTCCAGAACACTTAGAACAATTCATAGCTGTTAACTGTGTACTAATCTACCTTTCTATGTACAACCTAATCAACCTTGACTATTCTCCATCTTTTGTTATTTTTAATATTTTACTGAATTTGAAGTAAAACCACAGATTTTTGCTCCATTATTAGTGATTCAGGTTTTTCCCCCCATGATTGATAAGGATTCTGCCCCTTGTAATACCTATGACAACTATTTGATTTGGTTTTCTTCTCTTTTTTAATGGTAGCATCTTCAATATTTAGGTAACATCCATTTGGAGCTGTTTATGGCATATAGTGCAAACTATTAGTTCAAACATAATTTCTGCCAACCATTTTCCAATTTTTTTCCCAGAAGTCCTTATCAAATACAAAATTCCTTCCTGAATAATTTATATCATTAGTTTTAACAAACATATTTCCATGTAGTATCAATTAACAGATTTTCCTATCAAATTATTTCCTTTTTATAGTCTTTCTACCTTTAGATGTTTACAAAAACCTGGGGATCTCCAAGAGTTACCTTCTTGTGCCTTGAGAATGTCTTCATTACTAGTCATTTCTACCATGGCCCATGATACATTGGGAATGGGTAGATATGTATATTTAAATAGTCCATCCATCACCATTACATTTGGGGGAGGGGGCTTTGCTCTATTTAAAAAAAAAGTTTTTTGGAAAAAAAAATTATCCCAAGGGCAGAGCCAAGATGGCGGAGAAGGCACATATGACTTTCTAAGCTCCTCTCATTCCCCTCATAACCAACTATTTAATTCAGACTCAAAAATAGCTCTTCACTGCTTAAATTCATGAAGATTAGAAGCATTACAAATTACCAGCCAATGTCAATCTAGAAAATTGCCAGGAAAGGTTTGTCCTGAGGGGCTAGGAACAGACTAGCACAGGCAGCGAGAGACTAGCGTCCTGAGCAGACCTGGGGCAGGGGTGATCTCTGTGGCTAGAGAAGTTATAGAGACGACTCTGCTATAGGCTGACTGCTCTGCCTTGACTACAAAGCAGTAAACCGGCAGAGGAATTAAAGCCTAAAACAGAGGGTACTCTAAAAAAATGGCAGAACCTAACAAGATCTGGCTGTAACCACTCAAACCCGGAATTGACTCAGGCAGACTGTAACACAGCCATATCCTGCAGTTTGGGGCTTTTGAGGGGGCATTTACAAATCTGCAGGCAGAGGGGCACAGTCTGGGCAGCCTCTAATCGGGACAGTGAGGGGCTCAGCCTGGGGCAATAGAACTTCTCCAGCAGACTGTGTTTCCCAGGCAGACACTTCCAGTCTCTGAAAATCCATTCACCGCTCAACTGCTAATACCCACAGCCCCAGGGTGGGCTTTGGCTTGGGTTAGTGAAACTCTCACTGCTCAGCCTCTAGCCCCAGTCTTTATCTCACACAGTGGGGGTTCTATACAGGGCACTTTCCCAGCTCAGCCCTGCAGGCCTGAGTTACTCCCGGGTGGGGAACTCTTTCCCAGAGCACTCCAGTACCTGGCTGCTTTTTGTAGCTGGCTGGCAGGACAGCTACTCATCCATACACCTTTCACTGCTCTGCAGAGGAAGCTGGTAACCTCCTGGCTCTGAAGGCACACCTACAAGTTTTAACAAAATGAGTAAAAAAATCAAAAGAATGATTGATAGTTTCTATAGAGAAAGAGAACAGCTTTTCAACCCTGAAGAGACGAATAGCAGACAGTCTCCAGACAATTGTTGGTCCCCAATAAAAAAGACTCTCCCAGGAGAGACTATTAAAAACCTTAAAAGAGAACTAGAAGAAAAATGGGGAAAGGAAAGAGAAGCTGTGCAAGAGAGTACAGAAAAGGCATATAACTCACTAAAAGAAAAATTTGATAAAGTGGAAAAAGTGATATGTGAATTGGAAAAAGTAAAAAACTCCCAAGAAGTGCAGGGAAACAGAATTTGTGAATTGGAAAAAGAAAATAACTCACTAAAAAAAAAAAAAATAGTGAAATGGAAAAAAATTCCATGAGCAAAACAACTCAATTGGACATATACAAAAAGAAGTAAAAAAAGCTAAGGAAGAAAATAACTCACTAAAAATCACAACTGAACAAATAGAAATGACTATTCATTGAGAAATCAAGGATCAATCAAAACAAAACAAAAAAATAATAATAATAATAAAAATAAAGATTAGAAAAAAAAGTCAAATATTTACTTGGAAAAACAACAGACCTGGAAAATAGATCTAGGAGAGATAACCTGAGGATTATTGGACTACCCAAAAATTATGATGAAAAAAGGAGCTAGATACTATTTTACAGGAAATCATCAAAGAGAACTGCCCAGAAGTAATAGAATCAGAAGATAAAATAGGTGTTGAAAGAATTCATCGAACACTTTCTGAAAAAGACCATAAAATAAAGACTCCGAGGAATATGGTGGCCAAACTTCAGAATTTATAGACTAAAGAAAAAATTTTGTAGGCACCCAGGAAAAAACAGTTCAAATACCAAGGTGCCACAATAAAGGTCACGCCAAGATCTGGCTGCCTCAACATTAAAGGATCGAAGGGCATGGAATTAGATATTCTAAAAGGCAAAAGAGCTTGGCATGCAACCAAAAATAAACTACCCAGCTAAGCTAAGTATTTGTTTCCATGGAAGAAGATGGACATTTAATGAAACAGAGGAATTTCATTAGTTTCTAAGGAAAAAAAAAAAAACAGACAAACAAAAAATTTGATCTCCAACAACAGGACTCAAGAGAAGTAGAAAAAGGTAAAAGGAACTCTAGAGAACTGTATTTCTGTTGCGGATATACATAAAAACCATATGTATAATTTGATTTTACTGATATAACATAAAAAAGGGAAATAGAAATGGAAAGGGGATAGTGTCATAAAAAGGGAAAAGGAGAGATTTAGGGAAACTACATGTGACGGTAAGGCAAAGGAAGCCTATCATATCTGAGGGAACTTAGAGAGGGGGAGTAACATTGTGTGAGTCCTACTCTCATCAGAGTTGGCTCAAAGAGGAAATAATTTACATATTTGTTTTACAGAATATCTTCTCTCACTTCATTAAAAAGTGAGAGAGGAAAAGGGAAAAGGAAAAAGAGTAATAAGGGAAGGGTACAAGAAAGGGGAAGGGATTCAAAGGGAGGAGGAAGGGATACTAAAGAGGGAAAGCTGTGTGATGCAAGTGGGACCAATAAGTTTAATACAAGGGAAGAAGGGAAGGAGGACAAGAAAAAGAAAAGTAAAATCTGGGGAAATTAGGATGGAAGGAAATACAGAATTAATAATTTTGACCACAAATGTGAATGGGATGAACTCTCCCATGAAGAGGAGGCAGATAGCAGACTGGATCAAAAGTCAGAACCCTACAATATATTGTTTACAGGAAACACGTTTAAAACAGGGAGATACATACAGAGTAAAGTTAAAAGGCTGGAGCAGAATCTATTATGCTTCAGGTGAAGTCAAAAAAGTAGGGGTAGCCATCTTTATCTCAGATCAAGCAAAAGCAAAATTTGATCTAATTAAAAGAGATAAGGAAGGAAACTATATTTTGCTAAAGGGTACTATAGACAATGAAGCAATATCATTATTAAACATGTATGCAACAAGTGGTATAGCATTTAACTTCCTTAAAGAGAAGCGAAGAGAGTTGTGAGAAGAAATAGACAGCAAAACTATAATGGTGGGTGATCTCAATCTTGCACTCTCAGATTTAGATAAATTAAATCACAAAATAAATAAGAAATAAATTAAAGAGGTAAATAGAATATTTGAAAAATTAGATATGACAGATCTCTGGAGAAAACTGAATGGTGACAGAAAGGATTATATTTTCTTCTCAGCAGTTCATGGAACCTACACAAAAATTGACCACATATTAGGAAATAAAGACCTCAAATTAAATGCAGGGAGGCAGAAATAGTAAATGCTTTCTTTTCAGATCACAGTGCAATAAAAACTACATTCAACAAAAAGTTAGGTATAAACAGACTAAAAAGTAATTGGAAACTAAATAATCTCATCTTAAAGAATGATTGGGTGAAACAGCAAATTATACACACAATTAATAATTTCACTCAGGATAATGACAACAGTGAGACATCATACCAAAATTTATAGGATGAAGCCAAAGCAGTAATAAGGGGAAATTTTATATCCTTAGAGGCTTACTTGAATAAAATAGAGAAAGAGAAGATTAATGAATTGGGCCTGCAACTTAAAAAGCTAGAAAAAGACCAAATTAAAAATCCCCAATCATTTACTAAACTTGAAATTCTAAAATTAAAAGGAGAAATTAATAATATAGAAAGTAAAAAAAAACCAAAAAAACAAAAAACTATTGAACTAATAAATAAACCTAAGAGTTAGTTTTATGAAAAAAACAATAAAATTGATAAACCTTTGGTAAATCTGATTAGAAAAAGGAGAGAGGAAAATCAAATTAGTAGTCTTAAAAATGAAAAGGGAGAACTTTCCACCAATGAAGAGGAAATTAAAGAAATAATAAGGGGTTACTTCGCCCAACTTTATGCCAATAAAGTTGATAATCTAAGCAAAATGGATGACTACCTCCAAAAATATAGGTTTCCCATATTATCAGAGGAGAAAGTAAATTGCTTAAATGGTCCCATTTCAGAAAAAGAAATAGAACAAGCTGTAGTGATTTTCTTCTTTTAAAATAATATAATATAAGATGGTTCTCTCTGGGAGAAAGCAGGTTTCTTGGGGAGGTTTTCTGGAGGCAGCCTTAGTTGCAGTTGAAAGTAATAATCACCCAAAATGCAGCCAGGTGATAAAAGTTTAGATCTTTTATTATCTCCAATATAGCCCGGTTAGCTTAGAGGCCTCTGTGTGGTTCCAAGAGCTCCCTCCGAATGTCTCCAAATCCAAAGATTTGTCCTTCAGTCCTCTAGCCAGGTAAGTGGAAAATTGAATGGACCTCTCTTCCCTCGAAGAGAGGGCTTCTGGCTCTCAATCTCCAATATAGCCCAGTTAGCTTTTCTTAGAGGCCTCTCTCTCTCCTTCATTCTAAGAGCTCTTGCAGCTTTGTCCTTTGCTTCTGCCTCTGCTTTCTTCAGCCTCCAGAGCCAGCACCAAGTTGAATCTGTCTTGCCTCTGAGAGAGGGCTTCTGGCTCTCAATCTCCCAGAGTGCTCCTCTCCAACCCCAGTCAATGTTCCAAAGTAAAACTCCTCACTCAGAGAGGGCTTCTGGGTGAATTCACTTGACGCTTCCCTCTTAATCTAAATTCAGCTGAACTCCCTCAAAGTAACTAACTAACCCGAAGCTGAGTCTCTTTATATATGATTTCCCAAAGGTTGATTCCTACTTCTGGAGGCACACTTAAGGGAGGTGTGAATTCACAAAGTTACAAAGTTTACTTTATGAATCTCCCATACTTATGAACTCCAATGAGTAAAGGTGTGAACACAAGAATTGTATCAATTAGTTCTACTTAGTACCTTGTTTCTTCTGTCCCATAACATCTCCTTATAGGATTAGATCAATCATACTGAACCATGCTAAATTAGATAATTATTGTCTATCATCTCTAATGACTCAAAGTTTGTAAAGATCCCAACAACAAGCTAATAATCAACTCCCTAAAAACAATCCCCAGGACCAGATGAATTTACATGTGAATTCTACCAAACATTCAAAGAACAATTAGCCCCAATGCTTTATAAACTATTTGAAAAAAATAAGGAATGAAGGAGTCCTACCAAATTCCTTTTGTGACACAATCATGGTACTGATACCTAAACCAGGTAGGTTGAAAACAGAGAAAGAAAATTATAGACCAATCTCCTTAATGAATATTGATGCTAAAATCTTAAATAAGATATTAGCAAAAAGACTATAGAAAATCACCCCCAGGATAATGCACCACAATCAAGTAGGATTTAAACCAGAAATGCAGGGCTGGTTCAATATTAGGAAAACTATCAGTATAATTGGCCATATTAATAATCAAATTAACAAAAATCATATGATCATCTCAATAGATGCAGACAAAGCATTTGATAAAATACAACATCCATTTCTATTAAAAACTCTTGAGAGTATAGGAATAAATGGACTTTTCCTTAAAATAATCAGGAGCATCTATTTAAAACCAGCAGTAAGCATCATATGTAACAAGAACAGACTGCAAACATTCCCAATAAGATGAGGAGTAAAACAAGGTTGCCCACTTTCACTGTTACTATTTAATATTGTATTAGAAATGCTAGCTTTGGCAATAAGAGTTGAGAAAGAGATTAAAGGAATAAGAATAGGCAATGAGGAAACCAAATTATCACTCTTTGCTTATGATATGATGGTATACTTAGAGAACCACAGACACTCTACTAAAAAGTTATTAGAAACAATCCACACCTTTAGCAAAGATGCAGGATACAAAATAAACCCACATAAGTCATAAGCATTCTTATATATCACTAACAAAAATGAAAGAGAAATTCCATTTAAAGTAACTACTGATTGTATAAAATATTTAGGAATCTATCTGCCAAGGGAAAATCAGAAACTTTATGTACAAAACTACAAAACACTTTCCACACAAATTAAGTCTGAGCTAACCAACTGGAAAAATATTAAGTGCTCTTGGATTGGGCAAGCAAATATAATAAAGATGACAATACTATCTAAACTAATCTATTTATTTAGCGCTATACCAATCAGAATCCCAAAAAACTATTTTGATTACCTAGTTCATATGGAAAAACAAAAGGTCAAGAATTTCAAGGGAATTAATGAAAAAAAAAATCAAATGAAGGTGGCCTAGCTATACCAGATCTAAAATTATATTATAATGCAGCAGTTACTAAAACCATCTGGTATGGGCTAAGAAACAAACTAGTTGATCAAAGGAATAGGTTAGGTTCAAAAGACAAAACAACCAGTAACTTTAATAATCTAGTGTTTGACAAACCCAAAGACCCCAGTTTTGGGGATAAGAATGCATTATTTGACAAAAATTGCTGGGAAATTTCGAAATTAGTATGGCAGAAACTAGGCATTGACTCACACTTAACACCATACACCAAAATAAGGTCAAAATGGGTTCATGATCTAGGCATAAAGAATGAGATTATAAATAAATTGGAAGAGCATAGGATAGTTTACCTATCCTATAATAGGTGAGGTATGACTCAGATGACTGAGAGGTAAACTACTCAGACCTGTGGAAGAGGAAGGAATTTATGACCAAAGAAGAACTAGACATTACTATTGACCACAAAATAGAAAATTTTGATTAAATCAATTGAAAAGTTTTTCTACAAACAAAACTAATGCAGACAAGATTAGAAGGGAAACAAACTGAGAAAACATTTTTTACAGTCAGAGGTTCTGATAAAGAATTCATTTCCAAAATATATAGAGAATTGACTCTAATTTATAAGAAATCAAGCCATTCTTCAATTGATAAATGGTCAAAGGATATGAACAGACAATTCTCAGATGAAGAAATTGAAACTATTTCTAGCCATATTAAAAGATGCTCCAAGTCATTATTAATCAGAGAAATGCAAATTAAGACAACTCTGAGATACCACTACACACCTGTCAGATTGGCTAGAGTGACAGGGAAAGATAATGCGGAATCTTGGAGGGGATGTGGGAGAACTAGGATACTGATACATTGTTGGTGGAATTGTGAACACATCCAGCCATTCTGGAGAGCAATGTGGAACTATGCTCAAAAAGTTATCAAACTGTGCATATCCTTTGATCCAGCAGTGTTTCTACTGGGCTTATACCCCAAAGAGCTACTAAAGAAGGGACAAGGACCTGTATGTGCCAAAATGTTTGTGGCAGCCCTGTTTGTAGTGGTTAGAAGCTGGAAAATGAATAGATGCCCATCAATTGGAGAATGGATGAGTAAATTGTGGTATATGAATGTTATAGAATATTATTGTTCCGTAAGAAATGACTGAATACAGAGAGGACTGGTGAGACTTACATGAACTGATGTTAAGTGAAATGAGCAGAACCAGGAGATCATTATATACCTCAAAAATGATACTGTATAAAGATGTATTCTGATGGAAGTGGATCTCTTCGATAAAGAGATATAATTCAGTTTCAATTGATCAAGGATGGACAGAAGCAGTTATACCCAAAGAAAGAACACTGGGAAATGAATATAAACTGCTTGCATTTTTGTTTTTCTTCCTGGGTGATTTATACCTTCTGAATCCAATTCTCCCTGTGTAACAAGAGAACTGTTCGGTTCTGCACACATATATTGTATCTAGGATATAATGTATCCTATTTAACATGTATAGTACTGCTTGTTATCTGGGGGAGGGGGTGGCGGGAGGGAGGGGGAAAATCAGAACAGAATTGAGTGCAAGGGATAATGTTGTAAAAAATTACCCTGACATGGGTTCTGTCAATAATAAGTTATTTTAAAAAAATTTTTAAAAAGTGAAAAAAAATTATCAAACAAAATCCACCTTCTCATCTTTTACTCTATTCTTTTCTATCTATCCCTGTATTGAGATTGTGGGAAATATAACAACAACAAAAATAAATCAAGTAGAGTTAATAAAAAAATTCCATATTTTCTATGTCCAAAAAATAAAAATATCTCATTTTATATTCTAATTCCTTTATCTCTGTGTCAGAGGGAGTATAGCATGTTTAATTATTAGTCTTCTGGAATTCCTATTAGTCATGTATTGACAAGAGTTCACCATATTAGTATTCCATCTTCTTCCACATCATCTTAGTTGTCTACTTCTGCACATTCACAAAGACTTCTCACTTAAATTATGTCAATAAATTTCTTTTTTGTCCCACCAGATTCTACTTTCTTGCCTCTATAAGGCAAGAAATCTTGCCTTCCAGAATCTTCCAAAAATAATCTTTCTAAGACATGAATCTGGCCATGTTGTTCTGGTATTCACGAATCTTCCAAAGTTCTCTACACTCTTTAGGATAAAATTCAAGCTCCTCACCCAGATATAAGGTTTTCAGTAATTCACCTCTCAAGATAAATTTCTTATTATTCCAAAGAATGTATATTCCAACCAAACAATTACTAATGTCTTTCTGCTTACATTTGGTATTACATTTCTCACTTAAATTGCACTACCTCCTTACCATTGCCTCACAGGATACTCTAATGTTCAGCTCAGTTGTTGACTTCTCTTTAAAGCTTTTTATGCTCTCTGCACTTGAATATAAGCATTTTATTCATGTCTTTGTAGCTTCGATTCTGGGCACGTCATAATTGTTTAATCAATGTTGATTTGTTTTCTTATCCTTACTGCTGTAGATTCTTTCTCTTCAACTTGCCATGAATTTATTTATTAGTTAATGGGGTAATTTTTCGCTTTCTGAACAGGAATATCATTTTTGCTTTTGAATCTTAGTATCCAACATAATATCTTGCCCCTATAAGGTCATCAATTTAATATTCACTGCATCAAATTTAAATAAATCTAATTAATCTTAAATGATTTTGTGATACAATTGTATTGATGGAGCATCATATATATATATATACATATATATATATATTTGCATTTTTTCATTTGCTTCATTTTATGGCAAACTTATCTAATGATACACTTGACACTTGATTTGAAAATTTTCCTTTATCTTTTTCCTGGCCCCTGGCCTGACTTTGAGAAACTATAAGTTTAAACCAGTCATTTGACCTTTACTCCTGGTGACCCTCAACCCAGAAAACAAGAAACTGATATTCAATTCATTGAATGCCTAAGAAAATTTTGGAAGAGAATTCTAAACATGAAAGTCTATATGTGTCATCATTTTAAAACTAAAATATATAAGGAAAATAAAATATAGAAAGTGGAAATATTTTGAAATCATGTCTCTACTAAGAAGATACAAAGCATTTTTATTTGCATAATTATTTAAGTCATTCTAAATATCTGGCTTCTATCATGGATATAAACTCGATAGATCTTGAATGAACAGATTATGCCCTATATGAGATTACTTAGAATCTACTGAAAGTTTAGAGCTCCCTTGACTGATCTATTCTTGTTATATATGAAGAAGTCATCATTTAATCCATGAAAAGCAAGGCCAAAGTCAACATAGTTTGAGGACTTGCAAGGTCTTCTATTATATATAGAACAGAATCTGGTCTTTATAGAAGTCTTAATTTGGAAAGTAAGTCTGAAAGAATAAGTTGATTAAAAAAATTTACCACAAGAAAGAATAACACAATGCTAAGATTATATAAACCCAGAATAGGAGATTAAATCTATATTATTTATAAGCAAATCCTAAAAGAAAAAGTTAGACAACAAACTTAACTAGAATTCCTGGAAGATATGAAGAAAGGAATTTTTTAATGAGCTAAAAATAATATTATAAATGAAATAAGAATGCTAGGAAAGAGAAAAGGAAAAAAAAATTAGATTATTAGAGGAAAGACTTGGAGGAAGATTATCAGCTTTACCCAAAAGATGCAAAACCTTGTCCAAGTACCAAAATACTTGAAAATTAGAATGGAGAAATAAAAAGAAGATGGTATTTCAGAAGCATGAAGCACATACCAGCTCTTTAAAAAAAAAACTGCTGCAGCAAAGATTTAAGAAAAATTTCAGATCGAGTACTTTGAGAAATTGAAGAAGCTACAATGCTATTTTTCCAATCTATGATCACAAATTCAACTTACAAATAACCAAGTCAAGAATTCTAGAATTTAAGAAAATTTAAGAAAAGAAAATCTATAAAGATTCAGTGCCCAACATCCCAAGGTAGGCCAGCAAAATAAGAATGGTCAGAGCTGATAAAATATTTGGTGTCAGCTCCAGATTAAGGCCAGTGGTTTAGTGTCTTACAGAAAGAACTAGAATAAGAATGTGATATAGCTCTAAAATAGATCAATAGTGAGGAAGTATCTTGAACTGATTTTAGACTAACCTTCCTTAGTGTGGGATCTCCAAGAGAAGATGAGTCTAGACTCAATGCTAAGACTTCTGAACAAAGGTTTCTGGAAGTATTAGATAGTCTTCAGTCTAGGATAACAGTAGCAGGTTTTAGTGATAGAGTTCTAGGGAGTCAATCCCTAGTGCTCTCAGCTAAGCCAGCAATGCTGATTTGTTCAGAGCAGATCCTTTCAAGAATTTGTGAATATCTCCAAATAAGTCTAAGAATGAATAAAGGAATAGCTGGATGGCTCAGTGGATATAAACTAGCTCTGAAGTCAAATCTAGCCTCAGAAACTTGATGTTTACACCTGGATGATTCTGAGCAAATCACTTAAAGCCAATTGATTTGGGATGGTATGTAGAGGGGGAATTAGAGGGAGCACAAGAATGAGTCAAATGAAAAACTATTAGGATTCCAGGGATACCTAAGAAACAAATTAAAAAAGAAAACCAAAATAAGCAAAACTTCAAACAACAAAAAATAAATAAATTTAAGTCAGAGAGGAAAGGATTTTCTAAAAGACTATTAAAAATGGGAAAAAAAATTGAGAGCTAAAAAGGAGAGACTTAAAAAGAAAATTACAACTTATCAAAACTGTGCAAAATGTACTCAATTAATACATTTCTCGAACGTTTCAATGAAATAGAAATTAATTACCCTAAAAATGTTTCTAAAAGTCATGATATTTTAAAAGGAGAAAATTTAAGTTTCTCATACAAAAAGAGCAACCTGAAAAACCACTCAAGAATAGATAGTTTAATAAACTTTTGATTAATTGAAACATCCAAAACCTCTAACATCCCCTCTAACAGAAAGAGAGAGAGAGAGAGAGAGAGAGAGAGAGAGAGAGAGAGAAAGGGGAGAGGAGGGAGGGAGCCTAGATATTATGTTGTTAGAATCATTAAAAAGTGTACAGAACTTTTAGAATTAGACGGCAAAGTGAAAATAGAAAAAATCCACTCTTTAGCTCCTGAAATTCCCAATTACAAAGTCTGAGAAATGACAGTCAAAATTCAGAGTTTCCAGATGAAAAACAACAACAATAAACAAAACAACAAACACTAGAATGAAGAAATGTGTACTTCAAGTACCAAGAAACCATAGATTGTGTGAACTGATATACAATGAAGATCCAGGAAAACACTGTCTCTCGAAAACATTTTTAAATGAATGTCTTTGAAATATCTAAGAACTTTGATGAACAAAATGACAAATCACAATTTCATAAGACCAATGTTGAAGAATGCCCCTCTCCTGTCAGAGAGCTAAGGGATGCAAAAAGAGAAACATATACACACAAACACACACACACACACACACACACACACAGGTATACACACATAATTTCTCTCTCTCCATTGCTTTATTTTTGCATATATAATTATATAAACATACCTGTGTAAGTTATATATATATGTATTTTCTTCATACATATTTGTCTCATTTATATATATATATATATATAATCAAATGCATGATATATATCAACATCTAAAATATCTAAAATATGTAAGTACATCCATATTATCTTTATATATATATATATAATTGTTAAAAAATAAATTGTCATATTTGACATATCTAAATACATTTAGATACTTAGATACAGGAATTTATATTCCTTGCTTACACATATTGATTTTAAGGTTTTTGGTTTTCTTTTATATTTTTTCACAATACTTAGACAAGATGAGAAGGCAAGTAAAAAAAAAATGTTGCTGAATTATATCTCTTTGTGACCTCATGAACATCTATCCTCCTTATTTCTGGAAATCTGTACAAGTGCATATTTGTTCTTCTCATGATACTGTCTCTCCATTTCATCCTCTGCTGTCCCTTATTTTGCCTTCAATCTTCTCCCATCACCATGTAAATAAATGCTTATTAATTTAGAAAAAAAAATGTATGTAACAAATTATTTCTGAACATGACATACTTTAATACATGTATTATGAAAAAGTAATTTACATTTATATAAGAACTCTTTGGACTTCTATGAGCTTTCATAGCATTTCCTTTGATCTGTACAATTTGATAAGCTATACAGGAATTGTTATGTTCATTTTACAGATAAAGAAACCGAGGTTCAAAGAACTGAGATAATTTGCCCAAGATCAAACTAGTGGTAAATATCAGAGCCTGCATTTGAAGTCAGATCTCTCACAATCACTTTTATATTCATAATAACACTTTTTAAACAAGCAATATAGCTACAAATGTACATTATCCTATATTTGAATCAAATAACAAATTGCTCTGAATTAAAGAATAAATCATTTTTTCTGACATATATTATTGACCACCTAGTACTATTTGTAAAGTAACTAAAGGATTGTTTTTAATCCAAATATTTAATCCATAATATTTAATATGGGCCACACTTACTTGCCAATAGCATGAATATAGATAATTCCCATCTTTGTATTTAAGGCCACATAACACAAAATTGCTTTCTAAAAGATAGTTTTGTATTCACAAAATTTCTAAACAGGTGGTTTGAAAGTTGAATGGATGCCTTTGCCTATATGGTTTGAGAAAATGATTAAAGTGATTTTTTTTTTCCTCAATGAAATGAGCTTACTTTATAGGTTGTCTCAGTTTTATAACGTGTACCATGAAGATTTATTTGTTCTGAAGAAGCTTTTCCCAAAATATTTTTTCCTGAGAAAATCATAGGATTCTTATACAAACCAACAAAATCAGCGTGACATTGAATCTAACATTTAAGATGATCTTGTACACTGACTAGGAAACAGGAAATACCATCTGGGTCAAATCATTTATTATAACATTCGGTTGCCAATAGCAACTTCCAAGAATGTTCAGGAAGTGGGAAAGAGGAGAAGGTACTCTTCATGATTTTTATCTTCAAAATGCAATTATACATACATATGTGTGCATATACTTATATAATTTTATTTTCTTTTATATTTTAATAATATAATATATTATTCAATATATTTTATATATTTACATAGATTTATATGTTACTTGAAGCAAATATATATATATATATATATATATATATATATGTATATATATATATATATATATATATATATATATATATTTCTCCGTAAAGCATCTGTATTTCTTTGATTAACCAGTTATTTAATAATGCAACAAAAAAATAAGGGCCTACTATAGGCTGGGCATTATGCTAGGCTATGGCTATACAAATGTCAATGTAAGACAATCCTAGCATTCAAGCCACAATTTTACACTAGTGAAGAGAAGCATCAATTGCACTTGCCCTTTCCCCCTCATTCTTACCTCAGCCTTCTAGTTAGACACATCACTTTTTTTCTGGGGTATCGTAATATTCTACTAATTAACCTTCCTGCATTTTGCATCTCCCTATTCCAATCCATATTCAACACAGCTGGAAATGTTTCTAATTATGCCTGAACAAGAAGTTTCAGAAACTCCTTCTTGAGTCTAGGATACATCACAAGGGTCTTTAATATTCTTCACAATATACCTCCAGCCTATTTTTCTACAGCAATTAATTTCTATAGCAATTTACAAAAGGTAACTAACTTATCTCCCTTTCTACCTCCTGAACATTCTAGGGAATTGGTTCACACCAAGCCCTCTTTCCAAGACATTTTCTGTTTAAGGCAAACTAGACAATTTGCCATTTTCTATATACAATATTTCGTCTTCTAACTTTGTGTCTTTGCCCAGGCTATTCACCTTTGTCTCTTAGAAATCCTACATTCCTCCAAGATACATCACAAGTGTCACCTCTTCCAAGAAACCTTTCTTAACTCCTGTACCTCCTTATAAAATGACTTCACATTTATTTTGTAGTTATCTAGTATTTATTTTCAGTAACCATGTACATGGTGTATCTGTCTAGTAGTATGTGAATTTTTTTTTTTTCTGGCCAGATAATGGCTTTTTTTTTCTTTTTACCTCCAGTATATAGCATAGAGTAAGTGCTTAATAAATACCTATTGAAATAAATGTTTGAAAAGTAGTCATCCACTACTGGCCTGAGGACTTCCCATGAGGGGTGTAATCACTACCTCCTGAGGCAGTCAATTCTACTTCTGGAAAGCTATATTAAATATTTCCTTAGGTCAGATCTAAAACCTATAAAAAGACCTAAAAACCTATCTTTTTGACTTACAAAAACATTAGTTTTAGTTCTTGTCCCTAAAGCCAAACAAAACACATTTATTTTCTCCAGTATAATATAGCTCTTCTGATTATCTAAGAGTCATTTTTTTTCCCTAGACCCCTCTCTTCTTCTGGCTAAACATCTGCAGTTCCTTTGAATTCCGGCATGTATTTAAGATCATCCATCATTTGATTTCTTCCTGTTTGTCAATATTCTTCCCAAAATTTGGTGCCCAGAACTAAACCCAATACTAAAATTTAGTTTGACCTAGAGAGAGGAATTAAAAAATATAGATTTTTTCATACAAACTGCTGGCTAATTATGCCTCATGTAAGGCAGATTTATTTTAAACCCAAGTGTAAGATGTTACATTTACACACACTAAACTTCATCTCATTAAAAATAGGCCAGTGTTTCAGCCTGACCAAGATCTATTTTGATTCCATATCTCTTATCCAATCAGTTAACTGTCCCCTTCAGCTTTTTGTCATCTATAAATAATTGCTCTTCAACTTTCTATTATATCCTCCTCCATTTGAATATTGTCCCCATGATAAAAAAAAAAAAATAAAGAAATAAAAGACTTGAAACAGGGGCAGCTAGTTGGTGTAGTGGATAGAGCACCAGTCTGAACTCAGGAGGACCTAATTTTAAATCTGGCCTCAGACACTTAGCACTTTTGTGTGATATTCTCTTCTTTTATATAATATATAATGGTTCTCTGTGGGAGCAGGTTTCTTGGGGAAGTTTTCTGAAGGCAGCCTTAGTTTCAGTTCAGAGTAATAATCACCCCAAATGCAGCTAGCTGATAAAATCCAAACGCTTATTTCTTATCTCTTTCCTTGAGTCCAGTTAGCTTTCTTAGAGTCCTATCTCTCTGCCTGGTTCCAAGAGGTCTTGCAGCTTGTCTTTTGCCTCTGCTTTCTTCAACCTCCAGTCAGCACAAAGGTGGAAGATGGAATGATGCTGATTTCGCCTCTGAGAGTGGGCTTGTGGGCTTCTGCCAGAGTGCTCTTTGGCCCTGATAGCTTCTTGCTTATATGCTGTACACTGAGTACACACCAAGCTTTATATCACTGGGAAGCCATTATTTGTTATATGATTAAATCAATGCTAAACTAGATTTAAACATTGTCTCCTCAGTTCCACTTAGTACCTTGTTTCAAGTTCTGGTCTATAACATCTCCTTGTAGGATCAGATCAATCATACTGAACCATGCTAAATTAGATAATTATTGTCTTTGTCAACTCTAATGAGTTAACACTTTGTAAGGATTCCAAGTAAATTTTTTCCACTTTCAAGCTGTGTAGTCATAGATAAGTCATTTACCGCCAGCTGTCTCAGCAAAACAACAACAACAACAACAACAAAAACAACAAAAAGACTTGGAACAAGTATGTCTTCTTTCAATCATTTATTACATTCTACTATCATATGTGCTATAGTCCTGTCTCTTCTTTGATCTTTTTATTGCATCTTTGTCCCAACTAAAAATTGTGTTATTGAAAACCCAAGGTTATTTTGATCTTAAGAGTTACAAACATGATCATTACAAGTCTGCAGTTCTTGTGTATAGCCTCAAATACTTGTTCTTGAACCCTATCCCTTTTTGTATTAAGTTCCCTTGTAGAATTTTAGATTATGACATCCTATTTTTCTTTTTTTCTAAGTTCTTTAAAGTTCATTCTTCCCAAATATGGAGAACATGCCAAAATATATTTGGGTTTCCCTTTCTTATTCATTATGAACTCTAACAAAGACCATCCATTTTCTGAGAGGTCCCATCTTTTACTTCAGAAACAAGTACCTAATGATTACTAAGAATTGATTCTCAACTTGATTCCTTTTATCATATTCTCCATGTTTGCAGAAAGAAAATATCATTTAAACAAGTAAAACATTAATAAAACATTCCACTTTTAGCAAAGAAAATCATGCCTTTGATTTTGGAGAATAAGATCTATCTTTAATCTCTTTCATTATTATCCAAATTCTGTACATATGAATGTAATATTCTGAAGATGTGAATATTGTATCATATATTATTGCCTTCCATTTCAGGTAGTGTAAGCTCTGAATTTCTTTTCCCCTTCATTAATATTCTGCCAATATTCTTTCTGTTTTTGACTTCTGCAATAACCAAGCAGAGAGATAGGCATCTAAGAAAGCTAACTGGGCCCAAACTATATAGTCAGTAGGGGCAGGTAAGTGGCACCATGGATAGAGCACTGAGCCTAAAATCATTGAATTCAAGTCCTGTCTCAGATGATATGTGATACTGGGCAAGTCACTTGTTTGTATCATTATGCTCATATGTAAAATGTGAATAATAAAAGTACCTATTTCCCTGGGGTGTTGTGATTATCTAATGAAATGGTGATTTTAAATTATTTAGCACAGTGCCTCAAACATTAGCGCAGAAACAAGTACATGATTTTGAGCAAGTCATTTATTTTCCCTTAGCTTTGATTTCCTTACTTGCAAAATGAGGGTAATAGTACAATTAACCTCCTCAGGTTATTATGAGAACCAAAAAATATACTATATGTGTATACACAATATTCTCAAAGTTTTAGTGCAGTTTAATGTTTTAGTATTATATAAAATATATATGTGTATGTATATATAGAGAAATTATAAAATACACACATTTAATATTGTATAAAATATTTAAAAATCTTGCTCTAAAGTTCTTTCAGTTATGTCTGGATCTTTATGATTCCATTTGGGGTTTTCTTGGTAAATCTATTGAAATGGTTTGCTAATTCCTTTTCCACATCATTTTATAGATGAGGAAGTAGAAGTAAACAAGATTAAGTGACTTGCTAGTCACATAACTAGTAAATGTTCAAGATCAAATTTGAACTAATGGAGAGATGTCTTTTGTACTTCAATCTAGTATTTATCAAACCATCTATCTGCCCTTATATACTTTTAAGTATTAAATAATCAGTAAGATATTATTATATTTAAATTTATTTTTAAATGATAAAAGAAATAATGTTTTTTACATAAAGAGAAAATACATCTTACTCTTTGTCTTTCACACTACTAAATTTTGAAAAGCAGCATAAATAGCAAATGGGTAGTAAAAATAAAAGGGATCAATAGTTAAAATATGAAATGGAAAGTAGATAGTAATTTTTATTTAACTTTCAATAACATAATTATTGTAGTTATTATTCTCTCATAAAGAATGGAAAGTTGAAGTTCATGGTAATTATATTTTTATGTGGTTTAAATTAAAATTTTAAATGCTGGAAAAAGAAGCAACATTATATACATTTCTCTATCACTCAATCAGTTTTTAGAAACAATAATATTAATTCAAAGATTACTATTTGGAAAGCACCATAATTAGTGTATAAGGACAATGAGACAGACAGACACACACAGAGAGAGAGAGAGAGAGAGAGGAGAGAGAGAGAGAGAGAGAGAGAGAGAGAGAGAATATTTGCATCCAGAGTTCATCAGCTCTTTTTCTGGAAGTGTATAGCATTTTTCATTTTGTGTTTTTTGGAATTATCTTGGATCACTCTCTTCATAGAGCAGCTAAGTCTTTCATAGTTAGTTATTCTTGCAATATTAATTTTAACTATGAACAATGTTCTCCTGGCTCTGCTCCTTTCACTTTGCATGAAATTATGTAAACCACATTTGAAACCGTCCTGCTAATCATTTGTTAAAAAACAACAACATTCTATTACAGTCATGTACCACACCATGTTCAGTCAGTCCCCAATTGATAATCATATCATTTCACAATTCTTTGCCCCTATAAACAGAACTTCTGTAAATATCTTTGTACGAATACATCCTTATTCCTATTTTGTAATCTCTTTGGAATATAGACCAAGTAATAGTTTTCTGGGTTAAAGAGTTTTGTAGCACTTTGAACATGGTTCCAAATTGTTCTCCTGAATTGATGGGATATATCACAACTCCAACCACAGGACATTAGTGTCCCAATTTTCTCCACATCACTCTAACATTTGTAATTTTTCTTTTCTGCTATATTATCTAATCTGGTAGATGTCAGGGGGTACATCGGTGTTGTTTTAATCCGAATTTCTTTAAAGAATAGTGATTTAGAAAATTTTCTTATCTCATTATAGATAGCTATGTTTTCTTCATTGAAAACTGTCTCACAAATTCATCATCTACTGAATTATCTATCCATTGAGGAATGACTTATATCTTTACAAGTTTGATTTAATTATGTTTGAGAAATGAGATATTTTTCAGAGCAACTTGCTGTATCAACAAAAAATGTTGTAACAATTTTTTTTCATATTAGATTACAGTGAATTTCTCTCCATTACATTTACATATTTTTCTCTACTTTTACCCTGTACCTCCTCGAACATGTTTTGCATCTAGAGAGGATTTTGGGAAGATGGCAAAGTAGGTAAGAAAATTCAAAGCTCTCCACATTTCTCTCACAAACAAAAGAAAATTGCACATAAATGCAAACATAAACCAGTTTAAAAAAAAAATAACCTTGGGGGCAGAACAGGGATCATTCTAGGACAACCTGAGAAGACATACAGAAAGACTCCATCACTGGGTTTAATGCTTGTGAAGTGTAAACCTCCAGGTTAATTCAACAGAAATAGCAAACCTTGAGACTAACTAAGTTCAAAGGAAGCCTCAGCCTAAACCACATGAACTTTCACCTCATGGATCACCTAGAGAGACAAGAGTCTCTGTGTGGAAAAACTAAGAGAACCTCTACTGATTAGGAATGCAAGGCCCAACTGTGTTACTGAGACAGGATCTTGTACAAAAAAGAATCCAGATCTAGCACACCCATCAGTGCCGAGGCAATGGGACAAGGATGATGCTGATTGCTGGCACTTTCAAGGCAGTAAAGCTTTTGGCTTGCAATTCCATGTCAGGGAAGAGCCGAAGTGAAGCTAGAGGCATAATCTCCCCAACTAGTAGAATAGAACAGAAGTGTTTACACCTTATTGTGTTTTTGGTTTTTGTTTGTTTGTTTTTAATGAACAGACAAAGAAGAAAGAACCCAATCATAGAAACTTATTATGGGAATAGGAAAGACAACTTATTCTTCAGAGGATAATAGTGAGGTAAAAAAAAAAAAAAAAAACCTCTTCTACTTCTAAGAGTAACATTCAATGGCTACCTCCCCAGAAAGAATTCATAGAACTCAAAAAGACGTCAAAAATCAAATGAGAGAGATTGAGGGAAAAAAAATTTAAAAGAATAAAAATCATTCAAAAATATATAAGAAGATTATGAAAAAAAAGTTAACAGATTCAAAAAGAAGATCAAGAGTCTTAAAGAAGAAAATAATTATTTGAAAATGAGAATTACCAGGAAAGCTAGTAAAACTATAAAAAGCCAAGAAATAACAAAACAAAATTAAAAGAATTTTTAAAAATGGAATAGAATGTGGAACATCTTAAAAGGAAAACACAAATCTGGAGAACAGATCAAGAAGAAAAAAACATTAGAATAATTGAACTTTCTGAAAACTGTGACAAGAAATAACCTTGACATAATTATGCAAGAAATAATTAAAGAAAATTGTCCTGGAGTGATAGAACATGAGTAAAAAGTAGAAATAGAAAAAATCCACTGATACTCACCTCAAAGAGATCCTATATAGAAAATATATAGGAATATTATTTCTAAATTCCCAAACCCTCAGATCAAAGAGAGAATTATGTTGTAAGAAACAAAAAGAAAAATTCAAATCTGTTGGAGCTATAGAATTGTACAGCATTTACCAAGAGCTACAATAAAACACTGCAGTTACTGGAATAAAATATATTGACAATCAAAAGAACTAAGCCTGTGGTCAAAAAATATCATATCAAGCAAAACTTACTATACTATTGAACTATATATATTCAATGATTTTCAGGACTTTATATTACAGATTTTCAGGACTTTGTCTTAACTAAACCTTAACTCAATAGAAAATTTAACATATGAGAGCCAACATCAAGACTCAATAAGAACAAATTGTTTGTTTTTTTCTCCCATTTCCATAAGTAATTACATAGCTTAAAATAAAAAATTGGGGCAGAACTGAATATGATCTGATTCTAAAAACCAAAACTATTTAAGGAAAAGATAAAAATACTGATTATGCCATATGAGTGAGGGACAGAGTAAGAACTAAACACAGGCATTAGAATGGAGAGGAATGCTGGTAGTTCTGAAAATATACTTTCATGAGGAGTGGGTTAAATAGGGAACAACACACACATACACACACACACACATATACACACACATATATATGTATATGTATAAGTATGTGTTTATATATGTTTATATATATATATATAGACATATAGACACATACATATACACCACAAAAGGTACAGTACCTTGCAAAATCTATAAAAAATAAGAAGAAAGAGCATAAAATAGAGTATAGAAAGGTGTTTAATTTAAAGGAAGTAAGATCAGGTCTCTAGATTAATAAGTATGGGATAAAGAGAGAGGGGTAGGTGGGTGGAAAAATTAAGGAAGGAATTCATGTTTGGGGGAAGATTAAGTAATAGCAAGGCAAGAACCAAGGTAGAAGAGTTAGCAGTTATAGGAAATAGAGATATACATAAACACCATAACAAGGATCAAGAATAGAATTCATTAGAAAAAAATTAGGGCTAGTATCACTGATCTCAGACACAGTTACACTTAAAAATTCAATCAAGGAAAACATCTACATTACATGTCCACCATATTAATATTGTTTTAGATCCAGATCTGTGTGTGTGTGTGTGTGTGTGTGTGTGTGTGTGCATACCCATGCTTAACTATAGCTTTCTTGGGATGATGGGGGGATGAAAGTGTAAAAAGAATAAAGCAAAAATTGCACAGCAGAGAACAAAATAATAACCTATTAGGAAGCAAAGAAAAGATGGACTCTTCTATTATTATATATGCTTTCTTTAAACTGAAATTTATTGTTACATATTTTGAATGTTCCCTGATATTCTGCTGTGCATATGACAATGTAATATTTTGTTTGTTTTTATTGTCCTTTTCTGTCTTTCTTTTCTACTTTTTGAATTTAGTTTTAAATATTTCTTTAAAAAAAGATTTGTTTCCGACTGTCTTCTTTTCAATCTCCTCTTCTGTTAAGCTCTTCCCCTCCTATTTTGTTATAGAGGGAACTAGATTTCTAGTATGTTATTCCTTCTTTGAGCCAATTTCAATGAGAGTAAGATTAATTATTGTCTGTCATCTTTACCCTTGCCCATCACCTCTTCCACAGCATAAGCTCATTTATGTTTCCTCATTTCTTCCAATCCCTGTTCTCACTCCTTCATATTATTTTTAAGATATCATTCCATCATATTCAACTCAAACCCCCGAAGTATACTATTTTTCAATGCCTTTATTTGTATATTTCTTTTTACTGCCTTAAAGACAAAGTTCTCTTCTCCTATAGGAATATAAACAGTTTACCTTTATTGAATCTTTTATGATTTCTCTTTCCTGATTATATTTCTATGATTCTTTTAAGTCTTTTATTTTAAAAATTCTTTTTTATTCCACTTTGTTGTTTCATCAAAAATATTTGAAAATCCTCTATTTCATTAAATATCCATATTTTTCCTACTAAAGGATTATACTCAGTCTTTCTGGGGAAATTATTCTTCTTTGTAACTCTAGTTCCTTTACCTTTTGGAATAGCATATGGAAAGACATGAGCTTTTAAGACGATAGCTACAAAATCCTGTATGATTTTGACTGTGTTTTCTTGATATTTTCATAGTTTCTGGTTGCATGAAGCATTTTTTTCTTTTACCTAAGAACTTAAAAAATTATGAAATTTCTTGGAGTTCTCACTTTGTTATTCCTTCAAGAAGTCCAAGCTGAAATAAGAGTCCTGTGTACATTAAAATATTCACAGCAACACTTCTCATGGTAGCAAAAAGCAGGAAATTGTGTAGATATTCAATATTAGGGAATAATTAAACAGATTGTACCATGCAAACATAATAGAAATGATAGTTTTTTTTGAATTCAGAGATGTATAGGAAGACAAAGGAACTGATGCAGAGAGAAAAAGAAAAAGAAATATATATAGATAGATAGGTATACACATATACAATGATTACTATAGTGCAAAAAAAAAAAAAAGAAAGAAAGAAGGCAAATAACACCAAAAAACAATACACAAAACAAAATCCTGAATGGTCTATAATTAAAATCATTAAACTTTCTCTTTGAAAATGAACTCCTCAATCATTATTGATCACAAAATAGATAGTTTTGTGTTGGAATCCTTACTAACTGCTAACTAATTAGAGTTGATCTAATCTTACAAGAAGATGTTTTGGGCAGAACCTGAAACAAGGTACTAAGTAGAACTAAGTTCAATGAGTTCACACCTCCCTTGAAGCTCGTTGGGCCAGAGAGCACTATGGGAGAAAACCCATAATCCCTCTCTCTTGTATCCCACAATTCCTCCCTCTTGGATAAAAGAAACAGACAGAAGCTCTCGGTCAGATTTCAGTAGAGTTACGCCAGAAGCCCTCTCTCCGAGGCAAGGCAGAATATTTTCCACTTGGCTGGCTGGTGGCAGAAGTGTTCTTCAGAGAGGAAGACGCTACAAGTCGAGATTTCACCGGAATGACATGAAGACTGGAGCTGGCTGGAGGCTGAAGAAAGCAGAGTCAGAGGCTGAAGGACCAGACCTTTGGATTTGGTGACATTCGGAGGGAGCTCTTGGAACCAAGCAGAGAGATAGGCCTCTAAGCTAACCGGGCTATATTGGGATAATAAAAGATCTGAACTTTTATCTCCTGGCTGTGTTTTGAGAAGAAAAAGCTCACCACATTTTGGCGCCCGAACAGGGACCGATTCAGATCCATCTGAACTAGATCACAACATTTTGGCGCCCAACGTGGGGCAAACAGACCCCTCAGTGGATTTCAGTGGAAAAGCTCCGATCCTGATTCAAGTGGAAAAGCCTCTGATCCTGATCCAGTGGAAAAGACTTCAACCCAGAAATTAGGGTGAGTGCAACAAAGAAATTTTGTTAGAAGAGTTAAAGTAGAATTTCAGCTAAGATGGGACAGATATTTAGAAAACAGCCTGTTTCTGTTCAAGGAAAATGTTTAGAGAGCATTGTCAAAGTTATGGAAAGCCAAGGTTTAATTATAAGTTTACAGCAAATCACTGAACTTTTACAAACTGTAAAGGACATATGTCCTTGTTTCTCTCTTGATAAGGAATTAGATTTAAATGAATGGAAATTGGTTGGAGAGGATCTTTGTCAATTCTATGATAAAAATGGGCCTAACTCAATAATTAATACATATAATGTAATACAATTGGCTATAAGAAGTTATTTAAGTGATAGAATGATGAAAAGGAAAGTACAGGAGGAAGAAGTGCCAACTTTACTAGGTGAAAAGGAGGACGAATCAGATGAGAATGGAGTTAATTACAATTCTGAGTATGATACTTCACAGCAGGAGGAATTAGGTGATTCCACATCTCATAACCCTCCCCCCGCAATTAACCCTTCATGGGTGGAACAAGGGGGAGGGAGAGAGACAGAAACACAGTCAGCTTCTCCTGTAAAGCAGAATTTGACAAGATTAGAAAAAGCATTAATTAAAGCAAAAAATGAAGGAGAAGATATATCTGATTTTATAAATGCATATCCTGTGATTGAAGAGCTCAACTCCTCAGGTCAAAAAGAGAGAAAATACACTCCTTTTAATTTGGGAAAAATTAAAGATTTGAAAAAGGGTTGCACTCTTTATGGGGCTACATCATCTTATGTGAAGATGTTACTGGATAATTTGTCTAATGAAATCCTAACCCCGAATGACTGGAAATCCATAATGAAAACTTGTCTAGAACCGGGACAAAATTTATTGTGGCTTTCGGAGTTTCAGGAATTATGTAGGATTCAAGCCCAACGCAATAGGCAAAAAGGAGCTGTTGTACAAATCACTTTTGACCAACTAGCTGGTGAAGGTCAGTATGCAGAGAGTTCAGAACAGATTTATTATCCCATAACAGTCTATGAGCAAATTTCTAAGGCTGCAATAAAAGCTTGGAATTCTCTCCCTGGACAGAAAGATGGAAATAATGCTTTCACGAAAATAGAGCAAGGTCCCAATGAACCTTTTGCAGATTTTGTGGGACGTTTACAAACAGCTGTAATAAGAACCATTGGAGACAATGCAGCAACAGAAATAATGACTAAACATTTGGCTAAGGAAAATGCCAATGAGGTTTGCAAAAGAATTATATGTGGGCTAGACAAAGATGCTCCTTTAGAAGAAATCATAAGATGCTGTGCCACAGTGGGCACAAATGCTTATTATGCCCAGACTATGATGAACATGGAAAGACAAGGTCCTTCTTGGCAGAGGAATTCTAGAGAAACTCGTCGATGTTTTCAGTGCGGAAAAGTTGGACATTTGAGAGCTCATTGTAGATATGGAGATAGAGTGAGAAGACAGGGTGAGAGAAAACCCAAAACCCCATGTCCAAAATGTAACCGAGGCTTTCATTGGGCCTCTAAATGTATATTGACCCAGAGGAATGAGAGGCAGGGCCCAGCTCCAAAGTATCAATCAAAGGACAGGTGGGGCATGATAGCAGCTGAGGTTACACCCAGAGAGACTTTAGAAATTCAGAACTCTGATGTCATCAACCAACAGAAAAGCAATCAGGATTACAGTTGGGAAGAATACAGGCCTTTTAAGACAACAAGACAATATCCAATGCAAACAGCTCCAATGTAATTACCAGATGATGAGGAGAAATCCCAAAAGTGGTAAATAGAAGAGAATTAGATAGGTTAAGTGCTTGGGGAAGAGGATCTGCTTATATTTCCACAGATGAAGAAAGAATCAGATGGCTGACAATGAGACTGTCAAAAGGATTCTTAAAATCTTCAGAAATCATTGGGTTCCCTGAGATGAAAAATTGTTGATGAGACTTTTTGCAGTACTTCAGAGCTTACAGGAATTATTAGATTCCTGGCACATGAACTAATGGACAATGGATTCCTTATGGACTATTTCTAGGACTTATGGACATTTGTAAATTTTCAGGTCGATTTATGTTGTTACATTACTACTAGCCTGTGTTATATTACTATGTGCTTATGTATTTTAAGCAATTGCAAGAATCATTGGATTTCTTGAGATGAAAGATTGTTGATGAGACTTTTTGCAGTAGTTAAATTTTCATGTTGATTCATGTTATTTGTTACATTACCACTAGCCTGTGTTATATTGCTGTGTGCTTTTGTAAATTATGTATAATGCCTCCCATATTGATGGATTTATGTATACCATGTATATCTGTTACAAAGTTCTGGCCCATATTGATGGATTTATGTGTACCCCTTCAGAAACCCCCTATGTTTTAAAACAAAAGAAAGGGGGAGATGTTGGAATCCTTACTAACTGCTAACTAATTAGAGTTGATCTAATCTTACAAGAAGATGTTTTGGGCAGAACCTGAAACAAGGTACTAAGTAGAACTAAGTTCAATGAGTTCACACCTCCCTTGAAGCTCGTTGGGCCAGAGAGCACTATGGGAGAAAACCCATAATCCCTCTCTCTTGTATCCCACAATTCCTCCCTCTTGGATAAAAGAAACAGACAGAAGCTCTCGGTCAGATTTCAGTAGAGTTACGCCAGAAGCCCTCTCTCCGAGGCAAGGCAGAATATTTTCCACTTGGCTGGCTGGTGGCAGAAGTGTTCTTCAGAGAGGAAGACGCTACAAGTCGAGATTTCACCGGAATGACATGAAGACTGGAGCTGGCTGGAGGCTGAAGAAAGCAGAGTCAGAGGCTGAAGGACCAGACCTTTGGATTTGGTGACATTCGGAGGGAGCTCTTGGAACCAAGCAGAGAGATAGGCCTCTAAGCTAACCGGGCTATATTGGGATAATAAAAGATCTGAACTTTTATCTCCTGGCTGCATTTTGAGAAGAAAAAGCTCACCACATTTTGGCGCCCGAACAGGGACCGATTCAGATCCATCTGAACTAGATCACAACAGTTTTGATTATACTAAGTTAAAAAAGGTTTTGTACAAACAAAACTAATGCAGAAAAGATTAGAAGGGAAGCAATACATTGGGAAAACATTTACATTCAAGGGTTCTGATAAAGCCCTCATTTCTAAAATATATAGAGAAGTGACCCAAATTTATAATTCAAGCCATTCTCCATTTGATAAATGGTCAAAGGATATGAACAGACAATTTTCAGATGAAGAAATTGAAATTATCTCTAGTCATAAGAAAAGATGCACTAAATCACTATTGATCAGAGAAATGCAAATTAAGAAAACTCTGAGATACCACTACACATCTCTCAAATTGGCTAATATGACTAGAAAAGATAATGATGAATGCTGGAGGGGATGTGGGAAAACTGGGACACTAATACATTGTTGGTGGAACTGTGAACAGATCTTAACCATTCTGGAAAGCAATTTGAAAATATGGACAGAGTTATCAAACTGTGCATACCCTTTGATCAAGCAGTGTTTCTACTGTGTTTATATCCCAAAGAGATCTTAAAGGAGGGAAAGGGACCTTCATGTGCAAAAACATTCATGGTAACCCTTTTTTGTAGTGGCAAGAAACTGGAAATTGAGTGGATGTCCATCAGTTAGAGAAAGGTTGAATAAATTATGGTATATAAATGCTATGGAATATTATTGTTATATAAAAACAATAAGCAGGACAATTTCAGAAAGGCCTGGAGATATTTGCATGAACTGCTGCTAAGTGAAATGAGCAGAACCAGAGGATCATTGTACACAGCAACAACAAGATTATATGGTGATCATTTCTGATGTATGTGGCTCTCTTCAACAATGAGATGATTCAGACCAGTTCCAACAGTCTTGTAATCAAAAAATCCATCTACATGCAGAGAGAGAGCTGTGGGGACTGAGTGTTGTTCAAACCATTGCATTTTCACTCCTTTTGCTGTTATTTGGTAGCATTTTCTTTTCTTTTCTGGTTTGCTTTGTTTTTTCTTATACAGCAAGATAATTTCATAAATACATATGCAGATATTGGATTTAACATATATTTCTTCCAAGTTTAACATATATTGGACTACTTGCCATTTAGGGGAAGGAGGTGAGAGAAAGGGAGAAAAACTGGAACACTAAGTTTTGCAAGGGCTAATGCTACAGAATTAGCTATGCACATTTTAAAAAAAATGAAAATTTTTAATAATTAAAAAAAAAAAGAAAATGAACTCTCTCTTTCCTTTTCTGTTTCTGTCTCTCTGTGTCTCTGTCTCTGGGTCTCTGCCTCTATCTTTGTCTCTATCTCTCCCTCCACTGTCTCCCTCTCTATATATATTTATACATATGCATATATGGCATATATAGTTCATTTTTTTTGAATCATTGAATCATTTAATTAAACTGTATTCTCTTCATTTTTTTCTTCATTATAAGTACAGGCAGCTTGAAGGGTGGCAAATGTCATGTGTTTTATTCAGAAATACATGGATATAAAGTACAAAAAAAAGGATAAATGAATTAATTATTTTAAAGCAATAAAAATAGAATGGATTGGGATCTGCAAATTCTTTTTGAAATCAAAATGTCTGCGACTGTGATTTTATAAAGGAGACTAGATATTAAAAAAGTAGCATGAGACTTTAAAGTTCAGGATAGCATTTAGATATTTTTGCTAATTCTGAAAAGGCATAATATATTCTAGTATTATCTAAAACTGAAGTTTATTTTTAACCCCTTTAAAATCACAATCCTATAATGGGTGACCTTTTGTTGAGTGGTGAGAAACCCAAGAGGAATTGAAGCTAGGTTGAGTGTGCAGACAATATGAATTATTCAAGACACTTCAACAATTATATAAAAGCTGTAAATAAAACTAAAGATAGGTGGGTAACAACAATGACATACTGGAATGTATCCAAATAGGGTGATGAGTATGATGATTAAAAATCTAGATGCCATTCAAACTAATTAAAGGAACATAATATTGTTTATCCTAGATAATTTATAGTTAGTATATCATATTTAAATAATTAAAGGATTTTGAATGGCAGAAATGCTAGTGTTTTTGTACTTAATATCAAAGGTGTAAACAAGTCTTTCAGACATATTTATTTTTTAAAATATTATTATATTTTAGTCTATATCAGTTAATTTATCTCCAGTGTCCCTTTCCCAGCCTTTTCCAGAAAGCTGTCCCTTACAAAAGAATATTTAAAGAAAAAAAAAAGAGTAAGATTAGAAAAAAAGCAAAATCAATCACTGTATCTCCCAAAGAATGAAAATATAAGTAATGTCCTACATGCCTGTACCTTCCATGTTTAGGAAACAGTATGGTAGGCATACATTTCACATTTCTTTATGGTTGTGTGTGTGTGTTTTGTTTGTTTGTTTGTGTGTGTGTGTGTATGTGTAACTTTATAACATTCAATTTTAATTACTTTGTGGTTGGTATTCTTACCCGAATTATTGTTGTCAAAATCACTCTATATTTGTTTCTTTGATTTGATTATTAAATTATTTATTCTTTCATGTAAATTTATCCATGATTCTCTTTATATATCATGTATGCTGTTTCTTAAAGCATAACAATATTCCTTCATATTCATGTATTACATTTCTTTATCCATTCCCCAATTATTGAAATTTACTTCTTCCTCCTATTTTTACTGATTAGCTGTAATGAGTATTTTTGAACATATGGGGATTTTTCTATTTTCTATGGCCTTTGGATTGCCTACACATGGGATCTTTGGGACAAAAGCCATAGTCACTTTTTAAACTTATTTAAATAGGTGTAAATTGGTTTCCAAAATGTTTATTCTGATCCACAATTACACAAATAATACAACAGCATTCCTGCCTTCACACAACCTCTCTAAAACTAATTATTGCTATCTTTGGACTCAGACATATTTCCCCTCAAAATATAGAAAAAAATAAATTTGGTCTTCAATGAAGTAATCCACCAAAAAATTTCCCTATCAATATAGGCAAAAACTATCTTCCTGTCAAACATATTGTACAGAGAATTCATGTTGCACATGGGCGAAGTGACTTTCAAAGCCTCTTCCTATTCTATGAGCCTATGGTATTCTATGAACCTATGAATGAAACTATCATTTCTATAATGTTTGCATGGTACAGTTTGTTTAACTATTCCTTAATATTGAATATCTACATGAAATTCTAAATATAAAAGGGGAGATTAATAAAATTGAAAATAAAAAAATACTATTGAATTAATAAATAAAACTAAGAGTTGGTTTTATGAAAAAAACAAAAAAAAATTAGATAAACCCTTGGTAAATGTGATTAGAAAAAGGAAAGAGGAAAATCAAATTGTTAATCAAAAATTAAAAGGGATAAATTTCCTCTAATGAAGAGAAAATTAGAGCAATAATTAGGAGTTACTTTGCCCAACTTTATGCCAATAAATTTAATACCTTAAATGAAATGGATGAATACCTTCAAAAATAGAGGTTGCCCAGATTAACAGAGGAAGAAGTAAATTGGTTAAATAGTCCCATTTTAGGGGGAATAAAACATAGAACAAGCTATTAATCTGACCCCCACCCCCCCAAAAAAAATCCCCAGGACCAGATGGATTTATATGTGAATTCTAGCAAACATTTAAAAAACAATGAACTCCAGTACTATATAAATTATTTCAAAAAATAGGAAATGAAGGACTCTTACCAAATTCCTTTTATGACACAGACATGGTACTGATACCTAAACCAGGTAGGATGAAACCAGAGAAAGAAAATTATAGGCCAATCTCCCTAATGAATATTGATGCAAAAATCTTAATAAAATATTAGCAAAGAGATTGCAGAAAATCATCCCCAGGATAATACACCACAATCAAGTAGGATTTATACGAGGAATGCAGGCAGGGCTGGTTCAATATTAGGAAAACGATTAGCATAATTGACAATATCAATAATTAACAAAAAAAAGATTATCTCAATAGATGTAGAAAAAGCATTTGATAAAATCCAACACCCATTCCTAAGAAAAAACATTAGAGAGTATACGAATAAATTTACTTTTCCTTAAAACAGTTGGTATCATCTATTGAAAACCATCAGCAGGCATCATATGTAATGAGGTTAAACTGGAACCATTCCCAATAAGATCAGGGGTACAGGAGGTTGCCCACTTTCAACATTACTATTCAATATTGTATTAAAAATGCTAGCTTTGGCAATAAGAGAAAAAAAGAGATTAAAGTAATTAGAGTAGGTAATGAGAAAATCAAATTATCACTCTTTGCAGATGATATGATAGTATACTTAGAGAACCTTCAAGAAATAACTAAAAAAAAATTAAAAATAATCCACAACTTTAGCAAAGTTGCAGAATAAAAATAAATTCATATAAGTGATCAGCATTTTTATATATCACTAACACAATCCAACAGCAAGAGATACAAAGAGAAATTCAATTTACAATAAATTTTATTAGTATAAAATATTTGGGAATCTATCTGCCAAGGGAAAGTCAGGAACTATAGGAGCAAACTATAAAATACTTTCTGCACAAATAAAGTCAGATCTAAACAATTGGAAAATTATCAAGTGGTCTTGGATAGATGGAGGAAATAATAAAGATGCCAATACTCCCTAAACTAATCTATGTATTTAATGCTATACCAATCAAACCCCCAAGAAACTATTTTACTGACCTAGAAAAAAATAACAAAAAAATTCATCTAGAAGAACAAAATGTCAAGAATATCAAAGCAATTAATGAAGAAAAAAAAGCAAATGAAGGTGGCCTAGATGTACTAGATCTAAAACTATATTATAAAGCAGTAGTCATCAAAAGCATTTGGTACTGGCTTAGAAATAGAAAAAATGATCAGTGGAACTGGTTAGATTCATAGAACAAAATAGTCAATGACTAAAGGCCCCAGCTTTGGGGAAAGGAATTCACTATTTGACAAAAACTGTTGGGAAAATTGGACACTAGTATGGCAGAAAATAGACATAGGCCCACACTTAACACTGTATAGCAAGGTAAGGTCAAAATGGCTTAATGATCTAGACACAAATAATGATATTATAAAGAAATTAGAAAAACAGAGGATAGTTTACTTCTAAGATTTGTGGAGGAGGAAGGAATTTGTGATCAAAGGAGAACTAGAGACCATTATTGATCACAAAGTAGATAATTTTGATTATATTAAGTTTAAATTGACTAAGATGACAGGGAAAGATAATGATGAATGTTGGACGGGGTGCAGGCAAACTGGGACACTTATATGTTGTTGGTGGAACTGAAAATGTATCCTACCCATTTTGTAGAGCAGTTCGTAACTGTAAAATCAGGCCTAGCTCCCTGGAGGCCTCACAATTAGCCAGAGTCAAGATAGGCAAAAGTCCTTGGTCATTAGGGGGAGAAGTAAAGGAGACATACAAAACTGCTAGTTTGCCAAGGATCTCTCTTTGATTCTTGAGTCCAGAATCTCCACCTTTCTCCTTGTCTCACCCCATCCTCTAATCCTTGCCCAGGATTATCTGTTTACACCAAATACTGAGCCAACACCTAACAGTGAGAAAGGACATTTTTCCAAAGATATGTTAATAGAGTCATTGTTGAATAGATAATTAGCCATAGGTGCTCAGTTGTCTGATTCAAACATACCTTTTAAGAGTTTCAGCCCTTTACATGAACTATGCTCAAAAAATTATCAAACTGTTCATACCCTTTGATCCAGCAGTGTTTCTCCTGGAATTATATCCCAAAGAGATTTTAAGGGAAGGAAAGGGACCTACATGAGCAAAAATATTTGTGGCAGCCTTTTTTGTAGTGGCAAAAATACTGGAAACTGAGTGAATGCCCATCAATTGGAGAATGGCTGAATAAATTAGGGTATATGATGCAGTACTATTGTTCTGTAAGAAAAACCAGCAAGATGATTTCAGAGAGGCTTGGAGAGGCCTGCATGAACTGATGCTAAGTGAAATGAGAAGAAAAAGGAGATCATTATATATAGCAACAAGATTATATGACAATAAAGTCTGATGGATGTGGATCTCTTCAGCAATGAAAGGATTCAAACCAGTTCCACTTGTTCAGTGATGAAGAGAGCCATCTACATCCAAGGAGAGAACTGTGGGAACAGATTATGGGACACTAAATAGCATTCTCACTTTCTCTGTTGTTATTTGCTTGCATTTTGTTTTCTTTCTCAGTTTTTCTTTTTCTTCCTTCTTCATCTGATTTTTCTTGTACAGCAACTTAACTGTATAAATATGCATGCATATATTGGATTTGACATGTATTTCAACATATTTAACATGTATTGGATTACCTGCCAGCTAGGGGAGGAAGAGGGATGAAGGTGGGGAAAATTTGGAACAAAAGGTTTTACAAAGAGTAATGTTGGAAAAATTGCCCATTAATATGCTTTGTAAATAAATTAATATTTTTAAATGAAATTTCCCTTTGTAGCCTCCATTACACACGTTTTGCTTTCTCCATCTTCTTCTCTCTATAGCATATCAAATTCCTAAGCCAGAGGGCTCGTGCATTGAAATGTTAAGTTAATAATGATTTCTCATGTATTAGGCTGCATTTTAAGATTTCTCAATTACTTTTCAAATGTACAATTTATATCTATGAGTAAAGGAGGTAGTAAATGAAGAGGGATAGAAAAAACCAATAGTTTATGCTCATTCTCCTGTTAGTATCCATGTGGTCTAATTAGAACTTAAATAAATCCCATGACACAGGTAGTTAGTATTTCTAACAGAGGCTTACATCTACTAGTGTAAAACCATGGTAAAATAGAAAACTTACCCTGTGAATACTTGTTTTTTCACCAGTAATTTTCTTGTGTACTATATTGAGAAAGTGGTTATTCACTATATGGTTTAAAATATTCAATAAACTAAACTAAATTAAAGCCAGAGGTTTTTTTTTGTTTGTTTGTTTTTTGTTTTTTTGCATCATCAAAAAGTAACTTCAGAACTGCTGTTTTGTTATTTGGGGGATTAAAAAAGTAAGATAGAAATTAACATTGTGTAAAACAGCTTGGGAAAGGAATTTGGAAGGTTGTTGAAAGTGTCTTATTAATTAGGAAGATGAGGAGGGTGTTTTGTTGAGGAATAGAAAGTATTTGATGATTAGGATTGAATTAAGGGGAAATAGCATGATCTGAAAAGAGGTAAAACTTCTTAGGATGAATAGGGACAATGGTAATCCACAGCATAGCAAAGACAGAATTAAATTGCAGGATGTTATCTTGCTTTTTTTTTTCTATCAAAGAGAATGAGTTTTTAGCTGAAAATAACCCAGCAAAAATTGCTAAGTGCTAGTTACCCAAGAGAGGTGAATAATTAATTGCTTTTGATAAATTGAAGTCCCTTGACCTAGATAACTTGAGGATTTTCAATAACTGATGAATGTGATTGTTGAAATGCTGTATGGGATATTTAAAACACCATGAAGAAAATAAGAGATGTCATAATACTGGAATGAAACAAGCATCCTGATTTTCATGATAGAGAAGAGAATGAAATATGAAAACTCTAGGTATTGTGATGTATTTCAGTTCCTTGGAAATTTCTATAACAGATTAGTAAAGAGATGGCTAATTAGTAAACTTCTGCATGGGGAAGAGTATGGATGGGGGAGGGAGATAGGAGACAAACATTTATTAAGTGCCTACTATATTCAAGGCATACTATATTCAAAATGCTATATATTGTGTGCTATTATCATCACATTAACTTTTCCCAGGAAGGGGATAGATAATAATGTCACTATTTATATTTGAGAAAACTGAAACAGAAGTTAAACAACTTGTCCAAGGAAACAAAAGTAATAAGTATCAAAGGCAGGGTATGAGATCAAATATTCCTGATTCTAAGTTCAATGCTTTATCTACTATGCCACCAAGATTTTTTTTTAATGTGGAAGTATGATTGTGAATAGCTAGCATACTTTCTTCAAGGATAAGTTATATGGGATTAATTTTATTTACTTTTTTGACAGGGTTATCAAATAGATAGTTCTGGAGAACATTGTAGATGTAGTTTATCTTGAATTTAGCAAAGCAATTATTAAAGTATTCTATATTCTTTTTGTGGAGAAAATGGAAAGATATAAACTAATGATGGTATAATTAGACAAATTCAGAATGGGCCAAATGTTCAGATAAAAAAAAAATAATAATAACCTCACTATCAACTCCAGGAGTTCTTCTCCTGAATACTCCATAGGTATCTGCTTCGTTCCTTATATTTAATAGTATTTTCTTTGATGATGTAAGCATAAAGGAAGATAGTTACCAAACATATAGATGATACAAAATTGGGCATGTTTGATGACAGTCATATTCCAAAAAAATCTTGACAGATAAGAGTATTGAGCATAGACCAAGAAGATAAAATTTAATAGGGATCCATATAATCTTGCCCTTATAATAAAAAAAAAACTTTATAATTTTATATGCCTATCAGATAAGAGAAGTTTAGATAAGATTTTGGGGAAAAGATTTGATAGGGTAAGTTGATTTCAAGTTGATTAGGAATTACCAGTAAGATGTAGTCTTCCAAAAATTTAAAGGGATCTTAAACTAAGTAAGAAAAGTATATGTTGCAGGGCTAAAATGTTAAAGTCCCTCTGTGCTTATACTATATAAACTATATTTAATATATTACTTTTGCCTCTGAGAACTATCTCTTCAAAAACCTATTGATACAGTATTAGGAAAATTATTAGCATAATTGACTATATCAATAACCAAATTAACAAAAACCATATGATCATCTCAATAAATACAGAAAAAGCATTTGATAAAATCCAAAATCCATTCATATTAAAAACTCTAATGAGTATAGAAATAAATGGACTTTTCCTTAAAATAGTTGCATTTATTTTAAAACCATCAGTAAACATCATATGCAATGGGATTAAACTGGAATCATTCCCAATAAGATCAGGAGTGAAACAAGGTTGGCCCCTATCACCATTACAATTCAATATTGTATTAGAAATGCTAATTTTGTTTATAAGAGATGAAAAAAGAGTAAATGAATTAAAATAGGTAATGAGGAAACCAAATTATTGCTCTTTGCAAATGATATGATGGTATACTTAGAGAACATCAGAGAATCTTCTAAAAAGCTATTAGAAATAATCCACAACTTTACCAAAGTTGCAGGATAAAAAATAAACTCATATAAATCATTACCATTTTTATACATTACTAATGACATCAAACAGCAAAAGATACAAAGAGAAATTCCATTTAAAATAACTTTTAATAATATAAAATATTTGGAAATCTATCTGCCAAGTTAAAATCAGGAACTATATAAGCAAAAGTACATAACACTTTCCATGCAAATAAAGTCAGAGCTAACCAACTGGAAAAATATTAAGTGCTCTTGGATAGGTTGGGTGAATATAATAATAGAGATGACAATACTCCCTAAACTAATCTATTTATTTAGTGCTATACCAATCAAACTCCCAAGAAACTATCTTACTGACCTAGAAAAAATAACAAAAAAATTCATCTGGAAGAAGAAAATTCAAGAATTTCAAGGGAACAAATGAAAAAAAAAATCAAATGAAGGTGGCCTCGCCTCAATATATAAAACTATATTATAAAGCAGCAGTCATCAAAACTATTTGGTACTGGTGAAGAAATAGACTAGTTGATCAGTAAAACAGATTAGGTTCACAGAACAAAATAACCACTAACTATAGCAATCTAGTGTTTGACAAACCCAAAGATCCCAGCTTTGGGGATAAGAATTCACTATTTGATAAAAACTGCTGGGAAATTTGGAAACTAATGGTAGAAACTAGGCATTGACTCACACTGACCTAGAAAAAATAACAAAAAAATTCATCTGGAAGAAGAAAATTCAAGAATTTCAAGGGAACAAATGAAAAAAAATTCCATTTAAAATAACTTTTAATAATATAAAATATTTGGAAATCTATCTGCCAAGTTAAAGTCAGGAACTATATAAGCAAAGTTGGTATATATTACTTTGGAATGTATATATACATTCCAAGATACCAAGATACACCAAGATAAGGTCAAAATGGGTGTAGACATATTTAGATTATAAATAAATTAGAAGAACATAGGATAGTTTACCTCTCAGACTTGTGTAGGAGGAAGGAATTTGTGACCAAAGAAGAACTAGAGATCATTATTGATCACAAAACAGAAACATTTTGATTATATAGTTAAAAACATTTTGTACAAACAAAACTAATGCAGATAACATTAGGAAGGAAGCAGAAAACTGGGAAAACATTTTTACATTCAAAGTTTCTGATAAAAGCCTCATTTCCAAAATATAGAGAATTGACTCAAATTTATAAGATATCAAGCCATTCTCCAAGTGATAATTGGTCAAAGGATATGAACAAACAATTTTCAGATGATGAAAGTGAAACTATTTCTAGTCATTTGGAACAGGTGTTCCAAATCGTTATTGATCAAAGAAATGCAAATTAAGACAACTGTGAAATATCACTATGCCTCTCTGATTGGCTAAAATGGCAGGAAAAGATAATGAATGTTGGAGGGAATGTAGGAAAACTGGGACACTGATACATTGTGGCGTAACTGAATGAATCCAACAGTTCTGGAAAGTGATTTGGAACTATGCTGAAAAAGTTATCAAACTGTGCATACCCTTTAATCCAGCAGTGTTACTACTGGGCTTAGATCCCAAAGAAATCTTAAACAAGGGAAAGGGACTTATATGTGCATAAGGCAGCCCTTTTGATAATGGCTAGAAACTGGAAACTGACTGGATGACCATCATTTGGAGAATGGCTGAATAAATTGTGCTATGTGAATGTTAAAGAATATTATTTTCTGTGGAAATGACCAATAGGATGATTTCAAGGAGGTCTGGAGCGACATACATGAATTGATGCTAAGTAAAATAAGCAGAAGCAGGACATCATTATATGCAGCAACAACAAGATTATATGATCAATTCTGATGGACATGGGTCTCTTCAACAATGAGAAGATTCAAACAAGTTACACTTGTTCAGTGATAAAGAGAGTCAAATATATCCAGAGAGAGAACCGTGGGAACAGAGTGTGGACCACAACATAGCATTTCCACTCTTTTTGTTATTGTTTGCTTTTTTATTTTCCTTCTCAGATTTTTTTTTCTTTCTTTCTTGATCTGATTTTTCTTGTGTGGGAAGATAACTATATAAATATGTGTACATATATTGGATTTAACATATACTTTAATATATTTAACATGTATTGGGCTCCCTGCCATCTAGGGGAAGGGGTGGGGGAGAAGGAGGGCAAAAGTTGGAACAGAAGGTTTTGTAATGGTCAATACTGAAAATTACCCATGCAATATATATACAATATATAAACTATTTACATTCTGGAAAGAAAACAGAGGATTCCAAAAGGAATAGTAAATGATCTTGAGTCCTTGTCAAAGGTTTTAAAAAAAAAACAGCTAGGATTGTTTAGCACAGAGAAAATTCACCAGGGGTACTATAGATGTGGTTTTGAAGTTTTTGAAGAGTTGTTAAATAGAAGAGAGATTAATTTAATTTAATTTAATTTAAATTTAAACCAATTTAATTGGTTCTCAGAGGACCAAACCAAGAGCTATAAGTATCAAGTCTCAAAGAAATACATTTAAGCTTGATATTTTGAAAAACTTCCTAACAATTAGAATTAAGAGGTCTTGATAGTTTCTTATTCCTGAAGGTCTTCAAGCACAAAACTGATTTCTCACTTTTTCAGCATGTTATTAGCAAATATTCTTTTCTGGCAGAGGTTCTTTTCAGGTCAAAGTTTCATGATCCTCTGTAATAACTGGTGAGATTAATTCAGTGCATTCCAAGGCAAGTGAGAAACTTGAAATTTCTGTTTAGAATTTGCTAAGGAAAAGGTAGTGCTGAAGCCTTGCAGTTAGCATTTTCTCCTAGTCCATTGCCAAAATGTAGCATATAGTAGTGAACAAACTAAAAGGAAGAACAATAATATTTATGTCCTTTTTCATATTCCTTAATTATGGGATTATTATTTCCTTCAAGTTTCATTTCAAAAAGAAATGACTAGGAATTGAGGATAATTTTCCAGAGGTGAATATATGGGAAATTATCTAATGATACCTGCCACTTAAAGTGGTGATTCAGTTTGTGGCAGCCCTCTTTGTAGTGACCAAAAAGTGGAAACTGAATAGATGCCCATCAATTGGAGAATGGCTGAATAAATCATGGTATATGAATATTATGGAATATTATTCCATAATAAACAACAGGATGATTTCAGAACGTCCTGGAGAGACTTACACGAACTCATGCTGAGTGAAATGAGCAGGGCCAGGAGATGATTAAATACTTCAACAACAATGCTATATTATGATCAATTCTGATGGACCTGGCCATCTTCAGCAATGAGATGAACCAAATTAGTTCCAATGGAGCAGTAATGAACTGAACTAGCTACGCCCAGTGAAAGAACTCTGGGAGATGACTAAGACCATTACATTGAATTCCCAATCCCTATATTTTTGCCTGCCTGAATTTTGGATTTCTTTCACAGGCTAATTGTACAATATTTCAGAGTCCAATTCTTTTTGTACAGCAAAATAATGGTTTGGTCATGTATACTTATTGTGTATTTAATTTATACTTTAATATATTTAATATCTACTTCTCCTCCTGCCATCTAGAAGAGGGGGGGGAGGGTAAGAAAGGGAAAAAATGGAACAAAAGCTTTGGCAATTGTCAATGCTGTAAAATTACCTATACATATAACTTGTAAATAAAAAGCTATGAGATAAAAAAAAATAATAAAGTTGTGATTCAAATTTTGACGTTGATATCATATGCTACTAAAAAATAACATTTTTGCAGGAAAATTAGAATTTAATCATTTTAATTATGGAGAGTTTATGGGAAGAACCCAAGCTTATCAATCAAATATTTTCCTTAAAAATGTTCAAGTCAGTTCTTACATTTATATCCACATTTCTCTTACTTTAACTTCTTTTACTGTGATTCACTTAGAGAATAACAAAGAAGATCACTTTTATGGTTTGTTCTCAAATTCATTCTGTTCATAATAATTACCCATGTCTCAGATAGCAGACATATTTTTCAAATACATGGACAACATAAATTTGGGATAAATCACATTCTTAAAATGGCATAACCAAATTTAGAAAGATCCCAGCAGACTGAACTGATTTAAATGTAAAATGAGAAATCTAGTAAGACAAAATATAAAATCCTACATTTAGATTTAGAAAAAAAATTACTGTTATAAAATAGGAGCTTTAATTACATATTATTCTGTACTTAATTGAATACAAATCATGTAAGTGATCAGTAATAACTTCTGCAATATCCCATGACACCTTAGTTGTACCCCTTTATGAATGAATAAATGAATGAAAAATATTTATCAAATACTTACTATGTCAAGAACAAAAAGTCAAGCTATTCCCTGTCTTTAAAGCGTTACATTCTGTAGGGAAAGGAGTTCAACAGTACTTATTGACATGTCCTTTCATGAGGAAATGGTAGTTTTCTGTGATTACAATTCCTAGAAGGAAAAGGGAAAAGGGAAAAGTTAGGAGTATTGTTTGCCAGCAGAGTGAAAAATAGCCAGGATGAAGATGAAAATATTTGCATAAAGAAAGTGCTAAAGTCAAGTGTCTTAGAGCCTCACAAGCATGGTTACTAAAAGTATAATAGTTAATCATTTAGAGGTTTTTTACCCCCTTTAAATTATCATCATAATTATTGGAATTTTTATCTTATTAAATCCTGAGCTCAACTTTTATCCCCAGTAGAGATTAGCATAGTCTTCTGTACACATTAAAGACTTTATTGTTGAATTAAATTCAAAAGTATGAGGTGGTTACCAACAAAGTTAATAGAGTTATCATTTGAATGAACAGAAATTAATGTTAAACGAGGAAAACCACAATCCCAATTTACTCTGTGTTACAACATGTCTAATTTTTGGTTCAGTTCTGCAATATTTCAAGAGGAATATTGTGGTGATCTTCTTCCCAAATGCAGCCAGGTGATCAGGCGCCAAAATGTTGTGATCTAGTTCAGATGGATCTGAATCGGTCCCTGTTCGGGCGTCAAAATGTGGTGAGCTTTTTCTTCTAAGAGCACAGCCGGTTTAGAGGCTTAGAGCCCTTCGGATGTCTCCAAATCCAAAGGTTCTGTCCTTCAGCCTCTGCCTCTGCTTTCTTCAGCCTCCAGCCAGTTCCAGTCTTCATGTCATTCTGGTGAAATCTCGACTTGTAGCGTCTTCCTCTGAAGAACCTCTTCAACTGGCCCATTGGCCTATTTATGCTCCTTCCAGAGAGAGGGATTATGGGTTTTCTCCCATAGTGCTCTCTGGCCCAAAGAGCTTCAAGGGAGGTATGAACTCATTGAACTCCAATGAGTACAGGTGTGAACACAAGCCTTGTATTAATTAGTTCTACTTAGTACCTTGTTTCAGGTTCTGCCCAAAACATCTTCTTGTAAGATTAGATCAACTCCAATTAGTTAACAGTTAGTAAGGATTCCAACAGAATATTAGCTAAAGAATTAACAGAAAATTTTTGAGAAGATTCTTGACCTGAGTGGAAATTTAGATTTGATGAATTAGCTCTAGGAATTCTCCCTCTCCTCTTACTGAGAGTAATTGGGAATTGTTCATTTGGAAATTTAAAGAGGGGAAAAGAAAGTATAAGAGGTTCACCTAGTGTGGTATGTGATCTCTGATATCATTGCAAAGATTCACCTGGACGACTTTATTTGCCAATGGCAGATTAGAGTTTAAAAGCAATCTTGTGAAGCACACTTCAATTTTACATTTGTTTTTATCTGGCACCACATGGTTTAGTTAATGAATTTTCTTTATTGATTCAGTTGGTAGCACTGAGCTCACTGTAAACCTAACAGACCTAAAACATTAAACTACCTCCTATTTTGAAACTTAAATAACCAGGGCATTAATAGTGTAAGGTTTCCCACAATGCCATTTCAACAATCCTTAGTCTTCTTCTAGAGATTAAAGGAATCTGTGACCAGTCTTAAAGTTTAATGTTCATATTTCCAAAGGGATACTCGTGCTGAGTGCATGGAGAATTCTCTGATTCTTCTCAATAACAAGGACACAATCTGAGTTTTTTATTGGTACTCAGGCCTGCAAAATGCTATTCCACATGAAAGGAGGAAATGTAAAGAAATATTTATTGAACTGAAATAATGAGAAATATTTGAGGAAGATATTTTTTAAGCAGCACATATCAAGAAAAATAAAGTTAGATCAAAAAAGAAGAGAAGCACCCCTCATTTGTTTAGTGCTATGTTCAGGCTTACAAAAAAACAATCTTAACATACATTATCTCATTTGCTCATTCTTGAAATTCTGTATGGCAGATAGTAGAAAAGGTGTTGTTACTAACATTTTGTACTTGGATTCCAGGCTCTGATGTCTTCTATATCATCACAAACAAGATACAACCTTCCTGCAAGTCCATTTTATTATCTGTAAAAGGAAAAATAAATAAATAAACTAGATGGCGTCTAAGGTTCCTTCTAGCTTGAAAGTTATGATTCCATGACTTCTCTCTCTCTTTATATTTTCTTAATTCTAAAATAGGATTTAATTTATCAAGCTTTTATCAAATGTAGACTTTGTGCAAGAAGCCCCCTTAGATGAGTAGGAAAAAAGAAAAATTAAACTCATCCTAATATTAGGAATCTTGCAATATAACAAGGAGTGCAACATGCAAACAGACAAATGAATTAAAGATAAAGATAAAGAAGAGAATAGAATTAACAACAATAACAACTAGCATTAATATAGCAGTTTAAGTTTTCCAAATGGTTTTATTATATTAATGCATTTCAGCTTAAAAACCCTGGAAGGAAGGCACTTTTTTATCTACTTTATAAATGAGATGAGATGGTTAAATAACTTTCTCAATATCTCACAGCTAGAGGTAAGGTTTGATTCTGGTTTCCTGATTTCAAAGCTTGTTCTCTTTCTATGAATTAAGGGATACTGGGAAGTCTGAGGTATAGATGTCAGAAGAATACATTAAAAAAAGAAAAAGAAAAAAGGAAAACAGATGGAGAGGTAGTCAATGGAAATTCTTAATTCTCTGACACTGGAAAAGTGCATTTGTTTGGAACATAAAGTGAATGAAGGAGAGTAAGCCAAATAAACCTGGAAAGGCACTTAGGAAGAAAATAATGGAAGCCTTTAAATATCTGTCAATGGGAGTAAGTTATGCTATGGTCAATAAAGAATATTTGGAGATTTTATTTTATTTTATATCATATGATTAGATCTTTTTTAGAAATAACAATAATATACCTTGGAGCAAGTAAGACTTTCTTGTTTCAAAGCATCTCTGATAGTTACTTCCTCTGAGGCTTAGGCACCTCTGTGGAACTGACTACTATAGATTGGATTTAGATGGATGTCACTGGGCAGTTTCTAATCTGGATCTTGCCCACTCACATAAAATCAACATTTTTTTTGTGTATTTTCATTATAAGTGCCTCCCTATGGAGGTAGAGGTGGCCCTGAATTATTGAATGCTAAACAATATTATATTTTGGAAGCTATGTCAGCTTTCCAAGGACTAACTTAGATAAATATGCTGATGCCCATAATTAGCAAACTAGCTAATTATGGATGAAAGTATTTTTGTTTGTTTGTTTGTTTTTGTGTTTGGCCATTAAATCCATGAAACAATGAAAAAAATAAGTATTTATTCATTGCTGTTTTCCAGTGCCATAGGCACATGGATCTATAAAACTTCTGGTGATATAAATAAATAATATCTCTATACTGCTTTAATATTTTCAAGAATATATTTATACATCTTATATATGTGCATATTTATTTCTCTTACAAAAAGTGCTGTTAAATACATTTTGGAATTTTCTTTATCATAGACCACTTTAGAATACATGGTAAAAATAAAATCTCTGGATCATAGGACATGAATGTTTTAGTTACTTTTTTAAACATAATTTCTAATTTTTTTCAGGAGTAATTGCTTTTATTTATAGTTCCATAAAAATGATAGCATTAGTGCACCTAAGTGGACCATGATTTCATTGGCACACAACTGACAAATATAGAGTATAAAATACTTCTGTAGTATTTTTTAATGACTAATGCACAAATGTAGCCTTAAAGGATCTTTACATATAATCTATCTTCTACACATGTTAAACTTATAAAAGACTAGCTGGAAAACACAAATACATAGAAAATGTTAGTGAACTGATTTTTTCTTATTTTTTTTTCCATTTTTGCACAATTGCAAAGTTTATTAGAGGACATAATTATATAACCTGCTGTAGGCACCAAAATTTCCTGCTACAGCATTAAAAAAAAAAAAAAAAAGAAAGAAAGAAAGAAAGAAAATGGCCTGTTGAAGTCCAACTAGAAGAGAAATTCCTTATTTGTAGTGTATTTTTATAAAGACTTCTTCTTATGGGTATTGTCTTAATTGCTTTGGTCATAGATAGATTTCTTCAGTCAAAAAAAAAAAAAAAATCAGATATCTATGCACACCTGAAAAATAAAATCTGCTTCTAATATTTCAGATAGTTTTGTTTAATTTTTTTCTTTCTTTGTTATATTATATTCATATTGGGAGTAGAGTTTTATTTTAATGTTTAAAAAAGGTTCCAATAGAAACCCCAGAGAGAGTCAAAATAACAAATTACCAAGATAGACTATACATGGCTGGGAGTTCAAAGGTCTTATCTAACACAATACTCATGCACATATTTTACATATGTAAAAACAAATAAACATATAAAATCAATATACATCTATATGCTTCCTGTATTTTAATATAACACTATAAATGGACAAGAATATGGATTTAAAATTGAACTGAAGATAAGATTTTTTCAGATATTTCATCCCCACGACCCAAGCTCATTATTGCAATGAAAAGCTCATTTCTTAAACACTTTTATTTCTTTTGTGGTTTTGGACCTTTCTGAAATGTGTAACATATTGATATGAGGTGATCCAAGGAGCAAACTACAGGTGAGAAAGTATAAGTTGGATTTACAAAGTCTGCACATACCATCATTACTGACTTAAAATTGAGAAGTGATTTAAAAGACATCACAAAATAAATTTTAAAGTTGGAAAGTAGATATGCTGGTTAGATGACAAAAGAGAGAGACAACTTGAAGAATCTGGATGATTAATTAGTACACTCAAAATAATAGAAAAAACAGTGAAAATCCTTTATCAAGTATTTGTTGAAAGATATGGACAAATGTGAAAAGAATACAAGATGTAGAAGAAGAAGACCTAGGATCAGTTCCTGTCTCTATCATTTACTATGTGAGCAACTCTGGACAAATCACTAAATATTTCTAAATTTGTTTCTTCAACTCCAAAAACATGGTATTGACTTAAAGGCTCCTCCAAGCTCTTAACCTCTCATTCCATGATTTCCATAACAAAGACTGGAATTGCTTAAGATGAGTGTTTCAGGAGGTAGAACTCATACTAATCTTATGAGATCATAATGCCAGTAAGATATTAAAGGAATAAAATGCCAGAATTAAAATTTATTCAAAATAGTCATAAAATCATAGATCCATATTTGGAAGAGAAATCAGAGATCACTGGATAGAAATTCTCCAATTTTTCAGAGGAGGGAACTAAGGCTCAGGAAATTTAAGTTACTTTCCTGAGAGATAACAGATGACAGAATTTGAATCCAGATTTTCTGACCTCAGAGCTAATATTCTTTCCAATGGACCACACTGACAAAAAGCTTACATGTATAGAATGCTGTAAGGTAAAGAGAGAATTTTTCAGAAAATATTTTATTACACAAAAATGTTATGAGGTAAGTGGTATTACTCTTATATATGTGGAAACTGAAACTCAGAGACGTTGTGATTTATCTATGATTACACTATTACAAAGTGTCTATGTCACAATGAAATGCACTGTTTTGTTTTGTTTTGTTTTGTTTTTGGATTCTATGTACTATATCAGGTACCTCTCAACTAGAAACATTTTGGAAGCTATAAGGCCTTTCTTTTTTAAAATGAGAATTAATTGCTACATATCAATAGTAACTTTAAGATGACTAATTAAGAGGAAAAAATCATATTTCCTTCTCAACTTAGAAAGGAGAAATAAAAAATAACTTCATTGGTATTTAGTGTAGAAACAATATTTCAGAAATAATGTGCTTAATTCTATCTTTTGTTTGACTCAAATGTTAACTATTCACTTTTTTCTCTAAAATGAGTAAATCATTTACTACAATTTTATATAATTATATTAAAATGTGTTTGAAAGGGAGAAAAAACTGTCTATCAGTTGAAATTAGCCTGTACTGCCAATTAATCAAACCAATATAAAGTGTACCAGCTGAGTTTCCCAGAATAATTAATTTAATATTGTCTTGAGGACACTGGTGGTTGCTTAGTTATTACACACTACCGCATTTTATCTAATCGGACACATATAGTTAAGAAACAAAAAGCTAATTTTTTATGAAAACCTGAAATATTTTATCTGCAGATTGAGTCAGTATAGATTCTCTATTTTTTTTTAAAGGATTAGTGAATGAATAAAGCATTTAGTAAACATTCACCCTGTGCAGAACACTGAGCTAAGAGCTGGGAGTACAAACAAAAAAGACATCCCTTTCTTTCAAGAGCTCACATTCTAATCAGAGAAAAAACATCTGTGAACAATTCAGCTGCAAGTGAGATATAAAGCTATTAGGGTTTGTGGAGTAGACTGACAAATTATGTGAATGTCTGTTCCTTAATCTCATTTCCAAGGAAGACCTTTCTCTCAGTTTCTCACACTGAATCATTTGACAAGAGCTCTAAGGACAAGAACTTTTTTGTGGACCTTTATTCCTTGTGGTTATAGCATATGAAGAAACTGTTTTAAGATTGTATCTGTGCACAGGTTGCTTCCTGGCATGTGGAGTTGGGACAATGGACTGGAAGCATTGCTATTCCTAAGATGTGGAGTTCAGAATTCCTGCTGGCTCCATCAGAATATTCTTGTTCATGTCTTACTTTAAATCTTCCATCAGGAGAATTTCTCTAGGTTTTTCTACCTCAGTGAGAGTAGCAACCCAATATTTGGGCTAACTAGCTATGATACCTCACTCTCAATAAATGCTACCCTAACTCCATTTCTGACAATAAATGATATATTTTTGAAAAATCATTTAAGGAATGAATGCATGCACGCACACACTCGCACACACACACGCAACATTAATTAATTAGTAGGTTGCTATGTGCAAAGAACTGTGCTACCATCTAGTGATACAGATGGAAAAGGAAGTGGGAAGTCTCAACTAACTCCCATTTTTACAAATTGATAGAATAATCATAGATGTTACACATCAGTTAGAAAAGAGCAGTGGTCATCCAAATGCAGAGCAAGGTGGATGGCACTGCATCAACTTTAATGAGATTATTTTTAGAAACAAACCAAACCAAACAGAAAATCAGGCTCTCCTCTATTATAAAATTATAATTTTATAATTATACTTATAAACAATTATAAAATAGCACCTTCAATTAAATTCTGTCATGCAGAACCAGCAAAAAGAAGGGATAAAACATTTTTTCCTAGCCCAAGAAACTTGGAAGGCCCACAGGGAAGGTCTATTTCACTGGGATAAAAGTAGAATGTAGTTAAGGGAGAGAAAACATCCTGGCAAGTCAACAACAGGCCCTGACTCAGCAAGTAACATTATAGCTAGATTCTAAGAACTCCATGTTCAGGAAAATGTTGAAAGGAGTCATAAAGAAACACTACAAATAGTGAGGAGTCACAATCAGGATCACACGGGATTTAGCAGCTACAACATTAAAAGACCAGAAATTATATTGTGGAAGGCAAGGGAGCTAAGACTACAACCAATAATCACCTATCCAGCAAAACTGAACATAATTTTTCAAGGTTTTCTAACATTCCTGAGGAAAAGATCAGGTTTGATTCTTAATATCAAGAGAAGCATTAAAAGATAAAAAAAAATAAAAAATAAAAAAAAATTCAATAAAGTTAAACTATTTAGATGACAACATGGGAAGATGATTCTTATAATTCTTTTTTTTTTTCTATCTTTTAATTTAATTTAATTTCTTAAGATAACCTTTCAAGAGACAATAGATTTGAACAATTAAGTGAATTCCTAGAGACATTGGTAAAAGTCCATTATTTGTCATGGTGTTAAAATGATTTATAGATAGGAGAGCACAAGGAGGGAAATAGCTTTCATCATCATTTTATGAGACTCAGAAAAATATATTTGTTGACATTTTATGTTATAGACATAACAAAGCTTCTTCCATTGTTCAATGGATACAATTCAGTCCAATCCAATCCAATAAGTTTAATATTTGTAATTCTTAAAAAGTGCATAACTAATAGTAAAGTTAGAGTATACCTAGCTAGAAGATGCAGATATAAGGTGACTTTGAGAAGATGACATAAAAAATAACTAAATGAAGGGAAAGGATTACACTGGGAGCAGAAGAAAGGGCAAATGTTAAAGGGCAAATTATTATTATTTTTTTGCATGTGGATAGCTGTAATTCTTTTTTTAATTTTTTTTTTATTATAGCTTTTTATTTACAAGTTATATGCATGGGTAATTTTACACCATTGACAATTGTCAAACCTTTTGTTACAATTTTCCCCCTCTTTCCCCCCATCTGCTCCCCCAGATGGCAGGTTGACCAATACTTGTTAAATATGTTAAAGTATAAATTAAATACAAAATAAGTATACATGTCCAAACAGTTATTTTGCTGTACAAAAAGAATCGGACTCTGAAATAGTGTATAATTAGCCTGTGAAGGAAATCCAAAATGCAGGCAGGCAAAAATATAGGGATTGGGAATTCAATGTAATGGTTCTTAGTCATTTCCCAGAGTTCTTTCACTGGGTGTAGCTGGTTCAGTTCATTACTGCTCCATTGGAACTGATTTGGTTCATCTCATTGGTTCATCTCATTGCTGAAGATGTCCGGGTCCATCAGAATTGATCATCATATAGTCTTGTTGTTGAAGTATATAATGATAATCTAGTCCTGCTCATTTCACTTAGCATGAGTTCGTGTAAGTCTCTCCAGGCCTTTCTGAAATCATCCTGTTGGTCCTTTCTTACTGAACAATAATATTCAATACTATTCATATACCATGGGGAATTCCGGCCAAGATGGCCAAGAGGAGGCACACAGCTGCATAAGCTCCACATTTTCTCTCAGAATTCATTTCATTACAAGCCTCTGAATTAATGTTTGACTGAAAAAAAAAAAAAACATCCTAGTTACCAAGAGAAAACATCTTTGAAATTCGCCAGGAAAGGTCTGTTTTTGCTCGAGCGCGGGAATGATTTTAGGTCCGGCACAGGCTGAGGGCAGGCAGCGGCAGCAAAAGCACTCAGGGAGCTCATAGCCAAACAGACCAGAGTGGGGGTGGGGTGTGATCTTGGCCATCTCTGCAGGGACAGCTTTGCTACAGGATTGGATACTTTGCCCTGGCAACAAGCCAGCAGACAAGCAGAGAAGCTAAAAACATAGCGGGGGATAAGAGGTGAAGAATACAACCCCGAACAGCTGGAGTCTCTTGGGACCTGGCCACCCTTCCCCCCACAGTGTCTCAGCTCGCTCTCAGATTCTCAGAGCACAGGCACAGCAGAGCCATCTCTGTCCTGTTAGGGCTAAGATGACCGGAAATGATAATGATAATTGTTGGATGGGAAAACTGGGACACCAATACATTGCTGGTGGAGTTGTGAACTACCCCAACTATTCTGGAGAGCAATTTGGAACTATCCCCAGAGGGCTATCAAATTGTGCATACCCCTTAATCCAGCAGTGTTTCTACTGGGCCTGTATCCCAAAGAGATCATACAAAATGGGAAAAGACCTATATGTACAAAAATGTATATAGTAACAGGAGTGAAAATCTTGACAGACAAAGGAAAAGGAAAATATAGATATAATTAAAAGGAGATAAGAAAGGAAACGTATCTTACTAAAGAATACCTTAGCCAAAAAAAAAAAAAAAATTAAAAATTAAAGAAATAAAAATAAAAAAAAAGAATACCTTAGCCTATAAAGTAGTAGCAAAATTACAAAGAAATAGTAAAACTAAACACATACATACACACATACACATGCACATATACAATGAACAGTAAGGAAGTTAAGAAAGTGAGTAGAATTTTAGAAAAGCCAGAGATGATAGATGCCTGGAATAAATTGAATGGGGATAGAATGGAATATACCTTTGTTTCCACAGTACATGATACCTATACAAAAGTTGACTATGTATTACAGCATAAAAACCCTTATTATCAAATGCAGAAAGGTAGAATATTAAAGGAATCCTTTTCAGATCATGTAATAAAGAGCCAGGTAAAGTAGGACAAAAACTAATGAAACTAAATAATCTAATCCCAAAGCATGGGTGAGTCAAACACTAAATCATAGAAACAATAAACAATTTCAACCAAGAGAAAGAAATGATGAGACAATATCCCAAAATTTATAGGGTGTAGCCAAAGCAATTCTCAGTGTAATTTTTTTATCTCTAAATTTTTACATGAATAAAATAGAGAAAGAAAAGATCAAAGAATTAGGCCTGCAACTAAAAAAGCTAGAAAAAATTAAAAATCTCCAATTAAATACTCAATTATATATTCTGAATAGCAAAGATTAGTAGAATTGTAAGAAAACTATTGAATTAATAAATAAAACTAAAAGTTGGTTTTATTTTTAAAAAGCCAATAAAATTGTAAATAATTATAGTTAATTTGATTAGAAGGAAAAAGAAAGAAGAAAACCAAATTACCAGTGTCAATAATGAAGAGGGTGAATCCAACACCAATGAAGAAAAAATTAAAACAATTGTTAGGAGTCAAAACAATTATTAGGAGTTATTTTTTTTCCAACTGTGTGCTCATAAATGTGATAATCTAAATGAAATGATGAATATTTACCAATTTTTACCAAAAAAAAAAAACAAAAAAAAAAAACTTATTTTAGAAGAAATTGAACAAACATCATTGAACACTCCAAGAAAAATTCTCCAGGTCCAGTTGTATTTACAAGTCAATTCTACCAAACATTGTTTAAAGAAACAATTCATTTCAATACTATATAAACTACCCTATTTTTGTGTCCAGACTAGCTCTCTGGAGGATCTCAGAACCAGCCCAAGTCCTTGGTCTTAGAAGAGGAGTGAAGAGGTAGGATTCACATGGATGATCTCTTTATTTCAAATTCTCTCAGCCTTATATACCCTGATACCCTTACATAACTATAGCAACATTGCACATGCACTAACTATATACTGCACATGTAGGACTTTTTGACAGTTGGTATCACTCTGCTTTAATTACAACACAGATTGCCACTAACCCCTGACTTCTCTGGAAGATTGAGAGCCCTTAGGGGAGATGGGGAGCCCAAGGAGACGTTGGCCACAAATTCCCTCTGGGATGAAGAGTCTTATATCTCAGCCAGAGTTCCCTCACTATCTGTGGCTCTCTACATCTCTCCCTTTCTTTTGTTTTCATTGAAGTGGATATACATCAGTGCTTAAATTCACCAGCATGGGAGGAATCACACAGGCAAATAGTAATATCAGACAAGCAAGTATTAATACACCAAACAATATGGATAAACAAGATAATATAAAAGACTTCCAGGAAGCCCAGAAGGAAGGTTTGAAAATAACTATCAATTCACAACCATACATACACCTCTTTCAACAGCCAAAAGATAGCCCCAAACCAATCTATTGTCCAGCACTTCATGTGTCAGGTAATCCAATGGTTCTTGCAGGTTTGAAGTCCTGCATCAGTCTCATTAACAATTATTTTATGGTATGATAATGTTAATAAGTCAATTGCCATGCACATAGGGTTAATTGCCATGCTCTTTCAGTGGTGGACATAGTCAGAGATGGAACCACCTGGTGTTTCCTGGACCTTCTCCCTTGTTTCTTGGGTCTTCTCTTTTTCCATCTCTCTCCAATGGACAAGGTAGGTATGGCTCATTAGCACCCATCAGATTTCTTCTCTATCTGGAGAGACACAAGCAAAATCTTTGCCCCAAGCAGTTAATCTGTGTGCCCCTTTCCATTCACCACTTTCCGGCTCTCTCCATATCACCTGGTGATTACCTAAAGATATTGGAGCTGCTCGCACTGGACACTATCCTTCTGGTGGGTTATGAAACATGTCTGTCAAAGCCAGTGCATCTTCATCAAAAATCAAAAAATATTAATAGTATAAAGGGAATGCTTTAGGTTATCTGTGGCTCCCCCTTTCTTTTGTTTTTGGAGGATCATCTTCGTGTCTCTGTTCCTTCTCTCTACAACTGCATGTTCTTGGGTATTGAAAGGTATGGCAGTGGTGTGTGAAATCTGATTCTGTGCACAAAAGTGTGCAAAATATTTAGAAGAATATGCAGGTCCATTATCTGTTTTTATTGCTTGTGGCACACCCATAACTGCAAAGGCTTGTGTAAGGAATTCAGTGACCACTCGGGCCATCTCCTTTACTATTGGTACTGCAAAAGTAAATCCTGAAAAGGTGTTTACTACAACATGGATAAAAGAATGATGACCAAAAGATTTATAATGGGTCACATCCATTTGCAAAATTTCATTTGGTCTCAAACCATGAGGATTCTTCCTGGAGGAAGCATAGGAGCATGGAAAAGAAGACAATAGACAGGGTTTTACTATGCTCCTAGCTTTCTCTTTTGTTAGCTCAAATTGCAAATGTAAAGCTTGAGCAGCCTGATAATATTTAGAATGAGATTCTTGGATTGTGTGAAATAAAGGAGTATTGGCCAATAAGGTTAAAAGGTTATCTGTCTTTGCATTTCCATAAAAAAATAGAACCTGGAAGTCCACTATGATAGTGATCATGCAAGATATAAATCTTACCCAGTGGGATTTATAACAGGAAAGTAGGGCTGGTTCAATATTAGAAAGACATTGATATAATTGATCATATCAATAACAAAACTCACAAAAATTGTATGATTTTTTTAATAGATGTAGCAAGACCTTTTGACAAAATGCAGCATCCATTCCTATTAAAAACACTAGAGAGCAGAAATATAAATGGAGTTTTTCTTAAAATGCTACACATCTCTAATCAGCAAGTATCATTTGTAATGGGGATACTCTAGAAGCATTTCTAATATGATTAGAGGTGAAACTCTTCTTCCATTATTTCCATTACTTCCATTATTATTTAATATTGTGCCAGAAATGTTAACTTCAGCATTAAGGGAAGAAATAACAATTGAATAAAAATAGACATATGAGTAAATAAAACTACCAGTCTGCATATGATATGATGGTATACTGAGAGAATCCTTGGGTAAACAACTGAGAAACTACTATATCAATTGCTCATGGGTAGACTGAACTAATATAATAAAAATTCCAGTTCTACCTAAATTTATCTACTTCTTCGGTACTGTACCAATCAAACTGACAAAATTTTATTTTGTAGAGATAGAAAGAATTATAATAAAATTTATCTGGAAGAACAAATGTCAAGAATACCAAAGGAATTAATGGGGAAAAATGCAAAGGACAATCATCTAACTATACTAGATTATCTCAGCTTGAATCTTTGGAAAGATAAAAAGCTACATAAGCATTCTCAAAGGAGAGAAGAGAATCTGCCAAGATGTGGCTGACAGGTGTAGGAAGACCTATAAAATCAGATTTTCCATACTTAGATAATTTTGCTGGAAGCTGAGAGAAGAAATTACTCTGCTTTCTCCTAAAAATTCTCTTTTACTTTTAAGTGAGAGAAAGCTGTGCAAAGTCACCAGCTTTACCTTTACCTCAGGAGTCATGGATGTTCTGGAAAGCCTTGTCCTTTTTAAGCTAAGGTCTTTAACAAGTCCAGTTTGGCTGAGGCCACACCCATTCAGTGATAAGATAAATAAGAAAAGAGACAAAGAATAGCCCTTTGTACTGAGTCAAAAAAAAAAAAAATCGGTGTGAGAGGAGAAGATCCTTAGGCTTTCTGGCAAAACAAAAACAATCAAAAACAATGGTTATTTACTTCACCCTGAGACAAAGTCTAAACAATGACCTAGTGGGACTTGCCTAGGGATATATTGTTGGTCAAATTGTAAGAAACAAAAAGAGAAAGAAATAAGAGACAGAGACAGAGACAACATAGAGATGAGAGAGAGAGAGAGAGACAGAAACAGAGACAGAGACACAAAGAGAATTTAAATAGTATCTGCTTCTGTTTTGACCTACAACTCTGAGGTTTTCCCTTTCCAGATTCTTATTATTATTTTGTTTAGGCAAAAAGGGCCATTTTCTGCTTGTTTTCTTACCCAGCCTTTATCACAGATTAAGCATCACAGCACAGACTGAGACCTATTAAAGATTTTAGCTTAAAAAGGCCCAGCACTAAATTCATCTCCAGTACTCTTGATCCCAGTTTTCCGAAGGAGAAAATAAGGATGGCGACTTTGAATAACCCACTCTCACTTAAATCCAATTCACTTAAATGTCATGGCATCACATCCCTGATGTTATGGTCATCTTGGAGAACAAAGAACAAACAAGAACAATCTTTTATTGCTTTTGCCTTGATATATGGAATGTTATGGTTGAAATGAACATGATAGATTTTCTATTCCATTCCTACTTAGAAAAATCTGGATCTTGAAAATGGGGATGAGGGAGGTTCAGTAGTTTTTCTAAGATTATACAAGTGCTACCACAACATTACAATGTAAGGCTCTCAGGTTAAAATGTAATTGGGAAAATACTTTAAAAATACACGAAAATACAATAGCTAATATGTGATTCACAAAGTCAGTATACTACCTGCTGGGATCTTCATATACATTTAGTGGCTTCATTTAATATTTGAGTTTGACACCACTGGTGTAAAGTTTGAATTAGATGCCTGCTGTCTTTTCTCATATTAACTTGAAATATATGGAGAATTGTCTCTTTTCTTATTTGTCTTATCACTGAATGGGTGTGGCCTCAGTCAAACTGGACCTGTTGAAGACCTTAGCTTAAAAAACAACTTTTGCTTATGAATATGAAATTCCTTTGTCTTCCTTGTTAAATTTTATATCCTAATCAAATAAGAATCTGAGTGGCCAGAACCTTTACACCAGGAGGCTATTGTGGCTTGTGGCTTTATTGAAGACTTGTGGCTTCTTGAACCTTTGGTAACTGTTTGACTATCAAGATAGTGATGGAGAAGAATTCTTGTTAAGGATACAGCTTTTTTTTCATGCTATAGTCTGTAAATATGAAAGTAAAAAAAATGGTTTTGTTGAAACTGAAGTACCAATTCCTAGTTCAAAATGTGAGATACAAGGTGCAAGTCACATATGAAGAATTCACAATGGTATTTCATTTACCAAAAGGTCCTTTATTCATCATAAAAGGTTACAGACAAAATGAAGTGATAAAATAGGAGTGGCAAATATGAAATAGATTTAGAAGAGCAATAGACAGAATATTATATTAGCAAGAAAGAGGTTTTAACAATTAGCAAGAGAAAAGACAAGTTCCCTAATGGAACTCACGACTAACCAAGAGAAAAGGAATATTCCATGAGATGGAAATACTCCATTGGCTACTAGACTAAATCCATATAGGAATTTAGCAGACTAACTCCAAAAAGTGTTAGCAAAGGAAGGGGATTGAGGGGTGGGTTAACCATAAAAGGAATTTGGCATCCTAAAAGAGTTAGCTGTAACAAAAAGAAAGACATCATGAAGCAAGGAGGTAGGGGGTGAGAAAAAAGACAACATGAGGCAGAGTATGGTGGACTAAAAAGGGATTTTAGCAAAAGTGAGGTAGACCATAGGCAGGTTATAGGGGAAATTTAATCTGAGGGGAAGGGAGATGTCATTATAGCCTGGCTTTCTAATTGGTTGTTGTAAGATAGGGTTTCTTAAAAAATTCCACTTGAACAAAAGGGCTACTTAAGAACAAAAGGTTTATTTAAATCTGAGAAGATATTATCAGTACCTTTCCCTGTTTGCCTCAGAGGATATTATAATGTTATCAATGCTTCAGGTTTCCTCTTCCAAAGCCTACCTAGAAATCCAAAACCTTATCATTTTAACCCAAATAATGCTAATGATTTTTCATGTATAAGAATAATCCATATATGAAAATTCTCTTTTTTATTTAGTAATATCAAAGACTTAATTATTATTGCATTATTTATTGCAGTTATATTTTAATACACACACATATATATTCAAAATATTTCACATATATTAAAGGACAAAATAATGAAGGGATTAAAGAGAAGGCATAAATAAATGAGTTGTTTTGTATAAAAGAAAGTTATTGGTACTGAAAATATCTGAGATTTTCTTTTTTACTGCTAAATGAACTGTGTTTATCTAGCTTTTACTGTCAAAGATATAGATGGTGAGATCTTCCAGTATTTAGTCATAATGATAAGATTAAATTCAGGCAACCAAATGATGACATTAGGGTTCCTGCTGGTTAGGGAGTTAAATGATGAGGTTAGTGACAAGTTCAGGATTGAGGGAACCAAATGAAGAGGTTTGGCTCCCCTCAATGCCCTTTAGGATTTGCACAAGGTAGGGAGGGCTCTTTTGTCAATAAAAGCTGTCAACAATAATTCTGCCTTGAAGCATATGGTTATAAAAATTATAGTTCTTGATATATGAGTATATTAATGATATATGAATATCTCTTGATTAGAATATCACCTAGATATAGCACCCCCTTCTCATTTGCCTCTCTTCACCCTAATTCTGTAGAGATGTCTAAGTGATGAAGTGGAATCAGGAAGACTTGAATTCAAATGTGGCCTCAGATAATTATTAGCTGTGTGAACCTATTTAAATCATTTAACCCATATTTGTCTCAGTTTCCTCACCTGTAAAACAAATAATAATAATGACAAAGGAGCCCAAAACTCTCTAAAAATCCTTGAAGGAGAAAATCTCCTTGAATTCTGGCCTCTGGCCTCAGGACAAACAGCTTCATTCTGTTACCTAGGTGGGGCTAGCTGAGTCCATTGAATTAGAGAAACATCCATTCAATTCTAAGACTTTCTATTCAATTCCAGCTCAAACTCCACTCTGCTCATTGGAAGTAGGCCTTGGCTTGTAGCCAAAGGCGTCTATTATAAAAAGAGCCAATTTTAAGCCCAATCCTCACAGAGGACCTAACATGCCATGCCATGCTAGTCTATGTCATGCTATGCCAAGGAAACCTTTACCCGCTAAAATAATATTCTCTTTCAGCATTACCCTCTCTTTATCTCCCTCATCTATTTCCCTACTAAAACTTTACTCTACTGTTGGGACCTTGCCACTAAGGAATTCAACCTTTCCATTCATGCATAGCAAAGGCTGACTTCCCAATACCTATAATAAACTTCTTTTTACCAGTCTAGCTTTTTGTGTTTGGAAATTTCCTTATGAAGGACCTCTGTGCTGGCAGAAGGGGGTTCCCACAACTCCCTCCCTTGTGTGAATCCTAAAGGGGATTGAGGGGAGCCAAATCTTTTCATTTGGTTCCCTGAACCCCGAACCTGTCACTAATCTCATCATTTAACTCCCTGATCACCAGGAACCTCAATCTCATCATTTGATTCCCTGACCAGGAATTGAGAGGCAAATACCCTGAATATAATCTCATCAATAGAACCTATCCTCAGAATTATTGGAAAGCTCAAATGTAATAATTGGTGCACTTGGTGCTCTTTTAAAAACAGTTTTGCTGTTATTGAAGATTATTCTTTCTGGAACAAAATATTAGGACTATGTCTTAAGGGATGCTGATCCCAAGGTCAATAATACTGTTCTCCACTTTTACATCAGGCAACTTCAAGGGGAGAAGTGTTTTGTTTGTTTGTTTGCTTGTTTAAAGTGATGATCAGCAGTAGGAGACAAGATGATGGAGTAAAGGCAAAAACTCACCCAACTTCTACCCCAAACTGCTTCAAATTCCTTTAAATAATGATTCTAAGTCAATTTTAGAGTGTCAGAACACTAAAAGAAGGAGTAGAATATTTTCCAGACAAAGGCAATTTAGAAAATCAGTAGAAAAAGTCTGATACACCAGGACAGGAGTCCTGGCACAGGACATGTCAGTGCAGTTACACGCCAGTTCAGACCCATGGCAGTTCAAGCAGGAATGGGTCTAGAGATCTCTAAGTCAGCAAGGATATTGGTACTTTCTAGACCTCTCAGCACACAGACACCATAAGTGACTTGGAAGGTTAGTGGAAGAGGTCTGTGGAACCATTGTGGGAGCCTAGGCTATAATCCTAGCTCAGCACTGGCTCCAGCCCCAGCTCCAGATCCCAGCCCCAAATAAGCAAGATGGGACCTCTCTCTGAATCAGCAGCAGTGCCAGTGACTTCTGTACCTCTCATCTGGGGACATCAGGGTAAATTTGGAAGGTCATCAGAGAGGTTCTATGACAATAGGTTGCAATTCCAGTGCACAATCCCAGAGCAGGCTGTGTCAGTGCAGCTTCAGCCCAGTCCCAACCCCATCCCCAGCAAAGCAGGACCCTATTGCTTTAGCATATAAAATCTTACAGCTACAATGAGGCTGCAACACTTCTAACAGTTCCAGGACAGAAAAAAAGAGCTTGTGGTCAGGTTCTTAGAAGGATATCTGAAAACAACTGAACAAAATCCCTAAAGCTTGAGACAGTAGATTCACCCTGGAAACAGAGCCCTACTTCAACCAAGAGTTAAAAGTCAAATAATAGGCTAGGAAAATGAGCAGATTACACAAAATATTTCTAAGTATAGGAAATTATGGTGTTAACAAGGAAGATCAAAACACACTCAAAAGATAACAAAGTCAAAGCTCCTACATCCAAAGCCTCCAGAAAAAATATGAATTGGTCTCAGGCCAGGGAAGAGCTCAAAAGGGATTTTGAAAACCAAGTAAAAGAAATACAGGAAAAAAAATTAGGAAAAGAATTGAGAATGGTGGAAAAGGAAACACAAAGAACTAATGAGGAAAAGAATGCCTTAAAAAGCAAAATTGGCCATTTGAAAAAAAGAGGCTCAAAAGCTCACTGAGGAAAATTATTCCTTAAAAATTAGAATTGGACAAATGGAAACTGATGAATTTATGAGGAATCAAGATAAAATAAAGCAAAACAAAAAAAATAAAATAAAATTAGGAAAAAATGTGAAATGTCTCATTGGAAAAATAGCTTTCCTAGAAAATAGATTCAGGAGAGATAATGTAAAAATTATTAGTCTAATTGAAAGTCTTGATAAAAAAAAATCTGAACTTCATGTTTCAAAAATTATCAAGGAAAACTATCCTAATATTCTAGAATGAGAAGGTAAACTGGAAGTTGGAAGAATTCACTGATCACCTCTTGTACAAGATCACAAAATGAAAACTCCCAGGAATATTGTAGCCAAATTCTAGAACTCCCAGATCAAGGAGAAAATATTGCAAGTATTCAAAAAGAAACAATTCAAATATAGTGGAGCCACTGTCAGGATAACACAAGATTTAGCAACTTCTTCATTAAAGAACTAGAGAGCTTGGAGTATGATATTCCAGAGAGCAATGGAATTAGGATTACAAGCAAGAATCACCTACCATCAAAACTGAGTATAATGCTTCTGGGTGAAAGGAGGATCATCAATGAAATAGAGGATTTTCAAGCATTCATAATGAAAAGACCAGAGCTGAATGGAAAATCTGATTTTCAAATACAAAACTCAGAAAAAGCATAAGGAGATAATGAAAAAAGTGGTATCATAAGGGACTTAATAAGAATTATCTGTTTATATTCCTACTTGGGAGGATGATACTTGCAAACTCATCAGAACTTTCTCACTATTATGGCAGTTTGAAAGAGTATATATAGAAAAAGGACACAGGTATGAGTTGAATATGAAGAGATAATGTCTTTAAAAATGATGAATTTAAGGGGTGAGAGGAATGTAATGGGAGAAAGGGAAAAGGAGAAATACAATGGTGTAAATTATCTGCTACAAAAAAAGAGGCAAAAAAAAAACCTTTTACAGAGAAGGGGAAGAGAAGAACAGGAGAGTAAATGAGTGAACCTTATTCTTTTCAGAATAACTCAAAGAGGAAATAATATACACATTCAATATAGGTGTAGAAATCTGTCTTACCCTGCAGTAAAAAGGAGGGCAATGACATGAGGTGAGGGGAAGGGTCATAAAAGAGAGGGCATATTAGGGGAGAGAATGTTCAGTAGCAAAACACTTTTGAGGAGGAGCAAGGTAAAAGGATAAAAAGAATTGAATAAATAGGGGGAAATACAGTGAGCAAGAATAATTGTGAAAGCAATTTTTTAAAAGTTTGTCTGATAAGGCATTATTCCTCAAACATAGAATCAGGAACTGAGTCAAATTAAAAAATAAATAAATAAATAAATAAATGAAAGCCATGACCTCATGATAAACGATCAAAAGTTATGTTTTATGCCAATCCTTTGATCTAAAAAACTCATTACTGGGCATGAATACCAAAAGAGATTTTTTTCTCTTTTTTTTAATTAAAGGTTTTTATTTTTCAAAACATATGCATAGATAATTCTGCAACATTAGTCTCTACAAAACCTTGTGTTCCAGTCCCCCCTCCCCTTCTCTCCCCATCTTCCTCTAGATGACAAATAAATATATTAAACATGGTAGAAATATATGCTAAATCCAACATGTACATAGATATTTATACAATTATCTTGCTGCATGCACACACACACACACACACACACATACACATATTAAAAAAAAAATCAAATCAGAAAAGAAAATGATGATGGAAATAAAATACAAGCAAACAACAACAAAAAGAGTGAGAATGCTATGCTGTGAACCACACAAAATTCCCACAGTCCTCTCCCTGGGTATAGATGGCTCTTTTGATCACAAAACCATTGGAACTGATCTGAATTGTCTCGTTGTAGGTAGCCACCTACATGAGAATTGATCATTGTATAATATTTGCTTTTGCCATGCACAATGATCTTCTGGTTCTGCTCATTTCACTTAGCATCAGTTGATGCAAGTCTCTCCAGGCCTCTCTGAAATCATCTTGCTTATTGTTTCTTATATAACAATAATATTCCATAGCATTCATATACCACAACTTATTCAACCATTCTCCAACTGATGGGCATCCACTCCATTTCTAGTTTAAAAGAAATTAAAAAAAAAAAAAAAGGATAAGGACCTATATGTATAAGAATATTTGGAGCAGCAATCTTCTCAGGGCAAAAATTGGAAATTGAGGGGATGTCTATCAATTGAGGAATGAATTATATGATTGTCATGGACATGTTACATGTTACATGTTATGGAATATTATTGTTCTAAGGGAAATAATGAGCAGGATTCTCTCAGAAGAAAAAAAAGTTAGAAAGTCCTCCATTAACTCAAGCAAAGAGCAATATACTTTGTACAAAGTTATAGCATGTTCTGGTATGATCAACTGTGAATGTCTTTGCTATTCTCAGCAAGATAGTGACCTAAAACTACTCTGAAGAACTTATGATGAAAAATCCTATCCACATCTAGAGAAAAAATTGATTGTTTCTGAGCACAGATTGAAGCACAGACACCTTCCCTCTTTCCCTCTTCCTCTCTCTTTACCCCCCTCAACTTTATTTTTCTTGAATTTTATTTTATTTATTAAAGTGGGAGATCTATGTTTTTCTTTCATAACATGACTTTTATGGAAATATGTTACATAACTGCATACATGGATTTTAATTTGGGGCTTGGGATGGGGATAAAAGAAAGAATCTGGGACTCAAATGTTTTGTTTTGTTTTCTTTCCTTTTTTACATTTTATTTATTTTTTAATTTTTTTTTGTAGTGATTGAATATATATGTGTGTGTGTATATATATATATATATATATATAGATATACATATATGTGTGTGTATATATCTATATATATATCTATATAGATATATATACACACATATATATATGCAATCACTACAAAATATATATATATATATATATATATATATATATATATATAATATATATATATATATATATCTTTTTATTTACAAGTTATATTCATGGGTAATTTTACAGCATTGACAATTGCCAAACCTTTTGTTCCAATTTTCCCCCTCCTTTCCCCCACCTCTTCCCCCAGATGGCAAGTTGACCAATACATGTTAAATATGTTAAAATATAAATTAAATACAATATTAGTATACATGTCCAAATGAACTCAAATGTTTTAAAAACAAATGTAGAAAATTGTTTGAAATGTAACTGGGGAAAATATTGGTTTATTTAAAAATTTTATATCCCCCACAAAAAATGAAGTGACATGTATATCAAACATATTGACACGGATAAGAAAATATGTAAACAGTGTAGATGGGTTGCTAAAAATGAGGTACTTACCATTGGTCCAATCATTCTGGAAAGCATTTGAAATTATAACAAAAATAGTAACTAAACTCTGGCCACCAAATTCTTTTTTCTAGACATATACCTTAAAGAGGGCAAAATAAGAGAGATTCCTTTTGCACAAAATTACCGACAAAGAACTAGAAAACAAAGAAGATGAAAAAGTATCTCTGCCAGAATTCTCTTAGTTCAGATTGTAAATGAACACTCACAACCATTGAGCAGTTAAGTAAAGATTTGATTTGCCACAACACAGTAAGAATATATAACAAGGATACAGTGGCAATCAGTTTGTCTGGATGCAGCTTCCTTCATCTTTACCTAGAAACTCATCTGACCATTAGACCACTTTGCATCTGCTGTCCTCCCTAGTTTCAACTGTGAAAAACAAGATGTCTATCCAAAGATAAGTTCATTATTTCTGATCTCACCACTGGAGTACTAACTCAAACTTTGAGTGACAGACTCCTTTCTTCTCTGTTTGGAGGACCAGAATTCAGAGTAGCAAATTACTCCCAGTGTCTTTCATTATATAGAATAGAAATTGGACTCTCTGATCATTTCATTTTGCATCTATTGCCTTTCTTGGTTTCAACTCCAGGTAACAGGATGTCAATTGGTGTCCAATCACATGTCATCTTTCCTGCCTCTTTATCTGTGCTGTATTCACCTTTAAATTGATCTCACTGAGATTAAGTTGAGGTCAATTTTATTTTATTTTTCTTTTTTTTTTTTTTTAATAATTATATCTGAATGTTTAGAACAGTTCTTGGCATGTGTTAGATATTTAAAGATTTATTATAGTGAATTGGATTGAACATTAGGGCAAGAAATGAAATGGTGAAGGATATGATGAAGACTAATCTGTCATGCAGAAATCCAGCAAGCCAGAGCGACCTTGGATCCTTATGGGTGAGACTTATTTATGCACTTAGGTGACTGGGGAGCTGCTAAATGTGATTGTGCTGGGTTTGGTTTGTCTCCGCTGTGACCATTTGGAAATATCAGCTGATCTAGAACAAGTCTAAATAGAGAAGGTCTGTGCTGGAACAGAACAGATGGTTTTTTTCAAATAAAGGAATTGATAACCAAGATTATGTAAAAGAAGAACAGATATCAACACCTTTAATGGTGGTGGGGAGAGATCATAAACCTTATAATCAAAGAAGAAACCAATAAAATATCAATAGCTACTCATTATCTGGAGATATTAGGTATTTCTTTTTATTTCTCTCAATAGTATTTTATTTTCAAATTATTTATAAATATAATTTTCTTTTTAAAAATAATAGCATTTTATTTTCAAAATATATTCAAAGTTAGTTTTCAATATTCACCATTAGAAAACATTGTGTTCCAATTTTTCTCCCTCCTTTCCTCCATCCTCTCCCTTAGACAGAAAGTAATACAATATATTTTAAACATGTACAGTTCTTCTATATATTAAATATATTTTTCAACATTACTTTTGTAAGATTTTGGATTCCATACTTACTCTTTCCCTCCCTGAACACTCCCTTCCCCAAGACAGCAAGAAATCTGATATAGGTTTTGTATATATACAATCACTTTAAGCATATTTCCATAATAGTCATATTGTGAAAGAAAAATAAGAACAAAAAGGAAAAACCATAAGAAAGAAAAAGCAAACAATAAACGAAAACAGAAAAAGGTCAAAACAGCAAGCTTCAGTCTGCCTTCATTCTCAATAGTTCACTCTCTGGATGTGGATGACATTTTCCATTCCAAAACTATTGGGATTCTCTGCATCACTGTATTGCTGAGAAGAGCTACATATATCGTAGTTGATCATTATGTATTTTTTTTCAAAATTTAAATATATATATATATATATATATATATATATATATATACACATATATTTATATGCATTTAATTCTGTCTCTACTCACTGAACAATTTATTTTTTATTGATTTCTTTTTGGTTTGTTTGTTTTTTATATGCACATCAGATGTTTTGAATATACATTTCTTTATGAATCAGTTCAGAGAGAAAAATCAGAACAAATGGGAAAAAAAAAAAAAAACATGAGGGAGGAAAAAAAAAAACAGAACAAGAAAAAAGTAAACATGGCATGTGTTGATTTATACTTATTCTCCTTAATTCTCTCTTTGGATGCAGATGACATTTTCTAGCCAATATTTATTGAGAATACCTTGGTTTGCTGAACCACTGAGGAGAACCAAGTTTTTCATAGTTGATTATCACACTTTCTTGATGTTAATGTTTATCCTGAATCCCTGGTTCTACTTGCTTTGTTCAGCAACAGTTCATATAAATCTTTACAGGACTTTCTAAAATTAATTTGTTCATCATTTTTAATAGAATAATAATATTCCATTACTTTTATATAGCATAAGATATTCATTCTCCAATTAATAGGCATCTACTCATTTTCTTGTTCTTTGCCACAACAAAAGGAACTACTACAGACATTTTTGAACATGTGGATCCTTTTGTCTACTTTGTGATTTCCTTTGGATACAGAGCCAGTAGAAAATAGCACAACCATAACATAATTTTTCTGTTGTATATAACAATGTACATGGTTCTACTCATTTCTCTCATCATCATTTCATGTAAGTCTTTCCAGGCTTTTTTGAAATCAGCCTGCTCCTCATTTCTTATAGAACAATAACATTTCATTATTCATATAACTATCACTTATTCAGCCATTCTGCAACTGTTGGGCATATACTTGATTTCTAATTCCTTGCCAACACATAAAGAGCTGTTAAAATATTTTTGCACATTTGGGTCCTTTTCTCTTCTTTTGAATACATTTCCAGTACTGATACTGCTAAATCAAAGGAGATGCACACTTTTGTAGCCCTCAAGTACATAGTTCCAACTTGTTCTTCAGAGTGGCGAGATCAGTTCACAATGCCACCAACAGTACAGGCAGTGTCCCAGTTTTCCCACATTCTCTCTAACATTTATCATTATCTTTTCCACTTACCTAAATTACCTGATAGTTGTGAGGTGGTACCTCAGAATTCTTTTAATTTGCATTTCTCTGATCAATAATGATTTATAACATTTTTTCATATGACTGTAGATGGCTTTAATTTGTTTATCTGACAATTATTGTCCCTTCATATCCTTTGATAATTTATCATTTGGGGGATGACTTGTCTTTTTATAAATTTGACTCAGTTCTCTATATATTTGAGAAATGAAACCTTTATCAAAACCACTGACTAAAAAGAAGCTTTCCAGCTTTCTACTTGCCTTCTAATTTTGTCACTGCTGTTTTTTTCTTGTCTAAAAACTTTTTAGTTTAATGTAATCAAAATTATCTCTTTTGCATTTCATATTATTCTCCATTTTTTCTTTGGTCATAAATTCCTCCCTTTTCCAAAGATATCCTTGCTCTTCTGATTTATAGTATCATCCCAGCATTTTTTTTTTTTTAATCACTGGTAGGTTCTTATCCTGGATGTTGGAATCTCTGGGTTTCTCTAACAGTAGATTATTATAATCATTAACAATTGTGTCTTATGTACATAATCTGGTCCCCTGATCTAGTACTTTATGCCTTAGCCAATACCAAATGGTTTTGATGACTGTCACTTTATAATATAATTTTGAGTCTGATACAATTAGATCACCTTCCTTTGAATTTTTCATTAATTCCCTGGATATCATTGACCTTCTGTTCTTAGATAAGATAAATTTTATTATTAGATTTTTTAGCTCTATGAAACAACTTTCGGCAGTTTGAATGGTATGGCCTGAATGAGTAGATTAATTTAGGTAGAATTAACCTTTTTATTATATTAGCTTAGTCTACTTATGAGCAATTGATGCTTTCCCAATTGTTTGAACCTTACTTTATTGCTGTGAAAAATGTTTTGTAATTGTGTTTATATATTTCCCATGTTTTTTTTTTTTTCTTTTCAAGTAGACTCCCATGCATTTGCTATTAGCTCCAGTTATTTTAAATAGAATTTATCTTTTTATCTCTTTCTGCTGGGATTTGTTGCTAACATATAGAAATGCCAATTATTTGTATAAGTTTATTTTATATTCTTCAACTAAGCTTAAGTTGTTAATTGCTTCAAATTTTTTTCAGTTTATTCTCTAAGATTCTTTATATATACCATTATAATATCTGCAAAGAGCAATAGTTTTTTTTTCCTCATTGCCTATTCTAGTTCCTTAATTTTTCTTTTCTTCTCTCATTACTAACATTTCTAATATAATATTAAATAATAGAGTTGATAACAGGCCTTCTTGTTTCATTCCTCATGTTATGAGGAATGCTTTTTGCTTCTGCCCATTACATATAATGCTTGCTGATCATTTTAGATAAATGCTACTTATAATTGTAAGGTAAACTCAATTTATTCCTATGTCCTCTAGTGTTTTTATTAGTAATAGATACTGTATTTTCTCAAATCCTTTTTCTTACATTTATTAAGATAATCATATAATTTATGTTAGGGTTTTTATTGATGTGGTCAATTATGCTAATAGTTTTTTTCTGATATTGAGCCAGCTTTGTATTCTAGGTATAAATGGTCATAATGTATTATCTTGGTTATACATTGCTGTAATATTTTTACTAATATTTTATTTAAGATTTCTATGATTATATAGATTAAGGAAATTGGTCTGTAATTTTCTTTCTCTGTTTTGCTTCTTCCTGAGTTAAATATCTGCATTATACCTGTGTCAGGAAAAGAATTTGTTAGGACTTCGCTATTTTTTTCCAAATAGTTTAGATACTATTTGAAATAATTGGTCTTTAAATGTTTGGTAGAATTCTCTTATAAATCCATGTGGTCCTGGAGATTTTTTTTTGTTGTTGTTGTTGTTTTAGTTTGTTTTCTACTCCACCACACTACCTTTGAGATAGATAAAGAATTGTTCTTGTCAAAATTCAATATAACTATAAAACAGCAAACTCAGAGAACTATTTCTTCAGTACATAAATCTAGAGTAATGTTAAGGTACAAAGTTTAATTTTAAGAGAATAGTTCCAATGTTTTGGGGAAGTTGTATGGTTCTTTTCAATGAATCTAGGCTTCTTCTTGCAACAGAAATGCACATTTTAAACATTTATGTTCTTCTGGATTTGCTATATGGTGATGACTTATAGAACTCTACAGTCTCTAGAGAAGTACTATCACAATTTGAAGGAAGTCAGTGGAGAACTTCTTGCCAACCTTAGTATTTTTAACATGATATCTTGTGGAATTACATAGGAAACTAGTTCATGCATTGTTAATAGAGAAAAAGAGGTAGACCAATTATGTAGTATGAGTTGAGGATAACACAATGATTGCCAAATCAACACAAAACCAATAGCCATTCAATTTGATGAAATATAGAAAAAAGAAAAACTTTCCTGGATACTTTCTGGAATATTTATGGGAGGGCAGGTTGTTAGATAACAGAATGAGAAAGCTTGTTATTTCAATCTATATAATTGGATGGAATATCCACATGAATGAGATTACATATCTACCAAAGGTTTTCTCAGAAGTCACTCTATTAAAATTATGAGGTTTTACTATTTATTATGCTTTTTCTCTATTAAAAGTAATTCAACCATATATACCCAAACTTCAAAAAGGAAATTAAAAAAAAAAAAAATCACATCTTCTAAGTTTATTTGCAATCCATTTTAGTTATCTTATGCATATTTCATATTATAAATGAATTCAGCACCAATTCATCTTTGTATCCTTTATCCTTAGTATTACAATACAGATTAGGTGCTCAATAAATATTGACTGAATGGAAAAAAATTAGGCATATACTCTTTTTGTATAAAGGTAGTAAATAACTATTTATATGAGTTCCCTTCACCCTGTTTTATTTTTCAATATAAGTTAAATGTATGTATGCTGCCTTGAAGTGAAAAACATGCTCACTGAATAAGCCTGTTATCAAGATTTAAGATTATGTGCCCCCAATGCAGTCTCATGATTCATGAAATGGTCTATCTTTGTCTCAAAAAAAGCAACTTATTAGAATAGACCTGGACTTGGAGAATTTCAAGTTGTATTCTGAATCATACACCATAGACTACAACCTTCCAATCTTATAGAAAATATAAAAACCCCTTTTAGTTTATGACTAAATAAAGAATGAACCAGCCTTTGATAAATGAGAAGATTGTAAAGATTCATGCAGACAACTATTTATATGTCTGAAATGTTTGTAAGTTAGATATTTATCATTTGAACAAGGCCTATCTTGAGGATATTTAGAATCATCCATATATTAGCTGATGCTGTTTTTAGCACTAATACATTTGGGATAATTATTATTGATAGTTGATTATAACATATAGGCATGTGTGTATTTATATTTTAAAAGCTGATAGGAGAAACTTTTCTTAAATATGATTCAATATTGTATAATGCTAATCTATTCTGGTGTTATATTCATTTCAAAACTGATTTTGGATAAGTTTTAACCTAATTAAGAAAATAGGGGATTCCCAATTTGAGGCCAAGGTCTCACCTGTCATGATGATTGAAGACCATAAGTGCTAGGAAACTTTATTTATTTGTTTGTTTGTTTGTTTGTTTTTTGGGGGAGGAGATTGAGGTTATGTTACTTGTCCAGGATCATCCAGTGAATAAGTGTTAAGTGCCTGAGGCCAGGTTTTAACTTAGGTCCTCCTGATTTCAGAATCAGGGTTTATCCACTGCACCATCTAATTGCCCTGGGAAAATCTACCAGAGAGATATCAACTTCTAGCAATTACTCAGCATCTGCTATGCAACCAAGAGTTGGACACATTAGCCAAGGAATTTACCATCTGAACACTAAATGGTCTAAAACAATGGAGAGTTTCCTCAACATTACAATGTCTGGGTCCCATTTTTTGTTCTATAACTATGTTATCTTTCTTTAGCATTTTACCAGCTTTTTTTTTTTGGTTTCATTTATCATCTTTAAGGAAATAAATTTTAAATCTGCATATCCAGTCTACACTTCTCTTTTGAGCTCTATTCTCAATCATCAGCTGCCTGGTGATGAGGATCCCATTGGCAACCAAAATAACAAAAGAAACCTCATTATCTTTCTCCCTAAATCATCACTCCTTAAACCCCACCCACTTCCTTTTTTCAGGATGATATCACCATCCTTCTAGTCAATGAGGCTATCAACCTTTGAGTCATTCTTAATTTCTCATGTTCCATGGTTCCTCACGAACAAGTATTTGTCAAAATCTCTCATGTATTCACTTCTCTTTGGTCATGTGCCCATCACCTTAATACAGGCCTTCATCACTTCTTCTCTAGGATATTTTTTTAATTGATCTTTTGGCTTCTAGTTTTTCTGTGCTTCACTTCTTGCTGGACATAGATGGCAAGAAGGGTACTGGCAAATATTTAATAATAATCTCTCTGGGGGGGGCGATGAATGCAATAATAGATACATTGTTAGATTTAATCTAGACTATGAACACTTTATCCATCACTTTCTTAACTCTAGAATTCCATTTAAATATATTTCCGTAATTGTCATATTGTGCAAGAAAAATCAGATGAAAAGGAAAAAAAATCATAAGAAAGAAAATTGTAAACAAACAAATGTGAAAATACTATTCTTCAGTCCATATTTAGTGTCCATAGTTCTCTATTTGGATGTGATTGGCATTTACCATCCCGACTATTGGAATTGCCTTGAAGCACTGCCTCTCAAGATTTCTCTTGATACTTGAACCCAAGCTTCTTGCCTTTAAGGCCACTTTTCTGTTCACTATTTCATGATAGCAAATGACATAATATATTTGAAGTGTTTTCAAAACCTGAAAATGCCAAATAAACATTTTCATAATCATATCTGCCAAAGTTCTAATTCTACTCCTTCAGCAATTATAATCAACTGACCATTATATCAATAGGGCAAATACTTGTGGTAGAAGTTAATATGAATCACTGCCTTTAGAATTAGATTTTTAAATATATTTCATTAATGACTTCAATTTCCATTAGTCTTCGAGCAAATATAATTTAATTTTTAGTTTCTGGGACCTTTACAAATCAAAGCAAAACTAATTTAAACATTTGCAAATAGGAATAATATTGTAGGTGCTCCATGCTAGACTTTTTATGGCTCTATTACATTTCATACAAATTATCATAGGAACATTCTACCAATAGCAAACCATTTATTTTATTTTTCAATGTGAAATCTCTCCCTTATCTAAGTATACTTAAATCCCATATTGAAACATATATTTTTATTATATGCCATAAGATCATGGGAGCAAAAATTTAGGTCTGGAAATCATCTGAACTTATCTGGTCTAAACCCTTCCTTTGTTATATGAGGAAACTAACCCAAAGGGTAAAGGGACTTGCCCAAGTTCACATGGGTAATAAGTAGCAGAAACAGGAATAAACATCATATTCTGTAACCCCAAGTTCATTGGAACTTCCAGGGCACTTTCTACTCTGCTGACTTCCACTTGAACCTAATTTAGTAATGTTCTGATGAGATGTATCATAGAATAAAAACAAGAAGATGAGAGTAGAAGAAAACAAAATGTTATCCCTGAATTAGGTTATGGAAAGTAATTTAATATTAGTCATTTTCCCTCCTGTATTTCAAGCTTGAACAATATTGTAATAAATCTAGATTTTTTTTGAGTGTAATGCTCCCTATGTAAAATTGCATCAGAATTAGAATATTGATAATAATATTTCTGTAAAGGGCTCTGGAAACTCTGGAAAGGTATATCTGAATCAAGGACAGCAGGATATTTATAGTTAAGCACCTACTCAGTGTGATTGATGGGATAATGGTTCTCTAGTTAAACACATACTTATTGTGATGTAATGATGTAATCACTCTAGTTGGCATATACTTAGTATGAAATGGTGATGTAATGGTTCTAAGTTGGCACATGCTCAATTGCTATAGTGATGTAATCATACTGAAGTATTTAAGGGTTGAGGGGACTGGGAAACGAATGTCAGCCACAGACTCAGAGAAGATTTCAGACTTTAGACTCCATCTAGATTCCAAACTTTATCTTTGACCAGCCTTGTGGTGACTCTCCTGCCTCCATCACTTCTCCACCTAAAGACCAAGGCCCGTCCAGAGATCCTCCAGAAAACTAACCCAGACATTACATTTTGGTGTCCTATACATGAGGCACTGAAAAAAGCACTCTACATTTTGAGGCTCTGGACTTAAGGACCTACACTTAGTAGTTCAACTGACAAGATCATAAGCTCAGTGGAGAAGTCCCTGTGACCTGTAAATAGGGTGTGTACAAAAATAGACAAGCAGGAAACTTTGATAAGGGCTAAACTAGTCACTTTCATTTTTCAGCTGAAATGGGGCACATACTAAGAGTCCCCCCCACCCCAAGGGAAGTATTTAGAATGCATAGTTAGGTTAATAAAGAAACAAGGTTTGTTGGTAATTCAGAGGCAGATCACTGGGCTCTTAAATATGTTAGAATGCATTTCTCCTTGGCTCTCTAAGGAAGAAAAAATCAAGCCACATATGTGGGAAATAGTGGGAGAGCAACTAATTGAATATTATAAAGCTATGGGTCCTGATTCAATTCCTGAGGAAACATTCCTTATGTACAACATAATACAATACAAACATAATTCAAAGAATTCCACAAGTTCTAAAAAAAAAAAAAAAAAAAAAAAAAAAAAAAAGGAAAAAAATAAGTTGGACAGCCAGACAAGGAAGTATAAGGAGAAAGAGCAGGAGGGGGGTGGTACTGACAAAGCAGCTGAAAAGCATGGAGAATTGGATAAGAAAGGAATTAAGTATAGTGCTGATGGACTTAAGGGGTATGGCTCTTATCACTTTCACAGCTCAGTTACACATCCAACTATACCCAAGCAAATGCCTTAGGGCATTCCCTATCTCCTGACCATCCTCCCTCAACCCTCAATTTCATCTTCCTGGGTGGTGGGAGGAGGAGGAGTGAGAAGGGCAGTGACACCATCAGCACCCCTCATGCAACAGCTTTATCCACCCACTATGACAGGATTACAAAAGGCACTAGTTAAAGCTAAAGAGGATAAAATCCTGTCTTTACAATATAGATCTGATTTGATAATAGAAGCATATCCTGTGATTGAAGAGTTTGACTCTTCAGGTCAAGAAAGAAGAAGATACACTCCTTTTAATCTAGAAATTATCAAAGATCTGAAAAAAGCTTTCACGCTTTATGGGTCTACATCATCTTATGTTAACATGATATTAGAGAATTTGGCTTTGGGAATTTTAACCCCTAATGATTGGAAATCTATAACAAGGACACGTTTAAAACTAAGACATAACTTGTTATGGCTTTCTGAGTATAGTGAACTCTATAGAACACAACCACAATGAAACAGGCAACCAGTCACTTATGACCAACTAACAGGTATAGGTCTTTATACAGAAACTTTAGCGCAGATTAATTACCCTTTGTCTGCATATGAGCAAATTGCTTCTGATGCTATCAAAGTATGGGGCAACCTCCCAGGAAGACAAGATAGAGGGGAAGCCTTCAAAAAATAGCACAAGGTCCAAATGAACCCTTTGCTGATTTCATGGGACATCTGCAGACAGCTGTCACATGAACTATTGGTGAAAATGTGGCAACAGAAATTATGATAAGACAACTAGCTAAGGAAAATGCTAATGAGGTTTGTAGAAGAATTATATCAGGACTACACAAGGATGCTCTTTTAGATGAGATCTTAAGACACTGTGCCACAGTGGGAACAAATACCTTTTATATCCAGTCTATGTTGTAGACTTTTCAAAATCTGAACATGGGAAAACAGGGTTCCTTTTGGCAAAGGACTTTCAGAGAGACTCATTAATACTTTCAGTGTGGTAAATTAGGGCAACTGAAAGCTCAATGTTGGCACAGAGTGAAAAAAACAGGGTGAGAGAACAAGACCCAAAGCCCCATATCCAAAATACAACAAAGGCTTCCATTGGGCATCAGAATGTAGATTGACTCAGGAAAATGGGAAGTGGGGCTTGGCTCCTGGGCTTCAGGCAAAAAACCTTTGGGGCATGATGGCAGCTGATGTTATACCCAGAGAGTTTCTAGAAGTTCAGTACTCCCACATGATCAATCAGTGGAGAAGCAACCTGATGGGAGCAAGGAATTACAATTAGGAAGAATAGAATTGTATACAGCTGGGACTACTGAGATATCCCCTGGAGAGGTGAAATCTGTCCCTGCACGGTCTATAAATCTATTGCCTCCAGATACAGTAGGCTTAACCATTTCACCTCCTGAGAATAATTACAAAACAGTGTCTATTGATACACTGATTTGGGAAATTGGGGAATGTGTAGCTAATATCCCAGTCACTCATACAGGTAGATGATGTGTGACATCACCCACGAGAAGTAGTAGCATCAGGTTTACTGATAAATATTCCTAATAGGCAATAGAATCCATGAATATTCTGGACTGCAGCCATTACAGCTGATTGTCCTATATTTACTATCTATGTAAATGGCATACCATTGAAAGGGTTAGTAGACAAGGATGTTAGTTGACAACAGAATCCATGAATATTCTGGACTGCAGCCATTACAGCTGACTGTCCTATACTTACTATCTATGTAAATGGCATATCATTGAAAGGGTTAGTAGACTCAGATGCAGATCATACAGTCTTTAGAGGTGTCAATTGGCTCAGTCATTGGCCAAAGATTAAGGTAGACATCTATATGTCTGGGGTAGGAGGATCAGTAGCAGCTGAAGTTAGTGCTACCTCTTTGAGATGGATATTTGAATGTGAAACAGGAGTTTTTACTCCTTTTGTAGTAGGAAAAATCCCCATCAATCTATGGGGAAGAGACATCTTATAATAGTTAGGATTACAATTGAGTACTTTGGCTTTTTAGGCAGGGCTGCTGTTGAAGGCCTGCCAACACTCTTACTTGCTCCCATTCAATGCAAAAATGATACACCAGTGGGAGTAGAATAGTGGCCCTTACAAAGTGGAAAAAAAATCAGGCCTTATTAGATATGGTACAGGAGCAATTAGACCAAGGACACTTATAACCGCTATGTCCTTGGAATTCCCCTACATTTGTTGTAAAAAAAAAAAAAAAAAAAGAAAAAGAAAAAGAAAAAGAAAAAGAAAAAAAAAAAGAAAAAAAAAAAAAGAAATCAGAAAAATGGAGGTTGTAGACTGATCTGAGAAAAGTAAATGAACAGATGGAAACTATGGGACTTCTTCAGCCTGAACTTCCATTTCCTACTCAATTGCCTAGAGAGTGGCCTCTTTAGATTATAGACATTAAAGATTGTTTCTCTTCTATCCCTCTGGATAAGGAGAATATGAAAAAATTTGCCTTTTCAGTGCCCAGCGTTAACTTAGCTGAGCCTTATAAAAGATATAAATGCACAGTTTTGGCACAGGGAATGAAAAACAGCCCTACTATGTGTCAAATGTACATTGCTGCTGCTCTTACTCCAATAAGAAAAGCATTTCCAAAAGTTATGTTATTAAATTACATGGATGATATCTTGGGATGTGCTCCTGAGGAGCAAATGTTAGAAGCATGTCTACAAAATACCATAGGAATACTAAGGAACTACAAGTTGCATATAGCTCCAGAAAAAATTCAAAGATATGCTCCTTTTCAATATTTAGTATATGAAGTATATCCTAAGGTGCTTACAGTACAAACTTAAATGACTTTCAGGAATTGATAGGAGATATCCAATGGATGTGTCCAGTGTAAGGCTTAACTACCCATCAATTACAACCATTATATTACATTTTAAGCAGAAACAATGCTTTAAACTTACCACTTCAGTTTACAAAAGAAACTCAAGAGTCTCTGAGAGAAGTTGAATTGGCTTTATCCAATGTGGTTGAAAGAGTCACTCAGAAATCCTTGGAAATATCATTTTTTTTTGCTACAAAAGAGGTACCCACAGCAGTCCTTCATCAAGGAGATAATGTGATAGATTGGGTGAACCTCCCAGTACTACCAGACCAAAGCCTTATTCCTTACCCAATGCTTATGACTAGAATTTTGTTAAAGGCCATTAAGCAAGTAGTACAATTTTCTGGGATAAGATTTGACAAGATATATACTTTTTATACTAATGCACAAATTAATGTATGCTGTGAAACCATCCCAGAATGGCACATTTTATTGGCCACATCTCCAAATTTTACACAGAAGTCTCCATTAAAGATAACCTGGCTATTACATAATTGGTGCCGGATTTTTGAAGAAAAGGTTTTTAAGGTTCCTCTTAAAGAACCAACTATCTTTATAGTTGCATCCAAACATAACAATTGTGCTGTGTAAAGAGAGTAGTCAGACCTCCTTTTCAGTCCACTCAGCAGAATGAATTGTGTATAATCATTGTAGCTCTTACTTATTATCCAGGAGATGTAAATATAATATCTAATTCAGCCTATTTAGTAGGTGTGGTACAAAAAATTGCCACAGCCCAAATAAAATGTGTAGCTTCTAATATATATAAGTTCTTTAAGGAACTTCAAGAGCAAGTGAGAAAAGCATACAGGTAAGATATATATCTTGCATGTCCACTCTCATAGTGAACTTTCAGGTCCTATTTTTTAATGTAAATTCAAAGGCAGCCTTCTGTGTTAGCCAATAGTCCTTTATTTCAGGCAGTCCAAGAATCTCATTCTAAATATCATCAGGCTTCTTGAGCTTTATGTTTGCAATTTGGGATAACAAAAGAGGAAGCTAGGAGCACAGTAAAAGCCTGTACAGCTTGCCTTCCTTTCCATTCTCCTATGCTCCCTCCAGGAAAAAAATCCTGGTGGTTTGAGACCCAGTAAAATTTAGCAAATGGATGTGACACATTATAAATCTTTTGGTCATCTGTCTTTTATCCATGTTGTAGTAGACACCTTTTCAAGATTTATTTTTGCAATACCAGCAGCAAAAGAGACAACCCGAGTGGTCACTGAATTCTTTATACAAACTTTTGCCATTATGGGTGTGCTACAAGCAGTAAAAACAGATAATGGACCTGCATATACTTCTAAACATTTTGCACCCTTTTGTGCACAGTATCAGATTTTACACACAACTGCCATAATCCTCAAAGACAGGCAGTAGTAGAGGGGAGAAACAGAGACATCAAGACACTCCTCCAAAAATAAAAGAAAGGGATAGCCACAGGTAACTGTGAGAACTTTTAAATTTAGTTCTTTTTACTATAATTTTTTTTTATTTTTATTTTTGATAAAGATGCATTGGCTCTGGCAGACAGGTTTTATAAGCCACTGGAAGAACAGTGACCAATGCGAGCAGTTCCACTATCTTTAGATAAGTGATGTGGAGAGACCCAGAAAGTGGTGAATGGAAGGGACCAGATAGGTTAACTGGTTGGGGGAAGAAGGTTTTCTTGTATCTCTACAGATGGAGAAGGAATTAGATGGGTGCTAATAAGCTGTATTCACCTTGTCCATTGGAGAGAGATGGAGAAGACCCTTGAAATAAAAGAGAAGACTCAAGAAACATCAGATATTTCCATCTCTGACCACATGTGCCACTGGAAAAGCATGGCTGTTTACCCAATGTGTATGACAATTGACTCATGAACATCAAAAATTATCAAACCAGCAGGAATCATTGGATTCCCTGAGACATGATGAGACTGTTGTAGGACTTCAAAACTTTCAGGAATCATTGATTCCCTGACACAGGAAGTAATGGACAATAGATTGGTTTTGGACTATCTCTTGGCTGCTGAAGCAAGTGTATGTATGATTGTAATTTATATATTCTCCTTCTTGAACTTATGGACATGTATAATTGCTCATGGTGATTCATATTGTTTGTTACATCACTACTACCCTGTGTTGTATTACTATGTGCTTGTCTAATAGCCCCTATGCTGATGGATTTATGTATACCTGTTTCAATTACCTTTCAGCCTGGAGGAAACCTGCTAACAATATCTGGTATGAGTCCCCATTTCCTTTTGGTGCTTTTACCTCCATTCCTGAGAAGTCAAGGAGGTTGTGACCATGTGTGTTCTAAAACAAAAGAAAGTAGAAGATGTAGAGGGACAGAAATGTGGAAAGGTATACTTGAATCAAGAACAGTATGGTGCTTATAGTTAAGCACCTTCTCAGTATGATTGATGGGATAATGGTTTTCTAGTTAAACATTTACTTATGTGATATAATGATGTAATCACTCTAATTGGCATATACTTAGTTTGATATGGTGATGTAGTGTTTCTAAGTTGGCACATGCTCAGTTTCTGTACTGATGTAATCATACTGAGGTATTTTAAGGGCTGAGAGGACTGGGAACGAGAGTCTCAGCCACAGACTCAGAGAAGACTTCAGACTCTAGACTCCATCTAGATTCCAAACTCTGTCTTCGACCAGCCTTTTGGTGGCTTTCCTGTATTCATCACTTCTCCACCTAAAGACCAAAGTCCATCCAGAGATCCTCTAGAAAGCTAGCACAGACATTACATCTTCCATTTGGTATTATTTGGAATTTTGAATTCTGAAGCAATATGGAGCTTTATTAGGAAGATATCATCTCATTATATACTTCAAAGAGACAGAGAGACATGAGACAATATAGAGACAGAGAAAATGAAACCATGGAAAAAGGAACATGGCTTTCTAGGTAGATAGATCATCTTTTTCACATCATATGCTTGGCATTGCCTCTGATTATAATTTTTTTTTCTTAGAATTAGGTTCTTTTTAAATGGGCTATAATCTTTACCCTTTTTAAGTTACCATGGCCACTACTCAATTAACATAATCATGATACCTGGAGTATGAAAGCAGCATATCTACCAAAAGAATTTACAGGAAAAGTATCTGCTGTCCCTCAAGTGTGGTATGCCGATTGGGTAAAGTACTGTATTGCATCATCTAATATTTATCTTTAATATTTACCTTCTCTCAGAAATATATTTATACTATGCAAAAAATTCCTTTATTCTTGCTCAAAGGCTGGATAATTTAATTATTTGTGATAAATATTATTTTTTCTTACTCTATTAGTCTAACTTAGAATGATTCTTCAAGAAGTCAAATTTAACTAATATTAGGAATTCTTTTCCTTCCAGTTCATATCACTCACCTAAATTTGTGATTAGTGTTACCTTTTAAAGTCAGTGCTTTATTGGATTACCAGACAAGCATTCAGAGGTATTATATATATATATATATATATATATATATATATATATATATATATATATATATATATATATATATATGACAAGCATTCAGAGGTATATATATATATATATATATATTCATCATTACTATTATTTGTATTTACTCTGTATTCATTTTTGATACTTTCATAACCTTCATTAAAGGTCCTTTCATTTTTTATGAGTGATTATCAATTGCTCTACTTCAATATCTCTATCTTGTGAAGCATATGGAGATTGTACATTTTACCTTTTCTCTAAACAATCAGAGGGGCTTTATTTCTGTCTCTTTCTGGTCAATAAATTCATATTTTAGGCTGGCATTTGAAGTATGGATTGAAATTGACTTTAACAATTCCCAAAATTTTAATTTTGTCTCTAGTGATAACATAAATATGTAATATATTAGGTGTACTGAATACATAATCGATTCCCTGAGCTACAATTCTATAAAATGGGATTTCCCCCTCCTCTCCAACTAAGTATTTTCTTGTCACTAATAGTCAGATTTTTAAAATAAATAGTATCATTTAAATCCAATTTGGGAGTAGATCATAAGGGAAAAATGAATCACAATTTGAAATTCAATGTATTACCACAGAAAGAATTGTGAACTCAAGAACTGAGATGCTTGAGTCCTAATAATGGCTTTGTCACCATTGTGCTGTGTAACTTTAATTAATAAACATCTGTTTGCCTCAATAATGTAATGAATATTTTAGAATCATACAAATTTATTGTTGGAAGACACATTGTAATTCTTTTTATAGTGACCAAACTTCAGTTGCAGGAAGATGAAGCACCTTGTACAGGGTTTCATAGGTGGACAGTAGAAAAGCAAGGAGCCTTAACATATATTGAATTACTTGCTGTCTAGGGGAGAGGAGTGGGGTGGGGGAAGAGGGAAGAAAATTAGGAACACAAAGTTTTGAAAGGGTGAATATTGAAAACTATCTTTGGATGTATTTTGAAAATAAAAAGCTATTGTTAAAAAAAAAAAAGAAGAAGAAGAAGTATATTCCTTTCCTGACATAACTGGATCATCTACTTCATGGAGTTATTCTAATAACAAAATGGCAGGGGAGTAGAAAGTGAAAGTACTTTGAAAAATTAATAATCATTAAATGATCATTATATACAATGTTATAAAATGTAACAATAATAACATTGTCATTAATATGTCAATCTTATCATTAGTAAACATGATAGAAAACGCCAATAAAATCAGTTTTATAAGTATGACATTTCCAAATAATAAGATAAGAATACACAAAAACAATGCTATTGCTGCTGGCAAATTTCTGCTGAAATATCATTAGGATTAAATAGGCACTTTCATTAAATTCCAATCAAGATAGAACAAATAGCAAGATAAAAGGATAATAATTTTTCTAAGTGTTGGAATCTTATGAAATAATAAGAAACAACATGTTTCCACCATTTTTGCTCCTGCTAAATCATAGGATTAGAGAATTAGAGCTGGAAGTGATCTTAGAAATCATCTGCTATGACCTTCTTGTTTTGTAGAAGAAAAACTGAAGCCCAAAGAAGTTTGATATATCCAATGCCATGCAAAGAATAAACATTCAAGATAATGGTCCACTTACTTTAGGAATGTTTAGTTTTTAAGAAGGGAATTGAGAACCAATTCAGACTGCTCTCCTTCATATAATAGTGAAATTGGTTGATTTGAAAATAGAAAATTGGCTTATATTTTCAACTTCTGTGTTAGGCAGGAAAGAAGGGGGGAAATTCACTAAAAGGATGAGCTTTAAAAATCTTATTTCATGTGATGAATGTTTTTGATGCATATTTGAAAATTAAATGTGAGAAGTTTTGTTATACAGTTTAAGTTTGCCCTTTAAAAAATAAAAGATTAATGTTGTTTTTGTTTTTTAAATTAGTCATATCTGGATATATGCCCCTATTCATAAGCTAATATTTCATTGGCTCTGATTGTACTTCTTTTAGGTGGATCGCACTAATATTATTACCCCCATTTTACTAATAAGGAAACTCAGAGACTTAGACATTGTAATATCAATGGAAGAATTTGACATCAAATTGTCACAATTCCAAATTTATTATTTTTCAAATTTATTTCTAAAATATATTACTCCATATAACATTTTGTTCCTCAAATGTTCAATTACAACTTTGACACACTCATTTTTTCCCCTTATACCAAAAATTCCTTAGTAAATAATTATTGTCAAATAAATCTGATTTGTTAATAATCTCCCTAACAATTCTCAAATTATGCTATTATCTATGAAGAGGCCACCAGGCTCTTTCTGTGCTATGTGGACAACCTCTAATCATGTTTTTTCCCCTTTCTTTTAAAAATAAAATGTCATGTGGGCTGATATTACCCAATGTGATTTTAATTTTACTCCTAAATTTTCCAGGAAAGAAAGAAATATGATCAGAAAATGCCAAATTTTAGAGAGTATCTAAGTGGCAACATCAGATTAAGAAATACAGTGAAAATATGAAAATATGATTCTTCCCCACTAATGGGCCAAAATTTAATAACAGTAGATACCTATAATATGCTATAAAGTCTATATATAGGTAACAAGATAAATTAATTTATGCTATTCCATGCTCAGCATGTTCCTTGAAATGGTTTCTTTCTCATATCAGCAAAGACTCAATATTAACACTTGTACTGTTTCATTGCAAAAAATAAAAGGGAACTGGCCTTGGGCCACATTTGTAAATCTATACTCAGCTACACCATCAATCAAATCTTACCCAAATGCCAATGTGCAGCTGGGCATTACAGATGTTGTTCTGAAATGAAGTAGAGTCAATGTCATTTACTTATTACAAAGCAGGGTTGGGAGACTGGGGGGTAGAGTGGAAGGAGGCTGGGAAGAGAGAGAAAGATAAAAACATGGATTAAAGAGAAACGCATAAGAAATTGCTCTTTGAACCTTTAGATTCTTTATTAAATGTAAATTCTAGCTATCCATAGTAACATGATTCAGTGTTTATACAAATCAAAATATGCATAATAAATATTTGAATATATTTTATTGTCAGTTTTCCTACATGCTTTTATTTCATTAAGTTGTTCATTTATTCTAGAAATTCATACTGTTAATCCCAGAAGAGTGTTGACTGACGCCATTTCATAATATAATCAAGCTTCTTTTTCCCTAGAAATAGTCCTTAGTTGCGTAAAATAGACTGTATAGGGCACTGGTTTTAACATGTGGATTTCACGTTAAATGACACTGTTGTCACTGTGAGGGATACCTTTGAGGACTTTTATTCATCTTTCCATCCATGCTGGATAAGATTCTTATGCTTTAAATGAAGCTTCTCAAAAGCTTCCTCAAAACTGTGTCATCTGTTCTTTTAACTTTGTAATAAAATTCTTCATATTAACTAGCATGAATTATCTCTTAGGAAGTATATATATATTTTTAAATTGGTAGAAAATAATAGATTTCTATTTCTTTTTCTATGATAGAAGTATTCAGCAAACGTTTACATCTAAGATTGTATTAAATTGAGAATTATATTTGTGGATGAAACTTATAAATATAACTGAAAGAAAATCAGAAGTAACTCTTAGATACATGGTTAGAGTATATGTTTCCTATTTTATATATGTGGTTTGGCTTTGGATCTCTACATATGATTTAATCAGTATAGAAAGTTCCTAGGGATGCCAGTGCAAATAGTCTTTACAAATTCCATCATCAAATGTCATTTTGCAAGGAAGAAGGTACTTCCTCTTTGATGCTCCAGGGCAGGAATCATTCAGAATGGTTATTGAGTATTCAGCTTCATTTTAGTGTTAAATTTGTGCACCATAAACCAGGACTCACAGATGTCATGAAGAATAGCCATCCCCAAAGAGAAGGAACCAACCATTTCTATTACCATCAACACTAAATAGTAATCAACTAGCATCAAAACCTAGATAAGTCCAAGAACTCCAACAGAAGCAATGCCAATCTTCTGCTATATGCTTCTACTCTATTTCACACTTGGCTTCCACAGATATCTAGTAGAGCAACCCTTATAGAAAAAGTATTCAGAATGCCTCTGTGGGAGATGCAACCACCTCCTCCAACCATACTTTGCCCCCAAGCCTCTCCCAGTAGCTACAGTTATTGAAGATCTAGATGAAACTTCTTTCCAAATGGTTCAACATGAGAAACAGATTTGGACTTAGCAATGGAAAAAAATGAATTATTTAATACTTCTAATTTGCTACAGTATCCTAAGAATTATAAGACCTTTTCATCTGACTTATTGCTGAAACCTCTTATAGGTGCTGTCTCTTCCTTTAGATTGTGAGTTTTTTTTCCCCTTTGCCATATCCTGCAGACATACTGCTTCATATCCCCTGATGTTTTTCATGGTGGATTCACTTCTAGGCATCATTTTGGGGGTTAACCTTGTAGAAATGCCAAATATGAGACCCTTACTTCCAAAGAAAGGTAAATTATATGAATTGGACCATCTCTGAAGCTCAAGAGAAAAGAAAGGAAAAATGTTGGGAGATTAGATAACATTTGATATTACTTATACATACTGGATTTAATAATCCACAGAAAGAAATAAGCAATCAATAGAAGAAAAGATAAAAGGATAGAAGAGATCCAAATGGAATGACTTCTTTGATAATCATTTCCCTACTCCATTCCAATTATATTATCTTTTTTTTCTTTCTAGTATCTTCAGATTCATGTATTAAAAAAAAATATTTTATCAGAGTTTTATGTTTTTTTTTTTTTTCCTATACGTTCCTTTTCTGAGAATCTTCCTTTCCTTCTCCTTTCCTTTCTGTTCTTTGAATTACCTTCCATTGGCATTTCTTTCTCAAATATTGTATGTAGGTATTGAGGAGGTAGTGTTTCTGCTGACCTTTAATAAACTGCACTGGCTTGGTTTACACTGTCTACACACACACACACACACACACACACACACACACACACACACACACATATATTTAAGAGTGAGAAGTGATAAGAAAGAGTACTTGATTGTATATAGACATAGATACCTAGATGAAGATATATAAAGAATTTATGTGCATTCTCATATTTTAACATGTAGTAAAAAATAAATAAGATTCTGGATACTTTCGGAAAAATGCTAATATTCAATGGAGAAAAGTTGAGTCTTTTTTCTTTGAACATTCAGATTCCCTTCTTATATAAATATGTATTACTTTATTCTGAGGCAATAGAGAAAAAGCAGCATCTCACTGACCTATTTTATACTATTCTCAATGTAGAAAATACTCTGAGTTAAATGTGTACTCACCTGAGATGTCAATGAATTATTTTAGGAAACTGCTAGAGTTTGGTAAATTCTTTTCTTTGCTTTTATGGCAGAAGCTTTCCAACCAATTGAATTCAATTCAGTTCAGTTCAGATCAGTTCTATTCAGCAGACAGCTATTAAACACTTACTATTTTAGCCCATAGGTATAGAAAGAAAATGAAAAATGGTATTCATAGAATCTCTGAATTGGAAAAGACTTCAGAGGTCATTTGCGAACCCATACCTCAGCAGAAAACCCCCATAACATTTCATTGATATGGGATCATGCATGCTTTGTTACAAATCCAGAGATAGCATATGATTACTTTACATTCTACTTTTTGAACAATGCTAACCAATAAAGAATGTTTCCTTGTCAATCTAATATCTTTCTGTCTACAACTTCTATTCATAGCTATTAATCTTGCCCTATAGGATAAAAAGGAAAAAAATTCTAATCATTTCCAATAAGTCAAATCTTCAAATCAGGTTATTCTATAGGCTAATCCCAACTTCTTAAACTATGTGTTTTGACACCTTACGGGTCTTGTAACTGAATGTGGGGGTTGAAAAATCAGGATTTATTATCAGTAAGTGTTTGATTTGTCTACCTATTTTATATACCTAGATACCTGGGGTCACATAAAACTTTCTGAGCAAAAAGGGTTCACAGGTAGAAAAAAAGTTTAAGAAGCCCTGAGCTAAACATTCTTCAGTTAATCTGTGCATGATGATGTAATTTCAAACCCCGTTATCATCAACATTGTCTCGTTATGTTGCATAAATTGAACATTGTGTAGAAGTTACCTCCCTTGAAAATGAACACTAATTGATATTAATATTGATAAGCATTAATAAAAATTATATTGCTAAATAACATTTTTGTAATGTCCAGGCTAGCTTTCTGGAAGACCTTAGGACAGGCCTTGATCTCAGCAGGATAGTCACCATGAGGATAGTTAGGAATAGAATCTAAAGTCCTTTTTGTCTCCTTCACATTCTATCTCCTTCACAATCTGTTCACTCTGACTGATTGTGTCCCCAGTTCTCTCAGCCCTTAAATATCCTATTACAATTACATCATTGCAGCATATTGAGTATATACCAACTATAGTAATTGTAGTATTATATCATACTAGATTTATGTGAACTGGAGAACTATTTCACTGAGTTAACACCTTGTTGTAAGTATTCTTGTTTCAAGTATATTTCTCCAGAGTCCGGCCCTCTACACACTTTACATTCATTAAAGGATCATTTTGTGCAAAGCACATAAGATACTGACCCTGCTTTGAAGGAGATTTTGATGTAATAACAGGTAGAGGAATGTTGCTTTTAGGTGACTCCACTAAGGTATGTATCAGAGAATAGCTAGAATATAAGAGAAAGAATAGTAATAGAGATATTCATATGCAAAAAACTATAAAAGAAAATAACAATAAATCCCATACCCTCTAAAGCTATGGTACATAGAGCTACTATGTCTGGGTCATAGGGAAAATAAATTTGCAATTCTAATGCAAAGAGAGAATATTTGACTATGTAAGTAATAATTAAATGGTAAGATAATACATATGTAGCATATAACCTAAATAAATCTATGTACCTGTGAATGGCTTATCATACAATGATAGGGATTGAAGATTTCAAGTTGAAAAGATCTTTAGACAACACTAAATCCTACCTCTTCATTTTATAAATGAGAAGGCTAAGACTGAGTGTGGTTAATTATTTGTCCTTGAAATTAAGTATTTGAGATAGTATTTGAAGTCCCTACACAGACTCTGAGCCCAGTGTTCTTCCACTGTACTACCAGTTTTTTCTTGCCACTTGAGCTTTGTTAGAACATGTTTAGCCTCAGATGATTTTATATTACCAGGGCAAAGGGCCACACTCTTAAAGTTTCATTCCAAAAAGGCTATTAAAATTATGGATTAGCCAGTGACCTATCTGTAAATGTTAATCAATTAGAGACACAATAGAACAAAAGGACTAGATCATAAATGAGATGAAGCTAGCTGTGAATGGAAGTTAACCTGTCATCAAAAGAAAGACAGACATAAAGCCAGGAAATAAATAACGAATAGAAATGGGACTTCATAGTAATGCAGTGATAATGGGAACATACAGGAGCATAAAAGCCAAGTTGTTCTGAAAGCTTAGGCTTTATTTTAAATGCATGTGTCTATATAAGCAGAGGAAAAAAAATAAAAGGGCCTAAACCTTCCACTCAATTGAATAAATTAGTGACATCACTGTGGGTCTAATATATTTGGAGAAAACTGAAAGTACTCTAATTTGAGAGGCAGTTAGTTTGAAAAATTAAAACTATTTGGAAGACTAAAAAGTACCTTTCACTCTTCTCAAATGGCTGTATGAATCTTTGAATGAGTTTTATCCTCATCAGCTTACCTACTTTCCTGAAAGACCTCATCAGCTTACCTACTTTCCTGAAAGACAGATCTGTGGAAACCATGAAATGGAATTTTAAAGTTTTGATTACAAGTGATGAAATGTAATTCAGAAAGGTACTAGGAAATGTATGTAGCAGATGCCATTTAAATAATTTGTCCTGGGAATATAATTTCAAAATCTGTTCCACCTTTCCTCAAAAAGAATTAGAAAGGTAGAAAAGGAGACAGGAAACTACTGAGTGGTTACTAGAAGCATACAGAAGCTATCATGAATGTTGATTACAGGGCCCACTTCCAAGTAGCACCAATGAGCCTTAGGCTTTGGAATTGGTTTCCTTCACTTCAGGTACTTAATACTTGGACATTATATTGCAATTGGCTCTTCTTGAATATGGAGGTCAATTTAGAGAAATTTGCCCACTAATTCATACTACTTATAGAATTAGTGTTCATCATTCACAATAAAAATCAAGTCATTCGTTTCTTCAATGTTTCTCAGTAATTAATATCATTTTGTTCTTAAGACTCATCATGAAAACTTCCATTTATACTATTGAATTTTTGAAAAACTGTTTCTTTGATCTCTCTTCCCCACCCCACAGATATTTTGTTTTTCTAAGTCTCTTTACTGTTCTCTGAGGTCTATTTTAATCTTCTGACCAGATGAACAAAGATTGATGGATTACCTAATGCCAATGAAGTGTAACTATTTTATAGCATGCTTTTTGGAGAATGGCTTCTGTCACCTGTTTTTCTGTACACTCCAGTGTTACTTGTCATAAATGGGATGGACTTAGAAATTTTGAAATGTTCAATATTTCTCCAATGTTAGTGGTAAAATACCCAAAAAACTACATCAACACCTGCTTTGTACAATTCAAAATATTTATTAGTGCTCCTGTTGTAGAAACTAAAACTACAAACATGAAAAATGACAGATCAAGCTTTTAAGTAGTTGACACTAAAATAGAAGGGAACCCAATAAGCATAAATAAGCTATGGGAAAAAAAAAGTGAAATGGGCAAAAGAACAACCCAAAGTACTATGTTTTTTTTTTTTTAATCTCTCATCACAGGGCTGATGATTTTGAAATGCAGAATGTTACATACATTTTTTAACATGGCCAGTGTAGGAATTTATTTGCTATACTATATATGTGTTAAGTACATTATTTTTTTATTAGTTTTTGGGGGTGGGAATGACAAGAAAAGATGACAAAGGAAAGACATATAAAGCAATGTGGAATATTTTAAAAATCATATATTTCTTGTAAATTTTCTATTGATCAATCTTTGTTAATTATATCAACTGATGATGGAATTGTAAATACAGCCAACCATTCTGGAGAACAATTTGGAACTATGCTCAAAAAGTTATCAAACTGTGCATACCCTTGATCCAGCAGTGTTTCTACTGGGCTTATATCCCAAAGAGATCATAAAGAAGGGAGAGGGACCTGTATGTGCACGAATGTTTGTAGTAGCCCTCTTTGTAGTGGCCAGAAACTGGAAACTGAGTAGATGCCTATCAATTGGAGAATGACTGAATAAATTGTGGTATATGAATATTATGGAATATTATTGTTTGGATGATTTCAGAAAGGCCTGGAGAGACTTACACTAACTGATGCTGAGTGAAATGAGCAGGGCCAGGAGATCATTATATACTTCAACAACAATACTATATGATGATCAATTCTGATGGACCTGGCTATCTTCAGCAATGAGATGAACCAAATCAGTTCCAATGGAGCAGTAATGAACTGAACCAGCTATACCCAGCAAAAGAACTCTGGGAGATGGCGAAGAACCATTACATTGAATTTCCCATCCCCGTATTTTTGCTTGCTGGCATTTTGGATTTCCTACACAGCTAATTGTACAATATTTCAGAGTCCGATTCTTTTTTACAGCAAAATAACAATTTGGCCATGTATACTTATTTTGTATTTAATTTATGCTTTAATATATTTAACATCTACTGGTCATCCTGCCATCTGGGTAGGGGGTGGAGGGAGAGGAGGGGAAAAATTGTAACAAAAGTTTGGCAATTGTCAATGCTGTAAAATTACCCATGCATATAACGTGTAAATAAAAAGCTATTAAAAATATATCAATTGATCCTTATATCCCAGAGATATAATCTTTATATAACTTTAATATCACTAACATAGCATTTAAGAGTCTATGGTCACTTTTATTCCTTGTGCTGCATTAATTTTCATGCATTGGATTTTGTTGCAAAAACTTTTGTGAAATATATTTTTTACTAAAATAAACTTGAAAATGGAGACTAAAGCAATTTGAGGAACACACAGAATATCAGTATTACAAATATCTATTAACCACAACATAAAGAGAGCTTGTGTATTTATTCATAATTTGATCCATTCAACATATAACTCTTGATTGCTTTACCTTTGACAGTCCACATGAAGAAATGGAGACTCAGACACAAAACTAAATAGTCCCATCCCTTGCAGGGAGTGGAGGAGCAGAAGGAATGGGTGGGACAAAGTACCAGCAAATGCAAAATACAAAAAAAAAAAAAATACAAACACAATTTAAAGTGAAGGACTTAGAAACTCAGTAAATCCACGTGTTACAAGTGATATTTTATTGTATTTTTTTCATGTTTGGAATTACAAGCATTGGGGATGAAGAGACATGGATATAGGAGACAACTCCAGGAATATGAAGTGGAGATGTCTGTTTTTTTTTTTTTTGTTTTTGTTTTTTTTTTTTTTTTTTTTTGTTGTTGTTGTTGTTGTTTGTTTGTTTGTTTTCAAATGCAAAAACATTAATAGTAGTAATGTTTATAAAATCTGAAAAAAATAGGCTGGAGCCATATTGGAAAAGTCAAATAGGAAAATGTCCTTCCCTCCAAATCCTCACAGCAATGATAGTGTTATAGGAGATTTTGGGGTAGAATAACAAAGTTATACCTGTGTTCTTATGTGAATTAAAATTACTTAGCTATTTTATCCAATGAAATAATGTTAAAGGCATTGAAAAGAATTATAGTGTATGTCTGTTATATATGTGTATGTGTTTATAAATGTGTACATATACATATATAAATATAAACATACATACCTATATATACATATATATATAATAATACATATGGTATACATGCATATGAATATATAGTATATAAAATCTAATCAATATGCAACCTATCTAATCTATACCAAAAATCTAATCAATAAATAAAAACAAATTGTTGAAATTACAGGGAATTTTAAATATATCATATTAGAATCTTTTTAATACTACTAGGAAAGATCATGGGGCATAGTTATATATGTATCATGGATTTAGGGAGGCAATTTTCTCTTGAAATAACAAATAACAAAGAGAGGCAGCTTAGTATATTGGGTAGGAAGCTAACCTTGCAGCCAAGAAGAAATAGATTTAAGTCCTGCCTTTAATACATTCCGGCTCTGTGACTTAGCTAAGTCACTTAAAATTGCTGAATCCTAGATAATTATGTAAGATTGTATGTATCATAAAAGGTGAGAAGGAGTTTCACCATGTGAAAGGGAGGAATATTAATGTCTAACATTTGCATAGTAATTTAAGGGTTTCAAAGTGCTTTACAACTCAATTCATCGCAACTCTTGGAGATTAATAGCAGTTATGTTATATTAAAAACATTTAACTGATGAGAAAACAGAGACAGACAGATAAAGTGACTTATTAAGAGTTGCATAGCTAGTTGTAAAGGTCCGAAACTCTGAGTTGATACACTGAGGTCAGACAAGCAAGCACTTAAGGCTAATTACCGATTGGACAATACTCTATTAGCATATGCTTAGAAAATGGCCCTTCCCACTATTCTGTGCTGGTTCAATCTTTTGGTGTATACAGAGAATTGTGGAAGGATTAGGGGAGTGGAGTAAGACAATCCAGAGTCACTTTGGCAGTAGCCAAGGAAAAAGGAGGTCATGGAGATCCTGAGTTCACCCAATTCACTTCTACCCCTAAAGACCAAGAATAAAGACCAATGACTTTTGCTTATCCTGATGCCGGCTTATTCTAAGGTATTCAGGGTGCTAACTTGTTCTTTACAGCTAGTCTGTATATGAGACAATTTGACCTCAACTCTATTCTGACTCTGAATCCCAGGCTCTAGTTACTGTTATAACTGTTAGAAATACCCTAAGTAATATTCATTAATTCAGGTCCTCAAAACAGGGATTTCTCTGTGTAGAACATTGTTGATGGAGGTAGAGACAGAAGATACCTCATACTTCAAAGAAAACAAGGAAAGAAGATAAAAAAGATATCCATGATTCACACTGAGAAAGTAAAAATGTTGTTTTCCATGTCCAGTTGAAGCATTACACTGTGGTTACTGGTATGCTCTGGTATTATGGGGTAGTTTGGTGTTAAATAGGAAGGATTATCAGTCACAGCCCAATCTCAACCTTTTCCAAAACCAAATCCCATAGTTTTATATTCTTCTTATATTTATATCCCTAAAGTCAGCAACTTCATACACCATTTCCTCAGAGAAGATAATTAGTAGGTCATAAGTGCTTGTATGGGTGGATAAGATCAAGATCTATGCAGATACCCATTTTTTCCCTTAAGATTTAACTTTTGTGGGCGTGGAAACAAAATGATGGAGTTGATGAGTCATTTATCTGACCTCTCTCAATACGCCTCTCCCTAAAATTTTTAAATTTTACCTCAAATCAAAATCTGAAGGGGCGGGTCAATGAAAATTCTATATGAGGTATTCTTTTGGCTGAAGAAAACTTGGGAATTTGGAAGGCGAGATCTGTGACATAGGAGTAAAGGCTGACCTAGAGTACACATGGAACCAATACCAGTAGTGGAATTAGGTAATAATGATCAAAGTAAATCAAAGTAGCTTTGGAAGCTCTGAAACTAGAGACAGTAAAGGGACCAGGTAAATAATTAGAAAGATTCTCGTGGACCACCATACTAGTACTGAATGCAGAACCAGAAACTGCATGGCCACTCCATTACCTATTCCCACTTCAGGACTGCAAATCCACAAGTGAAAAAGAGTATTTCCATGAAGAGGGAGCAGGATCCCTAAGAAGAACTCTCACTTTCTGTCACACAGGAGAGACACTGAGGTATATTATTATTTGCAAACACAAGGAAACAAGGGACTTAAAAAAGTCATATTGATTGCAGTTCCAGAGGACTAAGGCTCTTCCTGGGTAAAGACCAGGGCAAAAACTAGGAGAGCAATGAACTTATCTTTTCCTAAATCATATCATTTTGGGATCACTGAAACATCCAAATTCCCAGAACAAACTCTGAAAACAATAGTTTAGTAAAACCTTTCCATTTAGGATAGTGTCCATTACCATTTCTCTCATCCCTGGAGGAGAGTACAATTTTAACATAAAAGTTAAAAATCAAGAAATACTTTCAAAAAATTGGCAAACAATAGCAAGTAAATAAATAAATAATAAAAGAACTTGAACTTAAAAATCTACTATGATGACAAGGAAAGTAAAAACACAAAAAGATGAAGTCAAAACAACTACAAGCAGACTGAAAAAAAAAAGTGAATTGGACAGAAATCTGACAAAAGTTCCTGGAAGTACTAAAAAAATTATTTTCAAAGTCATATAAGATTAGTGTAGGGAAATTATGCAAAAAATGAGAGGAGGGAAGAAAATTATGGGGAAAATTAATGGATAGGTCAGAAAGGCCCAAAAATATTGAAGTGATAATACATTTAAAAACAGAATTGGTGAAATGGAAAAGGAAGTATAAAACTTCACTGATAAAAATAATCCCTTAAAAAATAAAATTAGCAAAATGGAAATTTAGCTAAAAGCTCACTGAATAAAATAATTTACTTTAGTGACTGGAAGTTAATGATTTTATGAGACATCAAGCAACAAATTCAAAAGAATGAAAAAATAGAAAAAAATGTATCCTATCTCGTTAGAAAAACAACTGATGTGATAAACAGATGGAGGACTACCTGAAATATTTTATCAAAGTAATAACCTAGTATCATATTTCAAGACATGAAAAATAAACAAAAAAATTCCCAAATATAATATAACTATATAACTATATATATAACTATATAACTATATATATAACTATATAACTATATAACTATATATATATATATAGTGATTGGTGGATTTTATATATATATATATATATATATATATATATATATATAATCCACCAATCACTACCTGAAATAAATCACAAAATGAAAATTTTCAGGGATGCTATGGGCAAATTTCAGAGTTTTCATGTCAAAGATAAAACACTTCAAGTAGTCAAAAAGATTCTATTCAAATATCATGGAGTCATAGTCAAGATCACACAAAATTGAGCATTTTTCCCATTAAAGAAGAAAGGTCTTGGAATATGGTATTGTTGAAGGCGAAGGAGCAAGGATTTTAATCAAAAATTATTTATCCAGAAAAACTGAGATAATACATTAAGAGGAAAAACAGATATTTTACACACTAGAAGACTTTGAAGAATTCCTGATGAAAAGATCAGAGCTGTCTAGAAAATTTGACTTTCATATCCAAGAATCAAAGGCATCATATAAAAGGTAAATGGTGGGGGGGGGGGGGCAAATAATAAGGGATTCAATAAAGTTAAACTTTTTACATTCTTATTTTGGAAGATTGTGTATGTAACTACTAAAAACATTATAATTTGGGGGGCAGTAAAAAAAGATTCTACATAGACAAAAGTTATTTAAGTGAGTTGATTGTTGGAATGATGTTAAAAAAAGAATGGGGGGAAAGAGGCATGTTCTATGAAAAGAGGGAATGGAGAAGAATGGAAGAAACTCTCACATAAAAGAGGTACAGAAGAAAACTTTTATAGTGGAGGAAAAAAATGGTGAGGGTGAAAAGTAGTGAGACTTTTGAACCTCACTGTTATCTATTATTAATTTCTTTTCCCCAAATAATATTAATTTAATATCTCTAGTGATATAAAAATATTTTCTAAATCATTAATAAATGGAGAACTGCAAATTAAAGCAATTCTGATATATTACCCCACACCTATCAGATTAGCTAACAGGAAGAGGAAAGGAAAATTGCAAATGCTGGAGGAAATTTTGAAAAATTGGGATATGAAAACACTGTTGGTAGAGTTGTGAACCAATCCCATCATTCTAAAAAATAATTTGGGACTATACCCAAAGAACTATAAAACTCTATACCCTTTTACCCACTAATATCACTGCAAGATCTAGAGTTGAAGAAATCAACAAAAATGTAAAAAGTACCTGTATATATAAAATTATTAAAGCACATCTGTTTGTGGCAGCAAAAAATGTGAAAATTGAAGACATGCTCATCAATTGGCGGATGGTTGAACAAGTTATAGATCATTGAGATGAAATGTTATTGTGCTATAAGAAAACTTGAGTAGGATGATTTCAACAAAACCAGGGAAAACTGACATAAACTGGTACAAAGTGAACTGAGCAGAACCAGAAGAACATTGCACACAGAAACAATAATAATAATAATAATAATAATAATAATAATAATAATAATAATAATATTAAAAGTGAAATAATCATGCTAATTCTTTCTCATCTTATTTTTTTTGGTTTATACTAAAATATTCTTTTTTTAAATTAAAGCTTTTTAATTTGAAAAGGCATACATTGATAATTTTTCAACATTAACCCTTGCAAACCTTGCAAACTGGAAACCTTGTTCCAATTGTCCTTCACTTCCACCCATCCTCTCCCCAAGATGGCAAGTAATCCAATATATGTTAAACATGGTAAAAAAATATGTGTTAAATCATATATATGTATATATATATGTATGTATGTATATATATGTAATGGGCTGAGGCTTGAGTTGATGCACTGAGGTCCCAAGCACATGAGGCTAAATAGTAATTGGACCATACTCTATTAATAGATAAGCTTGGAGAGAGAATGGCCCCCACCCACTCTTTGTGCAAGTCCTGATGTGTTGTATAGGAAATGACGATTTTTGGTGGGTGGAGGCAGGGGAGTGGAGAAGGAAGGGGAGGAGAGACCTTTGGGACGGCCATTGCCACGGTTGCCTCCACAGTTGCCTCCATGGTTGGCTCGGCTCGCGTCGCTCTCTCTTAGCTGGCTTCCTGTCGCAACTGCCTATATTTGCTATCGCAATCTTTCTTGCCTATATTTGCTATAGCAATCTTTATTCACCTCTTCACTTCAATAAATATTGAAGATTTTCTCCTTAACCTGAATTCCTGACTCCGGCTGACTTTAAATACACGGTCATTACATTTATATACATACATATAATATATAAAAATTATGTTGCTGCATAAGAAAAAGCAAATAAAAAACAAAAAAAAAAGAGAAAGAAAATAAAATGCAAGCAAAAAACAACAAAAAGAGTGAAAATGCTATGTTGTGATCCCACAATCCTCTTTCTGGGTATAGATGGCTCTCTTTATCACAAGATCATTGGAATTGGTCTGAATCATCTCATTGTTGGAGAGCCACATTCATCAGGATTGATTGTCATATAATATTGATGTTGCTATGTAGTTCACTTAGCATCAGTTCATGTAAGTCCCTCCAAGCCTCTATAAAATCATCTTCGTAATTGTTTCTTATAGAACAATAATATTCCATAACATCCATATACCATAACTTATTCAGCCATTCTTCAACTGATGGGCATCTATTCAGTTTCCACTTTCTTGCCACAACAAAAGGGCTGCCACAGACATTTTTGCACATGGGTCCCTTTCCATCCTTTAAAACTCTTTGGGATATAGGTTCAATAGAAACACTGTTGGATCAAAGCGTATGCAGTTTGATGATTTTTTGAGCATAATTTAAAATTGCTCTCTAAAAGGGCTGGATCCATTCACAGTTCCACCAACAATGTATTAGTGTCCAAGTTTTCCCACCTCCCCTCCAACATTTGTAATTATTGTAATTGTAATTAGACAAATGTGAGAAGTGTGTAGTGGTATCTCACAGTTGTCTTGATTTGCATTTCTCTGATCAATAATAATTTGTAACAACTTTTCATATGACTAGAAATGGTTTTAATTTCTTCATCTGAAAATTGTTCATATCCTTTGACCATTTATCAATTAGAGAATGGCTTGAATTCACATAAATTTGAGTCAATTCTCTATATTTTAGAAATGAGGCTTTTATCAGAACCTTTTAATGTAAAACTGTTTTCCCAGTTTATCGCATCCCTTCTATTCTTGTCTGCATTAGTTTTGTTTGTACAAAAAGTTTTTTTTTAACTTAATATAATCAAAATTATATTTTTTTTTGTTCAATAATGATTTCCAATTCTTCATTGGCCACAAATTCCTTTTATTTTTCTCTACAGATCTGAGAAATAAGCTACTTTGTTCTTCTAATTTGCTTGTAATATCACTATGTCTAAATCATGAACTTATTTTGATCTTATTTTGATATTTAGTATTAAGTGTGGATCAATGCTTTGTATCTGGCATATTTGTTTCAAATTTTCCCAGCAGTTTTTATCAAGTAGTAAATGTTCATCCCAAAAGCTGAGATTTTGTGGCTTGTCAAACTCTAGGTTACTACAGTCATTCGCTATTTTGTCATGTGAACCTAATCTATTCCACTGATTTACTACTCTCTTAACCAGTACCAAATGATTTTGATAACTCCTGCTTTGTAATATAGTTTTAGATATGGCACAGCCAGCTGACCTCCATTTGAATTTTTTTCATCAATCCTGTTATGGGCCAGAACTCTTGCACTTAAAATAAGGATTCTTACAAGGTGCTAAGTGGAATTAATAAGACAATGGTTATTTACTTTAGCATAGTGATTAATAGTTCTCTAGTTTAGTACATGTGCTTAATACTTAATGATGTAATTATAATAGAATATATAACAATCAGCAGAGATTCAGAGATAGATTCATTCCATCATCCACCTTTGTGGTGGCTGGAGGCTGAAACACAAGCCTGGGGACTCAGAGCCAGATTCATTCATTTCATCTCACATCACAGTGGTGGCTGTCCTCCTGTGCTTTCCCCACTGAGACCAAGTCTGATCTGAAAGGCTCTCCAGAAAGCTGCCCAGCCCCAGGCAAAGAGACAATAAAGAATTTGGACTTTAACACCTGGTTATTTTCCTGGTGATTACTCTGCTGAAAGGAAAGCTGGTCCAGAGACCTCCAGAAAACCAAACAGAACATTACAAATTTCTTTGAAGTTCTTGACCTTTTGTTCTTCTTGATGGAGTTATTTATTTTTTTATAAATCTGTAAAAAAAAATTGTGACAGGCCTTTTTGTAGCGGTAAGAAACTAGGAAATAAATGGATGGCAATCAGTTAGAGAATAGCTGAATAAGGTATGGTATATGAATGGTATGGAATATTATTGTTGTATAACAAACTATCAACAGGATGATTTCAGAGGGGCCTGTAGAAAATTTACATGAACTAATGCTAAGTGAAATACACAGAACCAGGAGATCATTGTACATGTTAACAGCAAGATCATACAATGATCAGCTCTGATGGGCATAGTTCTTTTCAACAATGAGATGATTCAGACCAGTTCCAATGATCTTGTGATGAAGAGAGTCATCTATACCTAGAGAGAGGATTGTGGGGACTGAATGTGGATCACAATATAGAATTTTCACTCTTTTGTTGTTGTTTGTTTGCATTTTATTCTCTTTCTCATTCTATTTTCATTTTGATTTGCTTTTTCTTCTGTAGCAAGATAATTGTGAATATATGTGTGTGTATTATAGATACACACACACACATATAGGATTTAACATAAAGTTCTCCCTTTTCATTTTAAAGATTAAAAAATTTGATTTTTTTCTTTTCTTTTTCTAATTAAATTTACTAAAGATATCTATTTTGTAGATTTTTTCATAAAACCAAATCAGTTTTATTTATCAATTCAATAGTTTTCTTACTTACAATTTTATTAATCTCTCCTTTTTTCAGAATTTCAAATTTGGTATTTAATTGGAAGTTTTTAATTTACTCTTTTTCTAGCTTTGTTAGTTGCAAGCCCAATTCATTGATTGTTCTCACTTTCTATTTTATGTAAGCAAGCATCTAGAGACATAAAATTTCTTCTAATAACCTCTTTGGCTGCATCCCACAAATTTTAGTATGTTGTCTCATTGCTGTCATTCTCTTAGATGAAATTATTGATTGTGTCTATGATTTGTTGTTTCACTCATTCATTCTTTAGATTAGATTATTTAGTTTCTAATTAATTTTTGTTCTATTTTCTCATGTTCTGTTACTGTATATAATTCTTATTGTATCATGATCTGAAAAAAATGCATTTACTATTTCTGTCTTTCTACATTCAATTTTGAGGTCTTTATGACCAATATATGGTCAATTTTTATATAGGTTCCAAATACTGCCAAGAAAAAAGGTATATTCCTTTCTGTCTACATTCAATTTTCTCCAACGAGCTATCATCTTTAACTTTTCTAGGATTCTATTTACCTCCTTAATTTTTTTCTTATTTATTTTGTGGTTTGATTTATCTAGTTCTGAGAGTCCCCTAGTATAGTTTTGCTATCTAATTCTCCTTGCAACTCTCTTAACTTCTCCTCTAGGAATTCGGATGCTATCACTTGATGCATATATATTTAGTTTTGACATTACTTCATTATATATGGTACCTTTAATTAGGATGTAGTTTCCTTCCTTATCTCTTTTAATTACAATTATTTTTGCTTTTGCTTGATCTGAGATCAGATTTGCTACTCCTGATTTTTTTTTTTTACCTCACTGCAAGGTGATATATTCTATTGCAGCCTTTTACCTTTACTCTAAATGTATCACTGTTTAAATGAGTTTATTGCAAACAACAAATTGTAGAATTCTGGCTTTTAATCCAGTCTGTAATCACTTTCCCTTTTTTGGGAGAGTTCATCCCATTCACATGCACAGATAAAATTATTTACTCTGTTTTTCCTGCCATCTTGTTTACCCCCAATTATATTTTTCTCTTCCCTTTCCCCCTTCCAAACTCCCCAGTATTTTGTCACTGATCACCTGTCACTCAAATAGCCCTCCCCTTTTTCAGCTTCTCTGTGAAGCTAAATGTCTGACATTCTCTCTTTGATCCAAATCTAATGAGAGTAAGATTTTCACAATGCTCATCCCCTTCCCTTAGTCTTTTTTTTACCTCCTTATGAGATGTAATTTAGCCCATTTTAACTCCATATTACTCTTATTCCAGTAGAATCACCATTCTTCTTCGTAAATCATCACAGTCTTTCTTAAATCATCACAATAAAATTAAATTACTCCCTCACCCTCTGATTTTACCCATAATATAGATACAAATCTCAAGTTAAACACATCATCTTTCCATATAGGGATATAAGCATTTTTGCTTTTAAAAGAAAGTTATTTTTTCTTTCCTTTATACCTTTTTATCCTTCTCTTAGGTTCTGTTTTTGAAGATCAAAATTTCTATTCAGTTATGGCTTTTTCATCACAAAGAAATAAAATTCATCTGTTTCATTGAATGACCATCTTTACCCCTGAAAGATGATACCCAATTTTTCTGGATAGTTGATTCTTGGCTGCAATCCAAGTTTTTTTGTCTTTCAGAATATCAGATTCCATGCCCTTTGATCCTTTAATCTGGAAGCTGCTAGGTCTGGGGTAATCCTGATTGTGGCTCCTTGATTTTTGAGTTGTTTCCTTCTAGCTGCTTGCAATATTTTCTACTTGATTTGATAATTCTGAAATTTAAATATGATGTTCCTTGGAGTTTTAATTTTGGGGTTTCTTTCAGGAGATGATTGGCGAATTCTTTCAAAGGCTATTTTACCCTCTCATTCTATGACATCAAAGCAGTTTTCTTTGATGATTTCCTAAAATATGATGTGTAGGCTGTTTTTTTCATCATGGTTTTCAGGAAGTACAGTAATGCTTAGGTTGTCACTACTAGATTTATTTTCCAGGTTAAATATTTTTCCAATGAGGTATTTTACATTTTCTTTTTTTTTTTTTAATTGTGTTTGACTGATTCTTGAAATCTTATTGATTCATTCACTTCCATTTGTTCAAATCTGATTTTCAGTGATATTTTTTCATTTAATTTTTTTATCTCCTTTTGCATCTGGCCATTTGAATTTTTATATAAAGTGTTTGGTTCATTGCATTCTTTTCCCATTTCACAGATTTTATTTTTCAGTGAATTCGTTTCTTTTTATATCTATTTTATAAGAAATTATATGCTTTTCCATTTCATCAAGTCTATTTTTAAGGTGTTTTCTTCAGATAATTTCAGATTTTCCTTTTCCATACCCTCTTGCAAATATCTCATTTCCTTTCCCCATTTTTCTTCTATCTCTCTTTTAAGTTCCTTTTTGAATTTTTCCAAGAGAACCTTGTGAAATGGGGCTCAACTCATATCACTTTGGGACTTCATGTGGTATTAATTTGCTTTTAGGATCTTCAGTGTTTGAGGTCTCTTCTTTTTCTCCATAAAAGCTGTCTATTGCCAAAGTCCTTTTTGCTTTTTTTTCTCATTTTTTTTTAAAGATTGAGGTTTTCTCTTAAGGCAAAGGAGTAACAGCCACTTTAATTGGCCCTGGGGCAGTTGTACTGACTGACTTTCAGGGCTGGGCAAGTACAGCCAAGTCCCCCATTCTTCCAAGGCTCAGTGGCTTACAGTTTGCTTTTTGTATTTGCTTTTGGGTGTCTTACACCAAATCTGCCTAAACTCTGGCTTGCAACTAAGACAGATTAGCCTAAGAGCCTCACAGATATCTCACTTTGAGGCATCAACATCTTGGCTCCCTGCCTTGGTTTCCAGCCCCAGGCTCCCTACACCATGATCTGGATCTGACAGTCTCTCCCCCTGCCAGATTGAAACAGACCTTTTTCTAAAATTCTCCCACAGTATCTTCTTCTGGGAAATTTGTTCTACTCCAAATATTTATGGGTTCTGTCATTCCAAAAGCAGTTTAGAGACTTAATCTGCTGTTAATTGGAGGGACTGACAGAGGAGGTCACACAGACACTTCTCTGCATTCAGTTATTTTGGCTCCACCCATCTCATTCTCATCTTTAAATTGATACTAATTACAATTCATTGATTTTGTCCTATAACAACCTAACTAATAGTTCTTTGTTCTGAATTTAGTTCAAAGAGTTATTTGGCCTATAAGGGGTTAATTTTAGAAATGCAATTCTCCAGGTAATCACATTTTTATTCTTATTTTAATGAAATCTATTATCCTTGAGGGATATGGAGGTGTAGTAGGAAGTCTGGTATAAACTCTTTACATCACCCTGCTTTCCTTCAAGGATATCTGGTTTGTTATCCAACAAAGTCTGGTCCATACTACCTTCAGCTGTGCAGATGGACTCAAACAATTAACATTTCTTCATTACGGAAAACAGAGGCTTCTTTTTTCCTGGACTCTCATTCCAATTCCTGACCAATCATATTGTCCCCCATACTTTAGCTCTGTGATGTATCACATTAACTTTGTCATTCTTAATGTCAATCTTTTTTAACCAGTCATAATTTGCTCCCTGTCGACAGACCTTTTCTTTTCTCCATTTTTCCACAACTTTAAAAGAGAGCTATCCCATTTATTTGTAGTATTAGCTTTGCTGAGGGAGCTGGATCCTACACAGTGGTAAATTCATGTTTTACTAATAAATTGATTAGGATAAGAACTTTGTGCATTATTCAAACTTATTTTAATTATAACATAAGGATGATTAACTGTGAGACACTTAGCTACTCTTATAGATAAAATAAATCAAGATAATTTCAAAAGCCCCATGAGGGGGAAAAAAAATCTAACTCTAGAGAGATAATAGATGAATTCTGAGTGCAGGTTTAAGTGCACTTTTAAAAAATTCATTTTTTCTTGTTTATGTATGTCTTTATATGTGTTCTTTTGCAATATGGCTAATATGGAAGCATTTTGCATAATTTTACATATATAATCAGTATCATATTGTTTATTGTCTCAGGGGGGATATAGTAAGAAAGAGAAAGGGAAGAGAATTTAGAATTTAACATCTTAAAAATGAATGTTAAATATTTTTATATGTAATTGGAAACTAATGAAATATAAATACATAAAAATAATGTAAAAAAGATTTCATTATTTTGAGGATTGTGTCTTATTGGAATATCTTTAGCTCACTTTAACATGGCAGAGAAGTCATTACATGTAGAATGAGGAGGAATTGGTTCAAATTGGTCTCTGATAGTAACTATATAAGTGGCAGAGGGGCAACACAATAAATAAAGGACTTGGAGTGAAAAAGACCTAAGTTCAAATCCAGCCTTAAACTATCTGTACAACAGAGCTAAGTCACTGAATTTTTTTCTCCTTCAGTTTCAATTGTTTAAAAAAAAAAAAAAAAAAAAAAAAAAGAAAACCTATCTTCCAGGGTGAGTTTTTGTTGTTGTTGTTGTTGTTTGTTGTTTGTTTGTTTGTTTGTTTTGTTTTGTTTTAGGATCAAAGGAGATATTTGTAAAATGCAATGCTAAGTACATTTCCTGGAAAGTGGCTGTTAGTTATGAATGCTTCATCCTTTACCTCCTTCTTTCCTATGTGATTTTGGGGAAGTAATCTCTCTGTCCTTTAATTTGTTACTTATCTGAAAATAAAGAGAGAGTTTGACTCAATGGCCTCTAAAAGTTCAATTAGACCTAGGTCTCATTCTATGATTCTTTGATTTTGGAAAGAAAAAAGCCTCTTCCTTCCATAATGCTTTGATTTCCTTCCTCTAAAGTTCAGAAAACTTGTAGGTTTCTGGATTGCCATACTGTGTCTATTTATGTTTCAGGTACTAATGTAAATTGCTTCTTGAAGAAAAGATTTTCACTCTTGCTGCATTGTTAGGAAACTACCTTCTGTCACTCATTTTAGGGAATGTTAATCTGTCTTTGAACACACTTATTCTGTAGGAGCCTAATTCTGAACTTCAGGGTCCTTTTTTATCCTCTGGTGCATGAAGATTTGAAAGAAATAGGATAGTGAAATAATAGAAAAAGTTTTTATTTATTAGCTAATGTGATAAAGATTACTTAGTAACCATAAAATCTAAAAGGAATTATAACTTGGAAAGTATGGGATTTTCTGAGAGGGAAAAACATTCAACAATACAAAAAAAAAGAAAGAAAGAAAGAAAGAAAGAAAAGAAAGAAAGAAAGAAAGAAAGAAAGAAAGAAAGAAAGAAAGAAAGAAAGAAAGAAAGAAAGAAAAAAGAAAGAAAGAAAAAGAAAGAAAGAAAGAAAGAGTGAGTGGCATCTAAAGAAAATCCATGTAACTGCACACAAAACTACTGATTTTATGTTTTTAAAAGTCAGTATAACTGCAACATATCCAACATATAAAGGACTGCTTGCCATCTAGGGGAGGGGGTGGAGGGAGGGAGGGGGAAAAAATCGGAAAAGAAATGAGTGCAAGGAATAATGCTGTCAATATAAAGTAATCATTAAATAAAAAATTAAAATTAAAAAAAAAAAAGTCAGTATAAAACAGATGAAAAGAGACACACACATAACCAAGGATAAATAGAATTAGAAGAATAATAGATGCCTACTATACTACTTACAGGTTATTTCAGTCTATCAGCTTGCCTTAGTTCATTTTCTATTTCTACCAGGAATTCTTATTTTCTATGTTAAAATCCCGCCTGTCTGGTTGATAAATATATTATCTTATCCAGATTGAAAGTCCTCACACTACTTTCTAGCCATCTTCATACCATGCTGCTACAAGTCACTCTCTCCTCCCCATCTCTTTTTTCCAAATTTATCTCTGTTAACAGTAATTTAATCAACTAGCATTTTTGGATAATATGTAACAATGACTAAAGTCTTGATTCTTCAGCTTCTGTGAATAAAACACTCCTTGCTGGACAGCATTCTCCAGTATTTTCCCTTCCTAGACTTGAATTTAAACTTCAAGAAAAGGGTCTTTTTCATTGTTTATATGTATATAACTATATTTAGCTCAATGGTTGGTACATAGGAAATGTTTAATAATTGCTTTTTAATTGATTGTTTTTTGTATCCAGTCTAATAGACATTTGTTTCATACCTACTGAATTTAAAGGAATGTATTTTACAAATAAGTAAAATCATAATGAAATTGATTAGTATCAAAGAATGAGGAAAAATAGCAAAGAACACTATGAAAGGAAGGAGAAAAAATACACATTAAACAGCTTTGTTTTAATATAACATAAAACATGTTATATATTTATTGTCTTATTAGCTTTCTATTTGGTGCAGTGGGGGAGTGAAGAGGAAACATCAAATAGATGTTAAGAATAGATAAGTAAAATAGATTACAAATGCTATACATGCAATCATAACAAAACTGAGAGACAGAATGTTGATTTTTAAAAATCTATAGGGAGGGGTGGAGCCAAGATGGCAGAGAGGGCACATGTGACTTGCTAAGCTCCTCTCGTACCCTCACAACCAACTATTAAATTCAGTCTCAAAAATAGTGCTTGACTGCTAAAATTCATGAAGATAAGAAGCACACAATTTACCACCTGAAGATAATCTAGAAGATCGCTAGAGCAGGTTTATCCTGAGGGGCAGGAACAAACCAGCTTGGACAGGGAGATAGGAGACACTAGCATCCTGAGCAGACCAAGGGTGGTTGGGTGATCTCTGTGGCTAGAGAAATTATAGAGAGCAATAAACTGGCAGAGAAATTAAAGGCTAAAACAGAGAGTACTCTAAAAAGCAACAGAACCAAACACGATCTGGCTATAACCATGCAAAACCAAAAGTGATTCAGGCAGACCTGCAACACAGCCCTGCAGCCATATTTTATAGTGTGGAGCTTTTGCAGGGACAGTTACAAATCTACAGAGCAAAGGGGCAAAGCCCGGGGCAGCCTCTAATCTGCACACTGGGGGACTAGGGCTGAGACAACAGAATTTTCACAGCAAGACCCTGTTTCCCTAAGCGGGGACACTTGTGGTCCCTGCAGGGCTATTTGCTGCTCAGCCACTAAAACCCACAGCCACAGGGCGGGCTTTATCTTGGGGTAGTGAAACTTCCACTGCTCAGCATCTAGCCTCAGGACAGTCGTTAACTCACACAGCAAGGTTCACAGGGCACTTTTCCAGCTCGGCCCTGCAGGCCTGAATTATTTTTGGGTGGGGAACTCTTTCCCAGAACACTCCCCTACCTCACTGCTCTTTGTAGCCGATTGGCAGGAGAGCTACCCGTCCATACACCTATCTCTGCTCTGCAGAAGAAGCTGGTAACCTCCTGGCCCTGAAGGCAGACCCTACAGGCTTAAAAAAAATGAGTAAAAAAATCAAAAGGACAATTGATATTTTCTATACAGAAAGAGAGCAGCTTTTCAATGAGGAGAATAATAGCCCACAGTCTCCAGACAATTATTGGGCCCCAACACAAAAGGCTCTCCTAGAAGAGACTATTAAAAATCTTTAAAAAGAACTATAACAAAAGTGGGGAAAGGATAAAGAAGCTATGCAAGAGAGCAACAACTTCCAAAAATGTGAATTGAAAAAGCTAAAAACTCCCAAGAAGTGCAGGGAAACAGAATTTGTGAATTGAAAAAAGAAAATAACTCACTAGAAAAAAAATTAGTGAAAGGGAACAAAATTCCATAGAGCAAAACAACTCATTTAAAAACTCAATTGGATATATACAAAAAGAAGTAAAAAGATAATGGAGAAAATAACTCACTAAAAATCAGAACTGAACAAATAGAAATGATTGATTCATTGAGATATCAAGAATCAGTCAACCAAAAGAAAAAAAAAAAAGAAAAGAAAAAAGAAAAACTAGAAAAGAATGTTAAATATTTACTTGAAAAAACAACTGATCTGGAAAATAGATCTAAGAGCGATAACCTAAAGATAATTGGACTTCTCAAAAATTATGATGAAAAAAAAAAAAGAGCCTAGATACTATTTTCCAGGAAATCATCAAAGAGAACTGCCCAGAAGTAATAGAACCAGAAGGTAAAATAAGCATTGAAAAAATTCATTGTACACCTTCTGAAAAAGACCCTAAAATAAAAACTCCAAGGAATATTATGGCCAAATTTCAGAACTATCAGACTAAGGAAAAAATATTACAAGCAGCCAGGAAAAAACAATTTAAATATTGAGGTACCTCAATAAGGATCACTCAAGATCTGGCTGCCTCCACATTAAAGGATCGAAGGACCTGGAATCTGATATTCCAAAAGGCAAAAGAACTTGGAATGCAGCCAACAATAAACTACCCAAGTAAGCTGAGCATTTTCTTCCATGGAAGAAGGTGGACATTTAATGAAACAGAAGAATTCCATTTGTTTCTAAGGAAAAAAAAAAAAAAAAAACAGATCTAAACAAAAAAATTGATCTCCAACCATAGGACTCAAGAGAAGCAGAAAAAGGTAAAAGGAACTATATTTCTGCTGTGGATATACATAAAGACCACATGTATAATTTGATTTTACTGATATAATATTTTTAAAAAGGGAAATAGAAACGTAAAGGGGATAGTGTCAGAACAAGGAGAAATGGGAGATAAAAAGAGGAAAACTTCATCCCACAATGAGGGAAAGGAAACTGATCATATCTGAGGGAACTTAGAAAGGGGGAGGAACATTGTGTGAATCTTATTCTCATCAGAATTGCCTCAAAGAGGAAATAATTGACATATTTGTTTTACAGAGAATCTTGTCTCACATCATTAAAAAGTGAGAGAGAAAAAGGGAAAAGGAAAAAGAGTAATAAGGGAAGGGTACAAGAAAGGGGAAGGTATTCGAAGGGAGAAGGGAAGATTCCTAAAGAGAGAGAGCTGTGTGACTCAAGTGGGACCCATAAGTTTAATAATAGGAAAGGGGGTAAAGAGGGGCAAGAAAAAAAAATAACCTGGGGATATTAAGATGGCAGGAAATACAGAATTAGTAATTTTAACCATAAATGTGAATGAGATGAACTCTCCCATAAAGCAGAGACCACAAAATTAAATGCAGGAAGGCAGAAATAGTAAATGCTTTCTTTTCAGATCATGATTCAATAAAAATTACATTCAACAAAAAGTTAGGGGTAAATAGACCAAAAAGTAATTGGGAACTAAATAATCTCATCTTAATGAATGATTGGGTGAAACAGCAAATTATAGACACAATGAATACTTTCCCTCAAGATAATGACAATGATAAGATATCATACCAAAATTTGTGGGATGCAGCCAAAGCAGTAATAAGGGGAAATTTTATATATTTAGAGGCTTACTTGAATAAAATAAAGAAAGAGAAGATCAATGAACTCTGCTTGCAACTGAAAAAGCTAGAAAAAGACCAAATTAACCCCCCCAAAAAATACTAAACATGAAATTCTAAAATTAAAAGCAGACATTAATAATACTGAAAGTGAAAAACTATTGGATTAATAAATAAAACTAAGAGTTGGTTTTATAAAAAAAAAAACAATAAAATAGATAAATCTTTGGTGAATCTGATTAGAAAAAGGAAAGAGAAAAATCAAATTGTTAGTCAAAAATGAAAAGGGGGAACTTTCCACCAATGAAGAAAAAAATAGAGCAATAATAAGGAGTTACTTTGCCCAACTTTATGCCAATAAATTTGATAACTTACGTGAAATGGATGACTACCCCAAAAAATATAGGCTTCCCAGATTAACAGAGGAGGAAGTAAATTGCTTAAATAGTCCCATTTCAGAAAAAGAAATAGAACAAGCTATTAATCAACTCCCTAAAAACAAAATCCCCAGGACCAGATAGATTTACATGTGAATTCTACCAAACATTTAAAGAACAATTAGCCCCCATACTATACAAACTGTTTGAAAAAATAGGGAATGAAGGAACACTACCAAATTCCTTTTATGACACAGACATGGTACTGATACCTAAACTAGGTAGGTTGAAAACAGAGAAAGAAAATTATAGACCATTCTCCCTAATGAATATTGATGCTAAAATCTTAAATAAGATATTAGCAAAAAGACTTCAGAATATCATCCCCAGGATAATATACCATGATCATGTAGAATTTATACTAGGAATGCAGGGCTGGTTCAATATTAGGAAAACTATTAGTATAATTGGCCATATTAATAACCAAATTAACAAAAAACATATGATCATCTCAATAAATGCAGAAAAAGCATTTGATAAAATCTAATATCCATTCCTATTAAAAACACTTGAGAGTATGAGAATAAATTCTCTTTTCCTTAAAATAATCAGTAGCATCTATTTAAAACCATCAGTAAGCATCATATGTAATGGGAACAAACTGCAACCATTCCCAATAAGATCAGGAGTGAAACAAGGTTGCTCACCGTTACTATTCAATATTGTATTAGAAATGCTAGGTTCAGCAATAAGAATTGAGAAAGAGATTAAAAGAATAAGAATAGACAATGAGGAAACCAAATTATCACTCTTTGCTGATGATATGATGGTATACTTAAAGAACCCCAGAGATTCTACTAAAAAGTTATTAGAAATAATCCACACCTTGAGCAAAGTTGCAGGATACAAAATAAAACCACATAAGTCATCAGCATTCTTATATATCACTGACAAAATCCAACAGAGTTACAAAAAGAAATTCCATTTAAAGAAACTACTAACAATATAAAATACTTTGGAATCTATCTGCCAAGGGAAAATCAGAAACCTTATGAGCAAAAGTACAAAACACTTTCCACACAAATAAAGTCAGATCTAACCAATTGGAAAAATATTAAATATTCTGGGATTGGGTGAACAAATATTATAAAGATGACAATACTACCTAAACTAATCTATTTATTTAGCGCTATACCAGTCAGACTCCCAAAAACTATTTTAATGACCTAGAAAAAATAACAACAAAATTCATGTGGAAAAACAAAAGGTCAATAATTTCCAAGGAATTAATGAAAAAAAAATTCAAATGAAGGTGGCCTACCTGTACCAGATCTAAAATTACATTCTAAAGCAGTAGTTACCCAAGCCATTTGGTATTGGCTAAGAAATAGACTAGTTGATCAATGGAATAGGTCAGTTCAAAGGACAAAACAGCCAATAACATTAATAATCTAGTGTTTGACAAACCCAAAGACCCCAGCTTTTGGGATAAGAATTCACTGTTTGACAAAAATTGCTGGGACAATTGGAAATTAATATGTCAGAAACTAGGCACTGACCCACACTTAATACTACATACCAAGATAAGGTTAAAATGAGTTTGTGACCTAAACATAAAGAATGAGATTATAAATAAATTGGAAGAGCATAGGATAGTTTACCTCTCAGACCTATGGAAGAGGAATGAATTTATGACCAAAGAAGAACTAGAGATCATTATTGATCACAAAATAGAAAAATTTGATTATATCAAATTGAAAAGTTTTCATATAAACAAAACTAACGCAGACAAGATTAGAAGGGAAACAATGAACTGGGAAAACATTTTTACAGTCAAAGGTTCTGATAAAGAACTCATTTCCAAAATATATAAAGGATTGACTCTAATTTATAAGAAATCAAGCCATTCTCCAATTGATAAATGGTCAAAGGATATGAACAGACAGTTCTCAGATGAAAAAACTGAAACTATTTCTAGCCATATGACAAGATGCTCCAAGTCATTATTAATCAGAGAAATGCAAATTACAACAACTGAGATATCACTACATACCTGTCAGATTGGCTAGAATGACAGGGAAAGATAACACGGAATGTTGGAGGGGATGTAGAAAAACTGGGGCAATGATACATTGTTGGTGCAATTGTGAATGCATCCAACCATTCTGGAGAGCAATTTGGAACTATACTCAAAAAGCTATCCAACTTTGCATACCCTTTGACCCAGCAGTGTTTCTACTGGGCTTATATCCCAAAGAGATTTTTTTTTTAAAGGGAAAGGGACCTGTTTGTGCAAGAAGGTTCATGGAAGTCCTCTCTGTAGTGGCCAGAAACTGGAAACTGATTGGATGCCCATCAATTGGAGATTGGCTAGATATTGTGGTATATGTATATTATGGAATATTATTGTTCAGTAAGAAGTGAACAACAGGATGATTTCAGAAAGGCCTAGAGAGACTTAAATGAACTGATGCTGAGTGAAATGAGCAGGACCAGAAGATCATTATACACTTCAACAACCAATACTATATGATGATCAATTCTGATGGATATGGCCCATGTCAACAATGAGATGAGCCAAATCAGTTCCAATAGAGCAGTAATGAACTGAACCAGCTACACCTAGGGAAAGAACTCTGGGAGATGACTATGAACCACTACATAGAATTCCCAATCTCTCTATTTTTGTCCACCTGCATTTTTGATTTCCTTCATAGGCTAATTGTGCACTGTTTCAAAGTCTGACTCTTTTTATACAGCAAAATAATGGTTTGGACATGTATACATATATTGTCTTTAACTTATACTTTAACATACTTAACATGTAATGGTCAACTTGCCATCTGGGCGAAGGGGTAGGGGAAAAGAGGGAAAAAATTTGGAACAAAAGGATTTGCAACTGTCAATGCTGAAAATTTACCTATGCATATATTTGTAAATAAAAAGCTATATATAAAATATATATATATATATATAGGAAAAAAATTAAAAGTCAAAGGAAAAGTATTTCTATAAAAGGTTTTATGAATATGTTTGTATCCTGGTTTGGTGTTGCCTATGAATAAATACCATGTCTTTTTGCTTATCAATCAGATAAGCAGGAGATAAAATATTTTCTCTTTAAGGGAATGTCTAAGTTTTTAAAATAGTTATACTTGGCATAGTTTTTCTGTTCTTTTATCCAGTTCCAATTTGAGACTCAATAGTTGATTAAGAGCTTTAGATTGGAGTTGCCCTGATTTCACTACTTAACTTTTCATTTTTATTCCTTCTTCTAATTAGGCATTGATTTTTTTTTTCCTTTCCTCTAAAAAAGATGGCAGTCTAATTCTCTTTAGATAGTTGACTGGGAAATCACTACCCTAGCATTAATAAATTCTTTCTTACCTGTGAAAATCCAGTCAATTTTGTTGTTGTTTTGGGTGTGTGGTTATTGAGTGCTTGCCTAGCAATCATTTTGTGACTCTCTTCTTAAGTAACAAACAGTTGCAAAGTTTCTTTATAGTAAAAGACACTGTCATCTCATTTATTACTGAACAATTTTTTCTAACAAAAATTTATACTGTTTCTATGAATGCTGTTGTATTTTATTTACTAAATATTAAAACATCGATTAACTTTCTTCATTTGATTATATGGAATTGCTCTTATAATTTCTCTGTTGCCTCATTCAGGGTGACAAATACTAGCCTTCCCACCACAAAAAATGCTCTAAATTCATGTAATTCATATACTTCCCTCTCTTTTCTGCTCTATTGCCCTCAATACTATAAAAACAAATATGAAATTAATGTAAAACTTTGAGTTATTTTCCTTAATGTTAATACTGCTGATGATAATACTTTTCAGACTCAGTTTGGCTGGTTTCAGAAAAGGAGACTATCTATTGTGAAGTCTATATTAAGAAACTGTGTGGAATGTAGAGATAAAGTGGAGAACTTACAGGAATATTTCAATTATTTTTCTGTATTTTTAAATTATTTCTATGTCTCTGTGACCTGTATAAGTACAATGTGTGCAAGCCAATATTTACTTAAAACTTTAGATATATTTACTTAACCAGAAATGATGACATTTATCCTTGTTCAATGTTATCAATATTTAGATTATTAAATGCTGTCAGCTCAGTAATCTGAAGTTTGAAGGTCTGACTGATGATTCCTCTCAGAATCAGAGAAACAAAACATTCCATTCTAATCTGCCTTTGGCACCAATGTTTAACATTCAATTAGGGGAGAGGGCACCTATTTCTCAAAGCTCCCCAACCTATTATGTGATCCTTTGTAACCAAACCTATAAAAAGTGTATATCTTTCCTAAATCTTTAGCCCTTCTACTGCAAGCTTTCTCTCTTTCCCTCTTCACAGTGGAATTGCTCATTCTCATGAGAATTTATTAATAAATAATTTTTTCTGCTTTTTACTGAATGATCTCCGAGTAGTCATTTTGGGTAACCGTCTTCTTCATCCCTCACAAAGCTGGCAAGCCACAATTTGTCAAAGCTATCCTTGAGTATTTGATGGACTTCTTTGTGGAAAAGGAATTAGAATTATCCTATATGGTTTCAGTGAGATGATGCAGTGGCTAGAGAGCCAAGCCTGGAGTCAAGAAGACCTGAGTTCAAATCTGGCCTCAGACATACCCTAGACAAGTCACTTAATTATCTGCCTCAATTTCCTTATCTGAAAAACGAGCTGGAGAAGGAAGTGGCAAACCACTCCTGTATCTTTGCCAACAAAACTTCAAAAGGAATCACAAAGAATCCGACATGACTGAAAAACAATTAAACAAATAAATTAAAACAAAGTGGTTTCCGGGATTTTTCTTTTTTTTATCAATGTGAAGAATACTTCAGAATATATACCCCAAATGGAATAAAATCTTTTGTGACAAATTAATTTCTCTGTTGTGAAGACTGAGTTAGCACCCTGGATACTTTAGAATCAGCCGGAGTCAGGATAAGCAAAAGTCCTTGGTCTTTATTCTTGGTCTAAGTGAGAGGAATGGACACAGGAATCTCCATACCTCTCCTCTTCATCTCCCGGCCAGAAGTTACTCTGGCTTGTCTTACTCCACCTTCTAATCCCTCCTCCAATTCTCTTATTATACCAACAGATCGAGTCAGCACAGAATAGTGGGGTGGGCCATTTCCAAGCATATGCTAATAGAGTATTGTCCCATCAGTAGTTATCCTTAAGTGCTCAATTTTCGGACCTCAGTGCATGAACTCAAGAGTTTCAGCCCTTTACACTCTATAACTGGAAACTCTCAAGATGTATCAGGAGATTCACCAGTCAAGAGTATTTAAGAAGGAAACTTTGTATCAGATCAGAGATTAAAGCTCTGCAATCAAGTGATTCTCTCATATATTTTGATCACATTAAATGAAAATATACAAATTCTTGGTCTCTCCTTGCAAACTGAGGACCAACCAGGAATGAATGCTTTAAAGAGCTAATCTCTACTGTGTTCCGACCCCTATTACCTACTTACTAGCAGATGCTGTTTAACTCCTTTGGGCTATTTGTATATCTTTTCCATTCCTTTCTCGAATAGAGACACATTTCCTTGGAAGCTTTTTTTTTTTTTTTTTTTTTTTTCATTTTGTTTTCTTTTATGTCCATTAATTGTGGGATAAGAATGTGGCTTCTCACACTGATTGAAGAAACAGGAATTCAGCAATTAAAATCCTTTTGGTAAGGTGGTAGATCACAAGGCCTTATCATTTGCTTTCCTATTATACATTGGATTTATCCATTCCATGGAATTTGCTCTTTGCCTTGATATTATACCCTCCAGTTTAGCTTCTCCTTTATGAAGTGTTCTTTCTAAACTGTCATTATATCTTAAAGATCATGTGTTTTGCTCTCTTATCTTTAGATATACATTTATATATGTGTTTATCCTCATAACTATTAAGTAAGTTCCTTGAAAGCTTTTCTTTTTAATATAATCAACTGCTTAGAATGGTATTTGGCACATTAATTCACATTATTTTTTCAATAGTTTTCTTCATGTAAAAGTTACTAAGCCTGTATATTTTGTCTCTTATGATCACTTTTCCTTTGTCTAGTGAATTGCTTGCACTTTCAGTCTCATCCAGTCTTACAAATAATAAATGTGTTACTGTTTGTTTGTTTATTTTATTCTATTATCTTTTATATTTATGCCCTGTGTCAGTCTTTAGCAGATTGCAGTAAGATAATATGGAGCAGAACTCTGAATCTGAAATAAGGATTCTTACAAGATGCTAATTCATGGAATCGATGATACAATGGTTATCTAGTTCAACATGGTGATTAATAGTACTCTAAGTTCAGAATGATTGATTTAATCTTACAACAAATAATGGTTTCCTAGTGACATAATTATTGGTTTATACTCAGTGTGAATCATATAAGCTGGGAGCCTCAGCCAGATTCCTTCAGCGTTATGGAAGACAAGCAAACTGGAGGCTGAGGCACAAGCCCTAGGACTCAGATTCATTAATTCCATCTCACACCCTGTAGTGGCATTTCCTTCATTTTCTCTACTAAAACCAAGACTCAGAAAGGCCTTTAAGAAAGACAATTGGGCTCCATCAAAGAAGACAAGAAATTGAAAGAGATAAAAAAGGATTTGGACTTTAATTCCTGGCTATTCTTGTGATGATTACTCTCCTGAAATGAAGGCTAGCCAGAGACCTCCAGAAAATCAAAAAAGAACATTACAGTAAGATGTGATAAGAAAATATAAGATGGATCTTGACCATTTTAAAAAAAAAACTATTTTCAGGTTGTCAAATAATTCTCAAATTGGGAGTCCTTCAACATATAATTTCTTGGACTTACCAAATTTGGGGGTATGAGTATTAATTGGTTCTATTTCATTTCTTTTAACAGGTTTGTTCTCCTGATATTTTTTTTTCTCTTTTGATCAATGTCAAATAGTGGTAATGATTACTACTTTACAATGTAGTTTGAATATTGGACATATTAAGTCCTTTTAATTCATACTTCTCCCCTCAACTTTTTTCTTGAGATTATAGATTTTGTACTTCTAAATATTTTTCATAGATTTATCTATCTATAAGATACTTTATTTGTACTAAATAATTAGTTATTGGAAATTAAATTTGGAAATAAATTTAATATAGTATGTTATTATTATTATTACAGATTACAAGTACAGGAAAACAATATCACTTTAATTATTTTTCTTTATTTCTGTAAAAAGTGTTTTGTAGATACTAAAATAAAGATGGTAAAGAAAAGATAGGAGATTGCCTGACCTCTCCCCAGTTTCCCTAGAAAAGAATTTTAAATTAAGTCCCAAAATAAATTCTGGAGGCAGAGAGACTACAAAAAGATGGGGTGAAGATAACTTATTAGGACTTTTGTCTTCCTTGGGTAAAATGAGAATATAGCCTAACACACATGGTGATTAGGTAAGATAGGAGGAGATTCTTAAGATAATCACCAACTCAGACCATAGATCTTGGCTCAATACATCAGTGGCATAGCAGGCCAATTGTAAAAAAAAAAAAAAAAAAAAAAAAAATCCCCTGAAGAAAACATTTCCTTTAAAAATAGAATTGGCCAAATGGGAAAAGAGGTACAAAAGGTGACTGAAGAAAACAATTCCTTAAAAATTTGAATTGGGCAAGTGAGATCTCATGACTCTATGAGACATCAAGGACCAATCAAAAAAAAATCCTAACATTTTGTAAAAAAAAAAAAAATAAATAAAAGAAAACCTCATCGGAAAAAACAAATGACCTGAAAATAAGTCCAAGAGAGAAAATTTATATTGGACTACTTTTAGACATAAAAAGATCCTGGACAATATCTTTCAAGCAATTCCCCAAGGAAAACTGTCATGCTATTATAAAACCAGAGGATAAAAGTAATTGAAAGAATCCATTGTTGGGGAGGATTCTGCGAAGATGGCTGAGTAAGTTCTAAAATATCAAGTTCACCAAATTTTACCCACAAACAAGACACAATTGCACCAGAGTGAATGTAGACCCTCAAAAAAAACAAATAATATTTGGAGCCAAACAGGAGTTGTTTTGGAACCATGAAAGACATTGGAAGACATACTACGGGCCCAAGTTTTAACCAGTGTGAAGGGCAATACCCCAAAGTAGCTCAATAGAAGAAAAAAAAAAAAAAAAAACACGGGGAACCCTAGGTCTAGCTGATCTGAAGTAGTCATAGCCCAAACCACAGAACTTTCACTTCCTGGACAGCATAGGAAATCAGGGGTCTGAGTCCAGGAAGATTGAGGGACCCTCTGCTGTTTTGAATTGCTTGGCCCAGCTGTACAGTATAGATATGGTCCTGGGGGAGAAGGAACCAATACACGTGTGAATATAAGGGCTGTAGGGTAGAGGCATTGTAGGCTGCAGACACTTGCAGGAAGGTGGAGTTTTTGGTTTAGAGTTCCAGGTAACAGGGAAGACCTGAAGTGAAGCCAGAGGCATCATCCCTCTACCCCAGGATTACTCTAATAGTTCTTAACATTTTTTAAAAAATTGAACAGGGAAAGAAGAAAGAACCCAACCAATGTAACTTACTTTGGAATAAGGAAGACTGGGTTATTTTCATAAAGGAACAGTAAAAAAAAAATAGCCTCTTGTACTTTCCAAAGAGTAATGCTAAATGGCTTCCTTCCTGGAGAGAATTTGCAGGACCAAAGAAAAAAATAATAATAATAATTTAAAAATCAAATAAGAAATACTGAGGAAAAACTAAAAATAAGTTTAAAAAAATTAAAAAAAAAACAGGAAGATTATGGGGGGGCAGGAGTGGAAGCAAAACAAGCAAAATTAGCAATACATTGCATATACTAACAGCAAGAATGTGCAATGATCAACTAGGAAATATGGTTCTTTTCAGTGGTTTAGTGATCCAAATCAATTCCAATAGACTTTGTATAGAAATGCCATCTTCATCCAGAAAAAAAAATTATAGTGATTGAATCTAAATCAACACATTCTATGTTCACTTTTATTTTCTGTCCCTTGGTTTTTCCCTTTTACTTTGATTTTTCTCTCCCAATATAATTCATAAATCAATGTGCATTATAAATAAATGACTTTAAAAAAATAAGTTATCCAACTAGAAAAGGAGATACAGAGTCTTCAAAATGAAAATTTTTTTTGAAAATCAAAATTTGGCAAAGGGAAAGAAGTGAAGCTATAAGAGACTAAAAGATAATAAAACAATATAAAGAATGAAAAAAATAGAACAGAATGTGAAATAGCTTTTAAGAACAAACAACAGATGTGGAGTACATATTAAAAAGAGAAAACATGAATGATTATACTCCCTGAAAGTTATGACCAAAAAAAGAATCTTAACACAACAATGCAAGAAATAATCCAAGAAAATTATCCTGCAATCATAGAACATGAGGGAAAAGTAGAAACAGAAAAAAATATCCATCACTACCTTAAAAAGATCCTTTGTGGAAATTACCTAGGATAATTATTACCAAATTACCACATCAAAAAGAAAATTTTACACGAAACTAGAAAAAAAGTCAATATGCCAGAGCTACAATTAGAATTGTACAGAATTTATTAAGAGCCACAATAAAAGATTGCAGGTCCTATAATTATATATACTGGCAACCAAAAGAACTAAGGCTGTGGCCAAAAATATCATGTCCAGCAAAATTACACATAATATTGAATGGGAAAAAAATGGACATTCCATCAAATTGCAGATTTTAAGGACTTTATCTTCACCCAACCCGAATTTATTAGAAAATTTAACATATAAAAGCCAATACCAATGATAAACTTCAAGGAACTTAACATGAATAAATTGTTTATTTTTTTTAACATGGAAATGTATACCATACATTTAGGATTGACATCACTAAATGGGTAGCTCAAAACAAAGATTGGGGCAGAATTGAATATGATCTGATTCGAATAACAAAACTATCTAGGAAAAGGTAAAAATAGTAATTTTGCTATACAAATAAGGTACAGAAGAAGAATACACACAAAGACATTAGAGGGGGGAGGATGGCTCATAGTTCTGAGTAGCTACTCATATTAGGAATGGGTTAAATAGACAACATTGCACTTATATTGTGAAGGGTATAGTATGCTCCAAATCTATAAAGAAATAAGGGGCCTGGAGCAGCTAGGTGGCACAGTGGATAGAGCATCAACCCTGAAATCAGGAGGACCTGATTTATGACACAGAGACAAGGTTTGTAGATTAATGGGCAAGGGATAAAGGTTAACATGGGATAGAAAAGAGTGTATAGATTTATTGTAGTTGGATAAGATATGTAGATTAATGGAAAAGAGATAAAGGGGAAAGGGTGGCATAGCCTAAGTTGGAGTATAGACGTGTATTTAAATTTACAGGAGTTGGATAAGGTGTGTAGATTAATGGGAGTGGGATGTAGAGGGACTGAAAAGGTGTGGGAGGAAATAAGGGAGGGTTCTATGAGTGGTGAGAAGTATTGGCAAGGCAAATTAAGAAGCAGAAAAAGTACAAGCGTTAGTAAGATAGGAAATGAGATACAAACACTACAACAAGGATTAGGGTAAAATTTATTAGAAAAAGAAAGTAGGCTTAAATTGATCTTAGACAAAGTAAAAAAAAATCACTCAAGAGAGAAATCTATATTATATGTCAATTATATTAATGTTTAAGATGCAAGTTTACATATGGGTAATTATATAGGTAGTATGTATGTATAAAGTATATATACACATACAGATATCTGTGTATATATAATGTATCTGAGTATATGTGGGTATGAATGTATGTACGTGTATGTATGTGTGTATGTATATATGTGTGGGTATGTGCATGTGTATGTTTATACATACGTATATAAAATGTATGTACATATATACACACAAAATGTATGTGTGTGTATTTGAGTATGTGTTCCTGTAGCCTGCTTGGGGTAGGTGAGAGAATGAAAAATGCACAGAAGAGAACAAAAGAATATAAGGGAGCAAAGGAAAGATGAATACTCATAAATATCCTCTTCTATTATTATGTATGCTTTCTTGAAATGGAAATTTATTGTTTTATTTGTTAATTCTCCCTGATGTTCTGCTGGACATGTGACAATGTTTTGTTTTGTTTTGTTTTACCTTTTCTATATTTTTTTCCTCATCTGTTTTTTTCTTATTTTGTATTCAGTTCAATAAAAAAGATGAAAAAAAAAAAACTATTAAGCATGCTATTTTACTACACATATAGTAATACCTTCCTTGTATATAGATCACCAATCTCATGACCCTGGCTTTCTATGTAAAGGTTAAAGCCCATCAATCAAAATTAATTTCACCAAGGCCATAAAAAGTGATTTGGGATTTTTGTTGAATCATAGAAATCTATAATTAGATACCATCTGACACAATTCTTTCATTTAATATTGGCAAACTAGGGAAATAAAGAAGATACCTTGCCCCATACTTTGTTGTCATTGTATTAAAAGAACATTGAGTATCACATGTATGATTATTACTAATATTCACTAGTTTTCTCTTTCTAGTCCTCTTAGGAAATTAATGTGAGCAATTCCTATATTTGGGAACTTGAGTGAATAGTAGCAAAACTATTTATATTTAATATAAATATAAATAAGTTATCATTTGTAAGCTGCCTTTGATCCATATTAGTAGTTTTGTTTTTATTTCATTTATTTTGGTAGTTTCTACAATAAAAAGAAAATAAAAATGAAAACAAAAGATGGTTTTGTACTAAGTTGTAAAACAGGCAGTCTGGAATAATAATAATAATAATAATAATAATAATAATAATAATAAACATTTCATTTCCCAATAAGAAGACATAATTTCACTTGAAACTCTGCTTGTGATCTACTTTTGGATTTTTTCAGAAGGTATAAAAGTAGATTTTTTCTTCCGCTAATTAAACTGTTGTCCAATGTTGGTGAGATCACTGTTTGGAGATATCACAATGCCATTTTCTTTTCTTTTCTTTTTTTAAATTTGATTTATTTATTTATTTATTATAATTATAACTTTTTACTGACAAAACCCATGTCTGGGTAATTTTTTTACAACATTATCCCTTGCATCACTTCTGTTCTGACTTTTCCCCTTCCTCCCTCCATCCCCTCCCCCAGATGGCAAGCAGTCTTATACATATTAAATATGTCACACTATATCCTAGATACAATATATGTTTGCATAACTGAACAGTTTTCTTATTGCACAGGAAGAATTGGATTCAGAAGGTAAAAATGACCCAGGAAGAAAAACAAAAAGACAAACAGTTTACAGTCATTTCCCAGTGTTCTTTCTTTGGGTGTAGCTGCTTCTGTCCATCATTTATCAATTGAAACGGAGTTAGTTCTTTTTGTCGAAGAAATGTACTTCCATCAGAATACATCCTCATACAGTATCATTGTTGAAGTATATAATGATCTCCTGGTTCTGCTCATTTCACTCAGCATCAGTTCATGTAAGTCTCGCCAGTCCTCTCTGTATTCATCCTGCTGGTCATTCCTTACAGAACAATAATATTCCATAACATTCATATATCACACTTTACCCAAACATTCTCCAATTGATGGGCAACCATTAATTTTCCAGTTTCTAGCCACTATAAACAGGGCTGCCGCAAACATTTTGGCACATACAGGTCCCTTTCCCTTCTTTAGTATCTCTTTGGGATATAAGCCAAGTAGTAGAACTACTGGATGAAAGGGTATGCACAGTTTGATAACTTTTGGGGCATGATTCCAGATTGCTTTCCAGAATGATTGGATTCATTCACAACTCCACCAACAATGCATCAGTGTCCCAGTTTTTCCCGCATCCCCTCCAATATTCATCATTATTTTTTCCTGTCATCTTAGCCAATCTGACAGGTGTGTAGTGGTATCTCAGAGTTGTCTTAATTTTCATTTCTCTGATCAATAGTGATTTGGAACACCCTTTCATATGAGTAGAAATAGTTTCAATTTCATCATCTGAAAATTGTCTGTTCATATCCTTTGACCATTTATCAATTGGAGAATGGTTTGATTTCTTATAAATAAGAGGCAATTCTCTATATATTTTGGAAATGAGGCCTTTATCAGAACCTTTAACTGTAAAAATGTTTTCCCAGTTTGTTGCTTCCCTTCTAATCTTGTTTGCATTAGTTTTGTTTGTGCAAAGGCTTTTTAATTTGATGTAATCAAAATTTTCTATTTTGTGATCAATAATGATCTCTAGATCTTCTTTGGTCACAAATTCCTTCCTCCACCACAAGTCTGAGAGGTAAACTATTCTATATTCCTCTAATTTATTTATGCTCTCATTCCTTTTGCCTAAATCATGGACTCATTTTGATCTTATCTTGATATTTTTTTGTTAAGTGTGAGTCCATGCCTAATTTCTGCCATACTAATTCCCAGTTTTCCCAGCAGTTTTTGTCAAATAACGAATTCTTATCCCAAAAGTTGGGATCTTTGGGTTTGTAAAACACTAGATTGCTATAATTATTGACTATTTTATCTTGTGTACCTAACTTATTCCACTGATCAACTAATCTATTTCTTAGACAATACCAAATGATTTTGGTGACTGCTGCTTTATAATATAGTTTAAGATCATGTACAGCTAGACCACCTTCATTTGATTTTTTTTCATTAATTCTCTTGAGATTCTCGACCTTTTGTTCTTCCATATGAATTTTGTTATTTTTTTTATCGATCATTAAAATAATTTTCTTGGGAGTCTGATTGGTATAGCACTAAATAAATAGATTAGTTTAGGGAGTATTGTCATCTTTATTATATTTGCTCAGCCTATCCAAGAGCACTTAATATTTTTCCAATTATTTAAATCTGACTTTATTTGTGTGGGAAGTGTTTTGTAATTTTCCTCATATAATTTCTGATTTTCCTTTGGTAGACAGATTCCCAAATATGTTATACTATCAACAGTTATTTTGAATGGTATTTCTCTTTGTATCCCTTGCTGTTGGATTTTGTTGGTGATATATAAAAATGCTGAGGATTTGTGTGGATTTAATTCATATCCTGAAACTTTGCTAAAGTTATAAATTATTTCTAATAGTTTTTTTTTAAGTAGAATCTCTGGGGTTCTCTAAGTATAGCATCATATCATCTGCAAAGAGTGATAGTTTGGTTTCCTCATTGCCTACTCTATCTCTTTCTTGACTCTTATTGCTGAGGCTAACATTTCTAATACAATATTGAATAATAATGGTGATAGTGGGTAACTTTGTTCCATTCCTGGTCTTACTGGGAAAGGTTCCAGTTTTTCCCCATTATATATGATGCTTACTGATGATTTTAAATATATGCTCTTGAGTATTTTAAGGAAAAGTCTATTTATTCCTATCCTCTCAAGTGTTTTTATTAGGAATGGATGTTGGATTTTATCAAATTTTTTTTTTTATATCTATTGAGATGATCATTTTTTTTGTTAACTTGGTTATTGATATAGTCAATTATGCTAATAGTTTTCCTAATATTGAACCAGCCCTGAATTCCTGGTATAAAACCTAGTTGGTCATAGTATATTATCAAGGGGATGATTTTCTGTTATCTTTTTGCTAATATTTTAGATAATATTTTAGCTTCAATATTCATTAGGGAGATTGGTCTATAATTTTCTTTCTCTGTTTTCAACCTACCTGGTTTAGGTACCAATACCATGTCTGTGTCATAAAAGGAATTTGGTAGGAATCTTTCATTCCTTATTTTTTCAAATAGTTTATATAGCACTGGGGCTAATTGTTCTTTAAATGTTTGGTAGAATTCATATGTAAATCCATCTGGTCCTGGGGATTTTTTCTTAGTGAGTTGATTAATAGCTTGTTCTATTTCTTTTTCTGAAATGGGACTATTTAAGCAATTTACTTCCTCCTCTGTTAATCTGGGAAGCCTATATTTTTGGAGGTAGTCATCCATTTCACATAGGTTATCAAATTTATTGGCATAAAGTTGGGCAAAACAACTCCTTATTATTGCTGTAATTTCTTCTTCATTAGTGGCAAGTTCTCCCTTTTCATTTTTAAGACTAACAATTTGATTTTCCTCTTTACTTTTATTAATCAGATTTACTAAGGGTTTGTCTATTTTGTTGGCTTTTTCATAGAACATAGAAAATAATAGTTTTATTAATTAATTCAATAGTTTTTTTAACTTTCAATTTTATTGATCTCTCCTTTTATTTTTAGAATTTCAAGTTTAGTGTTTGACTGGGGGGTTTTAATTGGTCCCTTTTCTAGCATTTTTAGTTGCAAGCCCAATTCATTGACCTTCTCTTTCTTTATTTTATGCAAGTAGGCCTCTAGAGATATGAAATTTCCCCTTATTACTGCTTTGGCTGCATCTCACACATTTTGGTATGGCGTCTCATTATTGTCATTTTCTTGGGTGATGTTGTTAATTATGTCTGTGATTTGCTGTTTCACCCAATCATTCTTTCGTAGAAGATTATTTCGTTTCCAATTTTTTTTAGTCTATTTTGCCCTGACTTTTTATTGAATGTAATTTTCATTGCATTGTGGTATGAAAAGGATGTATTTACTATTTCTGCCTTACTGGATTTGAGTTTGAGGTTTTTATGTCCTAAAATATGGTCAATTTTTTTATAGGTTCCATGAACTGCTGAAAAGAAACTGTACTCCTTTCTGTCTCCATTTCGTTTTCTCCAGAGATCTATCATATCTAACTTTTCTAGTATTCTATTTACCTCTTTGACTTCTTTCTTATTTATTTTGTGGTTTAATGTATCTAATTCTGAGAGTGCAAGGTTAAGATCTCCCACTATTATAGTTTTGCTGTCCATTTCTTCTTGCAACCCTCTGAATTTCTCTTTTAAGAATTTAAATGCTACACCACTTGGTGCATATATATTTAATATTGATATTGCTTCATTATCTGTGCTACCAATTAGCAAGATATAGTGCCCTTCCTTATCTCTTTTAATTAGATCAATTTTTGCTTTAGCTTGATCTGAGATCAGGATGACTACCCCTGCTTTTTTGACTTCACCTGAAGCATAGTAGATTCTGCTCCAACCTTTTACCTTTACTCTGTATGTGTGTTTCTCCTAAACAACATATTGTAGGATTCTGGCTTGTAATCCATTCTGCTAACTGCTTCCTCTTTATGGGGGAGTTTACCCCATTCACATTTATGGTTAAAATGACCAATTATGTATTACTTGCCATCTTGTTAACCCCAGTTTATGCTTTTCTCCTTTCCTTCCACCTTACTCCCCTCCCCAGTATTAAACTTGTGAGCACCACTTGATTCTCACAGCCCTACCTTTTTAGTATCCCTCCTCTTACCTTAGAGTTCCTCCCCATCTTATTCCTTTTCCTCACAATTTCTGTATTGCCTTCTACTTAGCTTATTACTTCCCTTTTCACTTTCTCCTCCCACTTTTTAATTAGGTGGGAGAAATTTCACCATAAATTGAATATGTCTAATTTTTTTCTCTTTAAGCCAGTTCTGATGGCAGTAAGATACACACTATGTTCATCCCCCTCCATTCTTTCTTTCAAGTGTGGTCATTCCTCCAGTTCACAATCTTGGGTCTTCTCTTTCCCTGCACTTTTTTCATTTGATGATTAGAGATTTCATCAGTTCTAATGAGTTCAATATAGCAAATAAATGTTAAGTTCTTTCTATTTTTAAGGAACTGTATCAGCAAACAAATAAGTTAACAACAAGGATTTATTATGTGCTTGCCAGGTATTATAATATATACATGGGGGACACAAAGATAAAACTGAAGAACTGTCTTTTTCTGTGAGTGAATAAGGACACAAAATGCACTCAAGTAAATAAGCTGAAAGTTTATGCAATGAAATTTCAAGGGGAAGAAAATGCTTATACCTAGGGATATGAGGAAAAGTCTCATGAAGATTTGGAAGGAGACACTTCATCGATTCTGTGAAGGAAATGAGGGATTTGATGAAGTAGAATTGTAGAGAGTGATAAAATGTTGTACATAGTGAATAACAGGTCAGTTTTACTAGATTAGATTGTGCTTGAAAGAGACTAAGAAAGCAAGTACAAGCCAAATTCTGCGGAATTTGACATGTTTGTTTGTATTTTAAACCAGATGAAAAAGGGGAAAATTGAACACGTTTGAGGCATAGAAATATGTTGGGAAATAATATGAATATCAAAATGAGGAAGATGGAATGGAAATAGGAAACACTAGAAATTTAGTGCCCAGTTTGAAGTCTGTTGTAATAATCCAGGCAACAGGTAATGAGTTCTCTGTGGAAGGCAAGAGCAATGAACATTTTCCATGCTCATTCCCATCCAGGAAAACTAGGAGAATTGAATATATCTGTGTACTCTGTGCCTGACTTAAAGCATGATGTTCTCTTTGAATCTCATTTTTTTTTTTGCTCTAATCTTTTCAGTTAATAGAAGAAAATTCAGGGTTCTTGCTTTAAATCAACTAGTCTTTCATTACAATAAGATTCACTCAAGAGGTCAAAGTCCCAGTTTTACATGGTTTATTTTTTTTTCTTTATACCGAAAATCCCACCCCCCTCAATAATAAACCAAAATGCAATTCACAAAATTCCAAGTCTAAAGGCATTCTTTTGATTGCATACCTAGAAGTGTTATGATTCTGGATTTGGATTTGACAAAATTAATTATGCCCTGCTTTCTCTTCTTTCTCTCACACTTTCTATAGCAAGACCACAAATTTAGGAGGTGATTAAAGTTATCTTTTTATCAAATTATTGTTAAAAATGTAAGTAACTAGCAAGCAGATTTACAAAAAAATAAGAAATCCATAGTAGTGCACTTGCTCACCTGTTGTATGTGACAGTAAAACAAAAGAAAAGCAGAAAGCGTAGTAGATTCACCATTGTTCTAGTGGTTTGATGGCTGTCAATAAGCAGAATTTTGAGCCAGGAGTAGGAAAATGTTCTAATCCTTATAAGACTTAAAGTCATTCTTCTGAGAGGAATCCTCCATTTAGCATTGCTATTTTTGCTTGCTACTAAGCTACTTGAACTCTATTTCTTCTGTTGTTTTTCTTGAAAGAAATTAAAAAAAAAAAAAAAAACTGTTCCTATGGAGGAAAACTCCATTAGTCAGTTTTCATACTGAAGTAGAATACTTTCCAATTTGAGAAGAAATACAACCTGAAAAGACTTTAGTCCTTTTAAGGAGGCTAAACTAGTCTCCCTTTTAAGGTAGTCAGTCATAGTATTGCCAAAAGATAGTTACATTAGAGACTATATGAATGATGATAAGGTGATATATGCAAGAGTTTGTGTAGATAGAATTATAGTCTTAACAAATTATTGAATATGGGAATTGAAGGAAATGGAAGTGCCAAGGATGATTCCAGAGCTATGAATGTGATGATTTTATCAACATACAGAAATTAGTACCTTTGTAGAAAAGATAGTAAAATGTATAATAATTTCTATTTGGATATATCGAGTTTGAGATTTCTATGGAAAATCCAAGTATCTACTATTCCCTACAGCCCTCACATAGTCTAGCTGACAGTTGTTAATATGGTATTTGAGGCCAGAAGAGAGGTTAGCACTATACAAAGTTGGTATTTCTCTGTATCTCTATTTAGATTACTTCCTTACTCAGATGGATCTATCTAAATACATATATAGGTATATGTATATGTATGTATGTGTGTATATATATATATATACACACATACACACATATATAAATTTATATGTGTGTAGGTACATATGTATTTGTATGTATGTGTGTATATATATACATATATATGTATATGTATATATATATATATATATATATATATATATATAATCAAATAGATACAATTTGTCCCAATTTCATATGTGAATATGGATTCATATTACCCAATACACATGTTCTGTATGCATCTCAGCCTTAGAATATTGATTAAGCTGATAGAACAAATATATGGTTAATTCTAAATTTGAAAGTTTTTGTAAAGTCTACAAATGTTCCTGAATAGTTACAAATATATCTGCTTTGAATTTAAATGATGAGCTTACAGGAAGTTACTTTTTTTTTTAAATTCACTGCAGATAATTTAGATGCCTACACAATCTTAGAAAAGTTGTTTTAGCTTAAGTTCTGAAAACAAAAATGCTCATTTTTTAAACTCTCCACAAATCCTCACATCACGTCCAAGTTTTGTACTTATTTTTAGACCTTCTATTTCCCAAAGACCAAACTCACCTACAAAACATAAAGAATTTAAATTACTATTCACTGGATGATAAAGCTGAATGCTTCCATGCAAATTACAATGCAGGCCCTAATAACAATGCCCATTGAGTTCTCACTGGATAAGGATATTATGATTTCATTTTGCCTTCCTGCTAGAAAAGGTTGTTATCAATGTACTTTTGGTTTACCATCTAATTTGTGGGAAAGAAAATCCTCAGAGGGACTCTTTGTTATTACAGATTGGAAATAATTGAGTTGTACAAATCTAACACTTAGAAAAAAAAAAGAATTATTTAGAAAACTCTGGGATGCCTTCAATTTGATCTATAATAACTGATATGCAAAGTTTTCAGATAAATGCTAGTTTCAAATGTTCTCTGCTAATAAAGAAAAAAAAAGCACATCTCTCTTAGGATTACTGTGTGTTTTTTCTCATTAAGAGAAAAGGCTTCATAACTGAAATTCAGAGACCCAAAGAATATGCTTACTCACAGTGCCTTTTAGTTGGCAATGGTGTTAGCTCCACATCAAGATTGTATATCTTTCCTGGTCAAATAGAGTCATGGAGGTGAAAATCAAAGATTGAATATATTCTAAAGAGTTTGCTTTCCTTCTTCATCAGCATTATAAAACTGTGGCCACTGTTGATAAAAATTTATAAAACTGAAAATTTCCAAGTCCCCATACTAGCAAAAATTACTCTAAGTTTGAACATAAACACAACTTCTCATGTAAATAGTTTGTTTGTTTTTTTTTTGTTTTGTTTTGTTTTGTTTTTTTATGGAAAGAAACATCTTATATACAATTATTATTAATAGACTGAGGGTCAGTTTTAATATAGGTTAAATGCAGTCATTTGAACTCAACCAATAAGTATCAGCACTTCTTTCTCTAGTATCTGTAACCAATCTGTATTTGATTTATTATTCATGAATGCTCAGTTAAGCCATAAGGTCAAAGGCCTAATGATGCATCTATTGTTAATTGGAGATTCTGAAAGGTGATGATTAGACATATATTCATCTATGCCTCATTAAGTGAGAGAAGACCTCTAAATCTCCTTCAATTTGCAGGTAGATAGAAGAAAAACACATGTAACTCTGCTGAAATTTACTCAGAAATGATTATTAACCATTGATATCCTATGTAATTATCCCTTAGCCTGAATTGAATGGAATGAATGGAATTGGAAATGGAATGAAACTAGAACATCACTGACATAGGTGGATAACTGTACTGACTGATTTGTAGAGTGATTTCAAGTTTACATGGTATTTCATTACTTTTGTGTTACTTTTTAAAAAGTGTTTATTGCTTTAAAAAAGTATTAAAAAATTCTCACACCCTTCAAATGTCTTTGGTAACTGGACATGCCAAAGCACTGCTATTAAATAAAGGACTCATTTCAATATTTCTTTCTTCTTAAGATTCACAAAAAAAAAAAAAAAAAAAAAAAAATTCTTGACTTCCTATGCCTAATTTATATCAGCACAGACCATGGCATTATTTTAATATCTTAATAGGACAGACCATAGCATTATTTTAATATGTTGATAGGGTGGATTTCAAAACTTCAGTCAAAAAACTTCCTTTTGTTTCAAATGGATATTCCCAGGATCAAATAACAATTCAGTAATGCACTGTCTCATTATTTCATGATAGATTCTATAGAACAATTGATACTATAGTATACTTTAAAAGTGTAGATATTAAGGAAGAATTTTTTTCCATTGTCCTCTAGTTTTCACTATTTAATTGCAAACGAATGGTACAATGATGAACTTCCTAAAGATTTTTCTACTTTCAATGACCCTAACATTAGCTGCAGTTGTTTTCACTAATATAATTTTAATCACTATATCTTATTTCCCAGACATGCTGATTACTAATTATTTATTGGTAACATTATTCAGTGAACATATTTTTAAAATATATGTTAAAAGTAATTCAGCTCAGAAATAAGAGATTTCTGATTTGACTGCTGCACTAATATCTTTTTGTTTTCAAAGTAAAAAGTGCTTTTCAGGAGAAAATTAATATTAGAAAGTACATTTATATATTGGTAAATTGAATTAGAAAGAATCAAATTAAAACATGACCTTTATCTTATGTTAGTAAAGATGTAATTGGTTCCACTAAAAAGAGGCCAAAGAATTCTAATATAAATAAGCTACAATTTAAAAGCTTACTAATTATTATAAATAGATTTGGAGAAATTATGTGAAAATTTTATTTTTTTCTCATTTTATTTTCAATTGGTTTTCTCTCTCTCTCTTCCTTATCTCTGTCTTTCTTTCCTTCCCTTCTTCCCTCATTCCCTCCTCTCTCTCCTTTCCATCTTTACCCTTCTTCCTTTTCTCCTTTTCTTTCTCACTCCCCCATCTCTGTCTTGAAATGGTTACAGTATTGAAGCAAATAATGTTTCCAAATATAATTTTAGGAAGTCAACTGTATTCATATGTAATCCTATTTTTTATTCATATGGCTATTACATGCATCATGTGAATCTGAAATAAAATGAATGGGACTAAAACTAATGAATTAATGTTGACTGCCTGAAAAGGGAGATTATAGCAAAACCAAGTGCAGTTTAGTATTCAACTTTGTGCTAAATCGATCGTCATGGGGGGAAATGATGTTATGAGGTATGGAGTTAAGAGCCCTGTACATTTTATTCATCAAAGAATGAGTTGTACATGTAGCCTAAACAAAAAATGTTGGCAACGTTTACTTTTTGAGTTATGTAATTACTGACTTATCTCTAATTGGCATTCTTCTCTCTCCTTTTTGTCCAAGAGACAATTTCCTTTGAATAGAAAAATTAAGACTAAAAAAAGAGGGGGGGAGAAAAATAGATAATAATTTATTTGAACATATTTCCTCTCCAGAAAGCTATGAACACTATACACAGAAAACAGATAATGCCAGCACTGGTCCTAATGTCAAAGAGACACAAATTGTAGTTTTTGAAAATGGCTTATTCCAATAAACATTCATTTCAGTGCTAAGCAACAAAGGTGCTAACATCAACAGAATATCTAGTAAGAGGTAAAAACATAGTTAAAATCTCTGTAGTTTGAACACATATATTCTCTTAAAAGTTCCTGTCAAAGGCACAATTTTAATTTTTTCATTATTATTTCAGATAATTATTCTTGCTAAAATACTTCCCTTAATAAATTGAAATAACTATCCCCCCTTCCTGTGTTACTGCCTTTAAATGTTTTAAACATTTCTCTTTTGTTGTATTTTCTACCTTAAGTCTCAAAATTATATCCTTTAATGTCTCTCCATCAAACTTTGCAAATTCAATTACATTTCTATAAGCCTTTAAGGAATTGATGCTATTTTTAAATAACCAGCACATATCTAATATATTGCTTTCAGAAGGCTACATAAAGAAGAATTAATCACCTTCTTCATACTGTACAGTATGTCCCTCTAAATGTTTTTCTCCTGGATCTGGCTCTTTCTTTGTCATTACACAGCAGTTTATGGACACATAGGTTCTTTAAGGTCCAGAGGTAAAGGACTTTAGAGGCCATGTGTCCTACTCACTCATTTTGCAAAGGAAAGAACTGAGCCTTAGAGAGACTCATAAGAAGAAAGTTTTGGTCAGAAAGGTACTATATCATAGAGTCAGAATTTGAATCTGTGTTTTCTGACTCTAGATCAATGTACTTTCTGCTATACATCTTGCTCATTTCTTTGCACGAAAGGTACTGATGAGACTAACTCTTTTCCTGAAAATAATTAGATAGAAAAGCCAACTTCAGTTAAAAAAAACTGAAAGCATTTCCATTACATGTTCTTTCTTTTCAACTTTTGATGAGATGAGACAAGAGATAATGTAATTTTACAAAATTATTAAAATTTCAGGTTCATATTATAGTTGGTACTTGATGCAGTCTCTTATTATTTTTATACTAATTCATATATATGGACAAGACAAGAGAATTGAGGTTTAAAATTGAGGATCCCTGAACCCTCAAAACTGTTAGAAAAAATAACCATTACCTGGTTAATAGTTTATCCTTCAAAGATAAAAAAAAATCCTGAAATATATCAATCATGGAAAGGGAGGCTGGAGTCTCTGACCAAAGTGACCAAATTCTATACCAGGAAGAGAAATATGAAGAAAGAACTAAATTTAAATGCATTAACTAGCCGGAATTATTCTACCCTTTGTTACAAAAAGCTTGGCATCTAAGAATGAAAATTCTTTGCTATGGAAGTGAAAGATCTCAGTAGAGACAGTTTTCCCTAAACAAACTAGAGAAAGTCTAAGGCCTTATGCTAGCATAATTTAGCACCCCCTTTACTGAGGATTTCCACTAAACTGTAAACTGGAGTTGGAAATATTAGGAATTGGGTATGGGATCATGAAGCATTGTCCCAAAGAGAGCAGATGGAACATTATTCATCAGAGAATATAAGACCAGTCAGTCAATAAACTTGAATTTACTAATCACAGACCAAGTGACAGGTACTGAATTGAACCTTAGGCATAGAAAGAAAATATATATATATAAAGTATATATATATACTGAATAGTTCTCTGGTTGCACAAGGAGAATTGGATTCAGAAGGTAAAAATAACCTGGGAAGAAAAACAAAAAGGCAAACACTTTACATTCATTTCCCAGTGTTCTTTCTTTGGGTGTAGCTGCTTCTGTCCATCATTGATCAATTGGAACTGAGTTAGATCTCTTTGTCAAAGAAATCCATTTCCATCAGAATACATCCTCATACAGTATCGTTGTTGAAGTATATAATGATCTCCTGGTTCTGCTCATTTCACTTAGCATCAGTTCATGTAGGTGTCTCCAAGCCTCTCTGTATTCATCCTGCTGGTCATTTCTTACAGAACAATATATATTCCATAACATTCATATACCAACATTTACCCAATCACTCTCCAATTGATGGGCATCCATTCATTTTTCAGTTTCTAGCCACTACAAAGAGGGCTGCCACAAACATTTTGACACATACAAGTCCCTTCCCCTTCTTTATTATCTCTTTGAGGTATAAGCACTTCTAGATCAAAGGGTATGCACAGTTTGATAACTTTTGGGGCATGACTCCAGATTGCTTTCCAGAATGTTTGGATTCGTTCACAACTCCACCAACAATGCATCAGTGTCCCAGTTTTCCCACATCCCCTCCAACATTCATCATTATTTTTTTCCTGTCATCTTAGCCTGTCTGACAGGTGTGTAGTGGTGTCTCAGAGTTGTCTTAATTTGCATTTCTCTGATCAATAGTGATTTGGAGCACTCTTTCATATGAGTGGAAATAGTTTCAATTTCATCATTTGAAAATTGTCTGTTCATATCCTTTGACCATTTATGGAGAATGGCTTGTATATCATCTATTCTTAAAAAGCTCATAATCTAACTGGGGAGATAAAATGCAAATAAATATGTATAAATATGATAAATACAGAATAATGTTGCATCATTTCAGAGAAAAGGCACCAAAATTAAAGGAGGATCTGGATTTTTTTTCTCCAAAAGATAATTTATCTGAGAAGTGAAGGAGTCCAGAAAAGAGAGAAGGCAAAGATGAGGAGGAAGGGATAGACAATGAAAATTATTTGGGTTGGGTGATGGATTGTCATGTGCAAGAAACAACAAAGAGGTTCATGTTACTGGATTTCAGCATTTGTGGAGTGAAGGTTTAAAAAAGACTTGAAAGATAAGAAAGAGCCAAATAAGAAGTACTTTAAAAACCAAATAATGGATTTCATATTTGATCCAGTAGAAATAAGGAGGTATTTGAGTTTATTGAATGTGGGGAATATTGTGTACAATATAGGGCATAAATTATCCCTGTCAGCACATTGTTCTTCCAAAAGTATGTGTGCCTCCAGATAAGATTTTGTTGTTGTTGTTTTAACAGATAAAGAAGGTGTGTGTGTGTGTGTGTGTGTGTGTGTGTGTGTGTGTAGGCAGAGAAGGAAATGATAGATAGTAAGAACTTAAAGAATAGAAATATTTAGTAGTTGGTAGGTGGTGTAATCTAGATCTGCTTTCTAAAATGCCCATATATCACAAATAATTTAAGAACTTTATTCCATATTTGATACTATGTACACTTGACATAAGACCTGGACATTTCTATTTCTCACAAGCCAATTTCATCAAGACCTCTATTATTGCATATATTCAAAAATTATTGTAATATCGTTTTAAAAAATTGAGTTCCAAATTTTCTTTCTACTTCTAGCCCCTTTCCCACTCCATGAAAAAACAAACAATATATCAATTACACAAAGGAAATCATTCAGGTAGGACTGTGAAAAGATAGTGTAGTAGGTCAGAAAATTTCAAACTCATCAGGCTTCCTCCACAAACAAAATAAAACTGCACCTCTAGAGAACATAGATCAGTGAAAAATAAATAAGATTGGAGTGGTAAAGGGAACTCTTGAGACAGAGTGAGAAGAATAAAATAAAGATCCAAGCCCTGAGGCTTAATGTGTGTGAAGTGCAATCCCAATAGAAAGACTGCTGGATCAAAGTGTATGCACAGTTTGATAACTTTTTGAGCATAGTTCCAAATTGCTCTCCAGAATGGCTGGATGTGTTCACAATTCCACCAACAATGTATCAGTGTCCCTGTTTTCCCACATCCCCTCCAATATTCCACATTATCTTTCCCTGTCATTCTAGTACATAGGAATATTATTGCTAAATTTTAAAATTCTCAGATAAAAAAGAAAATTTTATAAGAAACAAACAAATAAAAAGAATAATTCAAATATCCTGGAATTATAAATAAAATTATACAGAATTTATCAAGAGCAGGTTCTAAAATATTATATCTTGTCAATCCAAAAAACTAAGCTTGCAGCCAAAAATATCATATACAGCAAAATTAAACATACTATTGAATGAAAAAAGAAGACTTTCCATGAACACTCAAGTCTTCAAATTTTATCTCAACCAAACTTGAATTTAATAGAAAATTCAGCATATAAGAGCTAAAATCAATGACTAATTTCAAGAAACTCAACAAGGACAAACTTCATGATTTATATGTGGAAATGTAAAGCACATATCTAAGATTATCATCAGTAATTGGATAAGTCAAAGGAAAGATTGGAGCAGAACTAAGTATAATCTGACTCTAAAAAGCAATATTGTCTAGAAAAAGGTAAAACTTAATAATTATGCTAAATAAATGAGGTGCAGAAAAAGAACTAAGCCAAATTTTTCACAACTGATCATGATTACAATAATACTGTTACTATATGTAATGATCCTCTGAGTCTACTCACTTTGCTCTGAATCACTTCATATAGGTATTTCTAGGATATTTTTTTTTCTGAAAACACCTATTTCAGGCTCTCATTTTAAGTCTGTCTATCTCTTTAAAATGTGTCTCTTATAAGCAACATAACGTTGGATTTGGGTTTCTAGTTCATCTTGCTATTTGCTTCCATTTTTGAGGGGATTGCATCACATTCACATTATCAGTTATGATTATTAACTGTTCATTTCCTTCCATCTTAGTTTTTCTTCTGCCTTTTTCTTCTCTCTCTTTCTCTCTCTCTCTCTTTTTACAAGTCTATTTGCTTCTTATTTTTCCCTCCCTTAATCTGTTCTCCCTTTTAGGACCTCCCAGCCACATTCTCTTGAATTCCACAACTGATACTTCCTTATTGGTAAGATAGATTTCTATACCCAGGTGAGGGTGTGTGTACATATACATATACATGCATACATGTTCTTTCCTCTTTCAACAAAATCCCCCACATGCCTCTTTTTTGTTAGATTTTTTCCCATTCTTGCATTTGTATGCATGTCATCTGACTCCAAAACAGCATTCTTTCCACTATATCATAACTCAAATACAAATTTGGTACACTAAACTTGTCACTTAAATTACACCCCCCCCCAGAGTATGTTGAAGGATTCACTTGTTGATTAATTTGAACTTCTAATAAATATAAAGAATCTTAATAGAAAAAAAAAACTATTTTTACTAATATGTTCAGAATTAAAGCAAATATCAGACATGAACAGACTGGGGTATTAACTTCTGAAGCATCTTCCTTTTCTCTAGAGATCTAATAAATATTCAATAAGACATTCCATTTTTTTCTGGATTAAAATGACTCCAATATAAAAAACAATTATCAAAAATTGTATAATACTAAAAACACTTAGCTTTATATTTTGCCCATGAAATCTTTTAAAATTTTAGAATTCTATATCTGTTCAGGTCATCTAGGCCTCAAAAAAAGATATAGTGTGGGAGTTCATTAGAACCAGAAAAAAATATGTATGGGTCAATTTCTTTCATCAGCTAATTTTCCTGGTAGGGGAATCTTGATAATTTTTTTTTTATAACAGAGATGCTTTTCTGTACACATATTTGCCTTAGTGGTGATATTGGAAGAAACTGAAAGATAACTCATTTTTCAACTATTTGTTTCCTCACCTTATTGTCAGAATATCTATAATCTTGATGTTATAATGCATTCCTTAAATATTATTTGTGCAGTGATATGGAGGATTTGATCAGACTCCACTTGATCAATTCAATTCACCTTTTCCCAGTCCAGCTGATAGAATTACAGAAAGTATCAGACAGGTAATAAAGATAATAAAGTGTTAAAGGCTGAACAAAATACAAACAAAATATATTCTATTACTATATTTATTATTAAGTTTTGAATAAACGATAGAAAAAAAAGAGACGGTTATTGGCTGGCCAAAGTCATAGTCATGCTTCTCTCAAAATTTAGGGATATTTGATAAAGACTCATAAACTTTATTTTTTCCTTAGTTTCAATTAGTTTATCATAGTGATCTTCAAAGTTATATTTTTTCTACCATTAATAGTTTTAAGTAATAAATCTAGTTATAACAAAGAGGATTCATTGAATATATGAATTAAATTAACTTGTTTATGTAACAACGACTAATCTATATGAAGGTCAGGAATGTTACATTTCAATTCTCCATTATGGATGTGTTTGTACTCTTCACTGGATCAATTCTCCACTAATTATGTTAATTTTAATGGTTCCCAGTATTCTAATTCCATTTAACTACTTACTAGTCATAGAAGCTTTAACAAAGGAACATTTACTTCAAAGATATAGTAAGAACTGACTTTCAAAAGGAAAAACTATGGTCATGGGTAGATTGACAATATTTTTTCAAACCAATAAATAGAGATATTTCTTCATTCCCTTCTTCTTTCCTTCCTTCTCTGTTGTCTTCTTTTCTTCCTTCTTTACAACTGTGAATGAGATAGCATATTAAAAAAATTGGTAGTGTCCTATAAAATATAAACATAAATTTTATCCATAGGATCCTTATTGAATAAGTAAATAGAAGAAGGGAAGTATAAAATGAGTAAACAAAGAAATTGATGAATGACAGCCCTGAAGGAAATAGGGACAAAATGAATTTTGAAAAAATAAATCAGGATTTGACAAATAAGCAAGGAAAAGATAATAGAAGATGCTCAAAAAGTTCAGCTGGGGAGAAGTTTCAGAGTGTGAAAACATACACACACACACACACACACACACACACACACACACACACGTATACACAAATGAAAACAAATGAATAAAAGAGAAAGAGAAAGAGAGAGAGAGATGAGAGAAAGAGAGAGACAGATAGACAGACAGATTGGGTTTGGCTATATAGAATTCTATTTGTTGTCCTGAATCCAACACACTGGTAAAATTGGCTTTGACTTTTCCATTTCCATTTTTAGTCCAAGAGGGAAGAGATTTCAAAGGACTTTAGAAATTTATTTTTTCTGCCTTTCATGTTAAACTCTTAGGTTCTTTTGGCAAATGTTTCAAACTAAAGTTTGTGATCCTAGATCTGCTAACTCTTATTGGTATCCAAGGAGCTTGAAGTCCTAATTGCCTCTTTCTGATTTGTATAGCCCATATAAATGCCTAATCTTTTTGTACAAAATAGGGATTGGAAGTGAAAGCTCAATAGCTTTCTGGTTCCCAATGACATTATAAACACACCAATCTAGGTGATGCTGCAGTTTGTAGGTATTTGGCAAATATAAACTGGTGGCAGAAAAATGGCATAGTAGATAGTTCTGTGATTATAAACCCAGATTACCTTGTTTCAAATCTGTCTCTTATGCTCATCACTTTTGTAACTTGGGAAAATCATTTTAATCCTAGAATCTGCAAGACAAACTCCAGAACATTTTCAGTCAAACTCAGGATTTATCAGAATGCTCTACTTCTTTATTTGAAAGATGCTTGAGGCAACAAAAGGTTACTAATACTGGAATCCTGGAAATTGTGATACCAAAGGGAGTAGGGAGGGAAATAAATAAGATACTAGAATGGGTAGGAGCAATATGGGAAGGGAGTATAGTGTTAATGATAAACCTATCTTCTTAAACTCTTGCCTAAAGGATCTAAACACTTCAAAGTAGCTTGTACTGAAAGAATTCAGAAAAGGACATACAATTTCAGAAGGCAGGAAAGAGAAAGAAGCAAGTTATTTAGGAACAAAAGATAACTTGTCTCTCTTTTTGAGGAAACACATAACTTGGGCCTTCTTGGACTCAAAACAGAAGAGAGAATTAATTATGACATGCTCTATTCTGAATTTTTCATTTCAGAACTTTATTTAGCTTTGGAGAAATTTCACTGTCACTGAGTAGACTAGCAATAAATCTTATTTCTTTCTATCTATCCCATCTTTCTCTTTTTATTTTTTCCCACAAAATTTTAAACACCTGCTAGGTCAACATTTCTTTGGGAATTAAAATTTGTCATTCAAGCAAGGGAGATCTATAAAAAGTACTCATTTTAGATATGAATATGTGCATGTCTGTATTCACACACACATACAAGTAGATTGATAAAGAGATGTACATACATGCCTACATGAGTATACATACATATGTAGATATGTATACGTGTGTATATACATATGCATATAACCATATTATCCTCATACCATACCTATACACACACACACACACACACACACACACACACACACACACAAACATACATACTTAAACAACCAAATCATGAGGCACTCAGATAATTAAAATGAAAAAAAAAATTGATTTCCTCAAGAAAACTTTCACAGCAGCAGCAAGAACATTGTCAGTCTGAGTGAGTTCACTTGCAGCTGTCATACAGCTTTAACCAATTTCATACAGTCACATCAAGGAGCCATGTCACCAGAGTAACAAGGAATAACATTAACTGTTACTAAGAACCACATATGGTCCTTGTAATAATTTTATAAGACCTTACTCCTTTCCCCTTAGACTTTCTATTTCTACAGATGGGATCTGATTGATAGCTGAAACGTGGAGGTGGAGTCTGAGAGGAAATTCTATATTGAAGCCCAAACAGCAAAATAGAACAACAGTATGAGGTCTTATGCTTACTAGTTAATAAATTTATCTCTCCTAGAAAAATTCTTTAAGGTGTCAATACTGACAATATTTTAATTGGCTGCACAATACTGAGAGATCACTCTGTGTTTTGTAGTCTTTGGATGAATCAGTAAATCAGATGTACATAAATTACTGAGTACTTCAGTACACACACATGCATACATGTACACACATAAATACATATGTATATACATATGCATATATTCATATTATCCATACACACATACACTTAAACAACCCCCCAAACTGAAAAAAATATATCAAACTCATTCAAGCCTCAAACTAACACAATTCAAGTCAATGAGGATGTGTCTTCTTCATTCTGTTTTGTTTATTGCATAGCTAGCTGTCCTCTTAGATAAATTTATAATTAAAGTAGTTCCCTGGAAATTCTGCTGTTTGCATTGAATTGTGCAATGTACAATCAGACCTGTGTGCAAGTCATTGCTCTTATGAATTCTACCTAGGTCATGGGCAAGTCATTTATCTTGTAGTAACCTAGAAAACTCTTATCAATGTGACAAGCATTTAAGTCTTTACTATATACCAGGCACAAGAAACATCTTCATTTCCCACCAGCTATTCTGCTTGGTTGAGAGTCTGTGAACAATATGCCTCCTCCAAGATATGCTCATTTCCTAAAATCTTATTAGCATGATGATTGATTCATTTTTGATATTAGATACCTCCTTAGCAGTCTCTGTTACATTTCCCCTCAAATTAGAAGTTAGAACAGTAAACTTTCCAAAATGTTCTTTTTTACATTTAGATCTCATAATTTTCCAGGTTAATTAATTCTTCATTTCCTATTAGCTGTTCTGCTTAGTTTTCCCCCTATGTTGTGCTTCTACTTTCTGGCACCCTACCCCTTCTCAGATTTTTGTGTTTTATTTCCCCTTTTTAGATTATAATCTTCTTGAGGCCAGAAACTGTCTTTTTCTTATGTGATCCCAGAGTTTAGCACAATTCCTGGCACATAATAATAGGTGCTTAATAAATGTTTGTTAACTGTCTGTGAAGGCAGCATTGCATAGTGAGTAAAAACTGGCCAAAGAACCAGAAATACTAAGTTCAAAGAAGAAGGAATATAATCCCTTCTTCTGATACATAATGGCTGATTTTAAGCAAGTCAATTAACTTCTCAGCACACAGAACAATTCTTTATCTTGCAGTGAAGGTGTTAGCCAATCTCCACTGGTAGAAAGAACTTCCTGACCTGGAAATTTCTTATACTTTATCACTTAAATCATAGATTTAATTTCTATCCCCTGCTTACATGAAGAATACAGGGTTCTAGGGCTACATTTGACTAGGGGAGATAACATATCTAAATACATGTGTATACTACACATTGTTGATGTTTGTCATTTGTACTGGAAGAAGACTGATGATATACTCATATGGAAAGCAATGGTATTGTATATTCAGCTATAAGTGATAAATCCATATGACCTCAGAAGATGCTACCAGAAGTCAGGCACAAAATCTATTTGAACATTTGGCATGGACATATCTTTAGATTTTCAGATCTTACATTTCCTTTGTGTTTACTGCAATTCTGCTTGACTCCTACAACACAGATCTTTCTTTGATAAGGGCATATCATACAGAAAAGTCATGTGCTACCTTCTCCCATGTTTCACAATCAAAACTAAAATTCTTCTGAGAGAACGTGTAGTGTTCTGGTTGGTTTTCTGGAGATCTTTGGACCAGCCTTCATTTCAGCCTGAGTAATAACCATGAGAATAGATAGAAATACAGTCCAAATATCTTTATTGTCTCCTTCACAGTCTTGTCTCCTTGCTTGGGGCCCGGGCTATCTTTCTGATGTGTCTTGGTTTCTGTGGGGGAGGCACAAGGACCACCACCACAGTCTGTGTCTTGAAATCTGCCTGAGTTTGGGAGCTTGTGCTCCAGCCTCCAGTCCTCTGTCTTCCCCAAGTCTGTTCTAGTCCACCACACTGGCAAGATATAGAATAAATACCTGAGTCCAAGGGCTTGTGCTCCAGCCTCCAGCTACCACAAAGGTGGGAGATGGAATGAAAGTTTCTCCAGTCCTTGTTGGCTCTTATATACTCTATTATAATTACACCATCATAGGTGTGAATCTAGTAGAATAGGTGTCAATCTTGTAGAACTATATTAAGAACTAAGTACATTACTGGAACTAGAGAACTATTAATCACCATACTAAACTAGATAACCATTGTATTATCAATTCCACTGAGTTAACACATTGTTGTAAGAATTTCTCCAGAATTCTAGCCCATTACAAGAAAGTGAGAGTGTTCTTACACACACACACACACACACACACACACACACACACACAGCATATAAAAATCAATCTTAGTCAATTTACAGGGAAAGGGAGGGGCCCATATAGGATGTAATTAAAAGGAATTGAAGGATTCAGAGAGTTAGAAATACTATAGTAACACCGTCTAGATATATGCTCCCAACCATTCAAAGGCTTGGGAAATAGGAGATGAATTGGATATAAGTCCAGATTGATTGGACTGTAATGTGCATGATGGAAGACACAATATAGTAAACCTAGAAATGTAGGTAGAAGCAAGGTTGAGAAGGGTCTTAAAATTCAAATTGTAAGTTGCTCATCTTCATTCTACCCTTTATATTGTGAACTGTGTTTATTTTGGATTTTCTCTAATTTAAATCCTAATAATAATGGGGGTTGATAACAATTTACAAGGAAAGAATTCAAAAGATACATTGACACTGAAAAGTAAACTGCTGACTGAAAACAAGATCACATTATTTTGGTAAGGGAGCAGTTTACCAATTGATTGCAAAGGGTCATTTCCCTGCCAAAAGGTACATATAAAAAGAGGTTACAGATAAAATGGAGATGTAAAATATTCACCAGAAATGGTAAATATGAAATAGATTTGGGAAAGCACATAGTTAGCAAAGAAATAGTTTTAACAATTAATAATGGAAAAGACAATTTCCCTAATGGAACTCACAATTAACCAGGAGAAAGGGACTACACTATGAGGTAGGAGTATGCCATTGAGCATGGAGAAGGAGAGGGGAAGAAAGACACTATGAGGCAGAATGCTGCCTAAACCAAAAAGGGACTCAGCAAACATGGCACAGGACATGGACAGATTTCTAGGGGAAATTTAATTCAGGGAAATTTGACAACATAAATTAGTTTGCTGATTGTATATAGTAAGGTGAGATTACCTAAGACCTCCACAGGAAGTGGGAATGTAAGGTTGAGCTGAAGCCCATTAGTGCCCTCTCCCTCCCCTCCTCCCTCCTGCCTTTTTTTAACTTCAGGGAGTAATTTTATCAATACTTCAGGCCTTTTTTTTTTTTCAACTTCAACTGTTACCCAATACCTCATCATTAAGAGTACAAAAAGAACTGAGTTCAATATCATAGTACATATGAAGAGATGTCATAATGGTTAGTCCTGAAATAAGTGTGGGAACTACTTTAAAGCATTGTTATTTTTCCCTGTGGTTTAATTAGAGGTACATAATTAGGATTATCATGTGTTGTGGTTTATCTTGAATTCTGATCACTAGACTGTGTTCCCAGGTGGCCTTTTTTGATCTTTTCTTTTCTTTTCTTTTTTTTTTTTTTTAATTCTGAGTAATATTAACAGTTTGAATCTGGAAGAAGAGGGGAGGGAAGCCTTTGTAAAGCAATTTACAATATAAATGTACCATAGGAATTCATGAAGCATATTAACAAAATTTAAAAGTAGGCATTTCATGATAAAGGTATTAGTTTGGAAGTGAGGACAAATCTAAATTAATTCTTATCTGCTTGACTTTTGTTTTAAAACATAATTAATGCAAATTCATTATAACATGATTATTATAATTTTCCATAATCTGCTCAGACTGAAATATTAAAATGATCTATGCCCTTCACAATCACAATTTTCTATAAAAGATTTTATTTTTGAAATTACCCTAAAGTAGGGAGAGCACATTCTTTCCTTTAGGAATCTAACTAGAGTAATCATTCCTCTGGGGCTGAGCAATTGTCAGGTTTTGAGAAGCCTTCTTTCCTCCTGTCAAAGCTTACTTATTCCTTTTATCCCAAGGAGTGCTAAATCTAGGGTAAAGTGATATGTTGTGAATTTCAATTCTTGGATTTAAATGTTTGGGTCCCAGCACAGAAATGCAAATTTTGTTTCAGTTCCTTTGGGAAATGAGAAGGTAGGAACTGGAGACATTTGGTGCAGTCACGTGCAAGCCCTCAATGAGATGAAACCAGGGAATCCTCCACTCTATCTCTGTTTCAATCTTATAATAAATTCATAAGTACTATAAAAATCCAAGCCTCTGAGCTTTATTAACCTAACCATGACACTAGGGAACTCAGAAGGGAACAATCTAAAAGTTCTCAGCTCATTTTTTTTTGATGCACAATCTATTTCAACTTCTTTCTCCTCCCAACTTTCTTCTGCACTCCTACTAAAAAGAATCAATTTGTAAACTTCACCCTTACCAAAAGAATTTGATAGTTTTCTCCATCAATTTTCTGTTTCATTTTTAAAAAGTAAAATGTAGAACTCAAAGACTGAAAAAAATAAGTGTTTTTGGTTTTGTCTTTAAATAATTAAAGGAGAAATGGTTTTAAAAGTCTATCAGATTAGATACAGTTTCTGTTTTTAATTATTGCCATCTTATTTTCATTTAATTTTTTTTTATTGTAGCTTTGGGGCAAGCAATTCAACCAAATTTTACAATCCCATTTCCCCTTAAAATTTTAAAAATGGGAGTTTCTTCAAATCTTTAAATCCCTTAATTCATCAGTTTTAATGAATTCTTTTAAATGGTAGCATCAAGAGAGCAAAAGAAAGAGAACATGGTACACAACAATAAGACTATGTGATAATCAGCTGATTTAAATGAAACAATGGGGCAATTGATCATGTTTTATTAAAAACTATTAGCTTATAAGTAGTTGTGATTCCATTTAAAAAAGAATGAATTCTAAGAAAACTTAGAAGAGTAACAGTCTCCTCCAGGTGCCGACCTCTCTTCTAGGAATGACTACTTTCCAGTGACTGAAACCCCTGTCTGTTTCAGGCTCCAAAACCCACTTAACTATTATTAGACTAGGCTTGAGAAAACTTGGAAAGCTTAGTATCATATCACCCTTTTGCTGATTTTTTTTTTTTTACCCTTGAAACCACCACATACTAACAACTGAGAATTCTAGAATTAGAGGCAAGTCCTGGTTTTATCAATCTCTCAAATGTCCATACCTCCACAAGCCAGTCCCTCTGACAATATCCCATATAGGCTGTTCTGCTGTCCTGATGCATCCCTGTCTTTGTTAAAATAGTTCAATAACACAATGCTTTAAGGTTAATAATACACTTTCCTCTTAACTCTATGAGTCAGACACAAGTTACCCACAATGCAACTGAAACTACAGATATAGAGAGGTGAAATGAATTGTCCATAGACATATATTTTATAAATGGTAGTAAAAGTACCTGGTCCTCCTGATTCAGATATTACATTCTTTGCTACTGACACGTAATTTCTTTTTATTTCATTTCTTATGTTTTCCAAAGCTAACAAAGACAATTGTTTATTGTTTGGTGAAGAATTGTTAATGACACAGCAATATAATGATCCAAGAAAATTTCAAAGGACCAGTGGTGAAGCATTCCATGAACCTCCAGAGAAAGAACTGATAGTGATTAAATAGAGACTGAGGCCTGCTATTTTTCATTTTCTTTCTTTTATTTGAGTCTACTTATGCAAAATGACTCATAAAGAAATAGTTTACATAATTGCATATATATAAAACCTAAATGTGATTATTTGCCATCTCAGGGATGGAAGAGGGCAGACAGGGAAAAAAATATATATAATTTGAAACTTAAAATTTTAAATAAAATAATGCTTTAAAATTACAAATATAAAAATTATTCCTTTTTTTTTTTTTTTTTTTTTTTTTTTTTTTTTTTTTTTTTTTTTTTTTTTTAATAAATTTTATTTTATTTAATAATAACTTCGCATTGACAGAATCCATGCCAGGATAATTTCTACACGACATTATCCCTTGCAATCACTTATGTTTCGTTTTTTCCCCTCCCTCCCTCCTCCCCCCCCCCCAGGATGGCAAGCAGTCCTATATATGCTAAACATGTTGCAGTATATCCTAGATACAATACATATTTGCAGAACCAAACAGTTCTCTTGTTGCACAGGGAGAATTGGATTCAGAAGGTAAAAATAACTCGGGAAGAAAATCAAAATTGCAAATAGTTCACATTCATTTCCCAGTATTCCTTCTTTGGGTGTAGCTGTTTCTGTCCATCATTTCTCCAATGAAACTCAGTTAAGTCTCTTTGTCAGAGAAATCCACTTCCATCAGAATACATCCTCATACAATATCGTTGTCGAAGTGTATAATGATCTCCTGGTTCTGCTCATCTCACTTAGCATCAGTCCATGTAGGTCTCTCCAAGCCTCTCTGTATTCATCCTGCTGGTCATTCCTTACAGAGCAATAATATTCCATAACGTTCATATACCACAATTTACCCAGCCATTCTCCAATTGATGGGCATCCACTCATTTTCCAGTTTCTAGCCACTACAAACAGGGCTGCTACAAACATTTTGGCACATACAGGTCCCCTTCCCTTTTTTAGTATCTCTTTGGGGTATAAGCCCAATAGAAACACTGTTGGATCAAAGGGTATGCACAGTTTGATAACTTTTTGGGCATAATTCCAGATCGCTCTCCAGAATGGCTGGATTCGTTCACAACTCCACCAACAATGCATCAATGTCCCCGTTTTCCCGCATCCCCTCCAACATTCATCATTGTTTTTTCCTGTCATCTTAGCCAATCTGACAGGAGTGTAGTGATATCTCAGAGTTGTCTTAATTTGCATTTCTCTGATCAATAGTGATTTGGAACACTCTTTCATGTGAGTGGTAATAGTTTCAATTTCTTCATCTGAAAATTGTCTGTTCATATCCTTTGACCATTTATCAATTGGAGAATGGCTTGATTTTTTATAAATTTGAGTCAGTTCTCTATATATTTTGGAAATGAGGCCTTTATCAGAACCTTTAATTGTAAAGATGTTTTCCCAGTTAGTTACTTCCCTACTAATCTTGTTTGCATTCGTTCTGTTTGTACAAAGGCTTTTTAATTTGATATAATCAAAATTTTCTATTTTGTGATTGGTAATGGTCTCTAGTTCATCTTTGGTCACAAATTTCTTTCTCCTCCACAAGTCTGAGAGATAAACTATCCTATGTTCTTCTAATTTATTTATAATCTCGTTCTTTATGCCTAGGTCATGGACCCATTTTGATCTTATCTTGGTATGTGGTGTTAAGTGTGGGTCCTTGCCTAATTTCTGCCATACTAATTTCCAGTTATCCCAGCAGTTTTTATCAAATAATGAAATCTTATCCCAAAATTTAGAATCTTTGGGTTTGTCAAACACTAGATTGCTATAGTTGACTATTCTGTCTTGTGAACCTAACCTTTTCCACTGATCAACTAATCTATTTCTAAGCCAATACCAGATGGTTTTGGTGACTGCTGCTTTATAATATAATTTTAGATCAGGTACAGCTAGACCACCTTCATTTGATTTTTTTTTCATTAATTCCCTTGAGATTCTCGACTTTTTATTGTTCCATATGAATTTTGTTGTTATTTTTTCTAAATCATTAAAATATTTTCTTGGAAGTCTGATTGGTATAGCACTAAATAAATAGATTAGTTTAGGGAGTATTGTCATCTTTATTATATTTGCTCGGCCTATCCAAGAGCACTTAATATTTTTCCAATTATTTAAATCTGACTTTATTTGTGTGAAAACTTTTTTGTAATTTTGCTCATATAATTCCTGACTTTCCTTTGGTAGGTAGATTCCCAAATATTTTATGCTATCAACAGTTATTTTGAATGGAATTTCTCTTTGTATCTCTTGCTCTTGGGTTTTGTTGGTGGTGTATAAGAATGCTGAGGATTTATGGGGATTTATTTTGTATCCTGCTACTTTGCTAAAATTATGAATTATTTCTAATAGCTTTTTAGTAGAATCTCTGGGGTTTTCTAGGTATACCATCATATCATCTGCAAAGAGTGATAGTTTGGTTTCCTCATTGCCTACTCTAATTCCTTTAATCTCTTTCTCGACTCTTATTGCAGAGGCCAGTGTTTCTAATACAATATTGAATAATAATGGTGATAGTGGGCAACCTTGCTTCACTCCAGATCTTACGGGAAAGGTTCCAGTTTTTCCCCATTGCATATGATGCTTACTGAAGGTTTAAAATATATGCTCCTAACTATTTTAAGGAAAAGTCCTTTTATTCCTATGCTCTCAAGTGTTTTTATTAGGAATGGCTGTTGGATTTTATCAAATGCTTTTTCTGCATCTATTGAAATGATCATATGGTTTTTGTTTGGTTGGTTGTTGATATAGTCAATTATGTTAATAGTTTTCCTAATATTGAACCAGCCCTGCATTCCTGGTATAAATCCTACTTGGTCATAGTGTATTATCCTGGGGATGATTTTCTGTAATCTTTTTGCTAATATTTTATTTAAGATTTTAGCATCAATATTCATTAGGGAGATTGGTCTATAATTTTCTTTCTCTGTTTTCAGCCTACCTGGTTTAGGTATCAGTACCATATCTGTGTCATAAAAGGAGTTTGGTAGGACTCCTTCAATCCCTACTTCTTCAAATAGTTTATTTAGCATTGGAGTTAATTGATCTTTAAATGTTTGATAGAATTCAGATGTAAATCCATCTGGTCCTGGGGTTTTTTTCTTAGGGAGTTGATTGATAGTTTGTTCTATTTCTTTTTCTGAGATAGGAGTGTTTAGGATATTTACTTCTTCCTCTGTTAGTTTAGGTAAGCTATATTTTTGGAGGTATTCTTCTATTTCATTTAAGTTGTCGAATTTATTGGCGTAAAGTTGGGCAAAGTAACTCCTAATTATTGCTCTAATTTCCTCTTCGTTAGTGGTGAGTTCTCCCTTTTCATTTTTAAGACTAACAATTTGATTTTCCTCTTTCCTTTTTTTAATCAGATTTACTAAGGGTTTGTCTATTTTGTTGGTTTTTTCATAGAACCAACTCTTAGTTTTATTAATCAATTCAATAGTTTTTTTACTTTCAATTTTATTGATCTCTCCTTTTATTTTTTGAATTTCAAGTTTAGTGTTTGATTGGGGGTTTTTAATTTGTTCCTTTTCTAGCATTTTTAGTTGCAAGCCCAATTCATTGACCTTCTCTTTCTCTATTTTATACAAATAGGCCTCTAGAGATATGAGATTTCCCCTTATTACCGCTTTGGCTGCATCCCATACATTTTGGTATGATGTCTCATTATTATCATTTTCTTGGATGAAGTTATTAATTATGTCTATAATTTGCTGTTTCACCCAATCATTCTTTAGTATGAGATTATTTAGTTTCCAATTATTTTTTGGTCTACTTTCCTGTGGCTTTTTATTGAATGTAATTTTCAATGCATCATGGTCTGAAAAGGATGCATTCACTATTTCTGCCTTACTGCATTTGAGTTTGAGGTTTTTATGTCCTAATATATGATCAATTTTTGTATAAGTTCCATGAACTGCTGAAAAGAAGGTGTACTCCTTTCTGTCCCCATTACATTTTCTCCAGAGATCTATCATATCTAATTTTTCTAGTATTCTATTTATCTCTTTGACTTCTTTCTTATTTATTTTGTGGTTTGATTTATCTAATTCTGAGAGTGCAAGGTTGAGATCTCCCACTATTATAGTTTTACTGTCTATTTCTTCTTGCAGCTCTCTTAATTTCTCTTTTAGGAATTTAGATGCTACACTACTTGGTGCATATATATTTAATATAGATACTTCTTCATTATTCATTCTACCCTTTAGCAAGATATAGTGCCCTTCCTTATCTCTTTTGATTAGATCAATTTTTGCTTTAGCTTGATCTGAGATCAGGATGGCTACCCCTGCTTTTTTGGCTTCACCTGAAGCATAGTAGATTTTGCTCCAACCTTTTACCTTTAACCTGCATGTATCACCCCGCTTCAGGTGTGTTTCCTGTATACAACATATTGTAGGATTCTGGCTTTTAATCCATTCTGCTAACCGCTTCCTCTTTATAGAGGAGTTTACCCCGTTCACATTTATGGTTAAAATGACCAATTCTGTATTACTTGCCATCTTGTTGACCCCGGTTTATGCTTTTCTCCCTTCTTACTCCCTTACCCCCTCCCTTACCCCCCTTCCCAGTATTAAGCTTGTGAGCTCCCCTTGCTTCTCACAGCCCTCCCTTTTTCAGTATCCCTCCCCTCCCCTTAGAGTTCCCCCCCCCCAACTTACCCCTTTCCCTCCCAGTTCCCGTATTCCCTTCCACTTAGCTTATTCCTTCCTTTTTCACTTTTCCCTTCTCACTTTTCAATGAGGTGGGAGAAGTTTCACCATAGATTGAATATGTCTAAAATTCTTCTCTTACTGCCAATTCTGAAAGCAGTAAAATACTCACTATTTTCATTCCTCTCCATTCTTTCTCTCAGATATACTAGGTTTTCTTTGCCTCTTCATGAAATGTAGTACCCCCACTTTCCCTTTTTTCTAGTACAATGTCCTTTCCTCAACTAGTTTCTAGAACAAGGTATACATGTATTTTTTATACATCTTTACAGCCGAAATATAGTTCCCAAGATTAATCTTTACCTTTTTAGATTTCTCTTGAGTTCTGTGCTTGTAGATCAAATTTTTTGTTAAGTTCTGGCTTTTTCATCAGAAATAGATGAAATTCGCTTATTTCGTTGAATGACCATCTTCTTCCCTGGAAAAAGATGCTCAATCTCGCTGGGTAAGTTATTTTTGGTTGCATACCAAGTTCCTTAGCCTTTCGGAATATCATATTCCAGGCCCTTCGATCCTTTAATGTGGATGCTGCCAGATCCTGGGTGATCCTTATTGTGGCTCCTTGATACTTGAATTGGGTTTTTCTAGCCGCTTGCAGTATTTTTTCCTTTGCCTGAGGGTTCTGGCATTTGGCCACTATATTCCTTGGTGTTTTGATTTTAGGATCCCTTTCAGTAGGGGATCGATGAATTCTTTCAATGTCTATTTTACCTTCTGTTTCTATGACTTCTGGGCAGTTGTCTTTGATAATTTCCTGGAAGATAGTGTTCAGGCTTTTTTTTTCATCATACTTTTCTGGAAGTCCGATGATTCTCAGGTTGTCTCTCCTGGATCTGTTTTCCAGGTCTGTTGTCTTCCCCAGAAGGTATTTCACATCCTTTTCCATTGTTTGATTTTTTTGGATTTGCTTGACTGATTCTTCTTGTCTCCTCGAGTCATTCAATTCCAATTGTTCGACCCTGATTTTCAGTGAGGTATTTTCTTCACTCACTTTTTTAAGATCTTTTTCTAATTGTCCAATTGAGTTCTTTTGTTCTGTGGAATTTTTTTCCATTTCGCCAATTTTGTTTTTTAGAGAGCTGTTTTCTGTTTCCAGTTCACTAATCCTATTTTTCAAGGATTTGGTTTCTTTATCCACTCTCTCTTTAACTGATTTCTCCAGGCTCTTTTGCCAAGCCTCCCTCTCCTTTTGCAGAGCCTCCCTCTCCTTTTCCCATTTTTCTTCTAGCTCCCTTGTGAGAGCCTTTTTAATTTCCTCCATGAGATTCATCTGTGCTGAGGGATATAAGGTCTCCTCCTTCGGGGATTCACCTGGGGACTGTTTGTTTTTAGTCTCCTCAGGGTTTGGAGTCTGCTCTTTATCTGTATAAAAGCTGTCCAGGGTTAAATTCTTTTTCAGTTTCTTGCTCATTCTGTCTATTTATCAAAGACAAACTATCAAAGAAACAGAAGGAAAAAAAACCCCTTGAATGGAGGCTGCTTTCTTTGGGGGAGGGGCAGGGTATTCGTGAGGCACAGGTCCTACTGTGCTATGGCGCCTGCGCACTGAGATCCGAGCGCTCTGAGATCCGAGCGGGCTAAGACACTGTGGGGGAGGGGTGGCCAGGTCCCTAGAAACTCCAGCTGTTTGGGATTGTATTCTTCACCCCCGGTGTTTTTAGCTTCTCTGCTGGGCTGCTGACTTGCTCCTATAGCAAAGCTCTCACCGCAGAGACGGCTGCGGTCCTACCCCCTCTCCGCTCCACCCGGTTCTGAGCTGCTATCTGTGCTCTGGTTGCAGCTGCTGCTACCCGCAGACTGCTTCCAAATACCGTCCCCGCCCTCGCGCAAAAACAGACCTTTCTTGACGAGTCTCAAGGATGGTTTCTCTTGGTAAGTAATTGTATGGTTTTTTTTTCAGTCGAGCATTAATTCAGAGGCATGAAATGAAATGAATAGTGAGAGAAAAACACGGAGATTACACAGAAGTGTATTTCCTCTCCGCCATCTTGGCCGGTGCAACCTAAAAATTATTCCAAAAAAGAAAAAGAACAGTTTTGCTTAAAACAGTTCTTGATTTAATAATTTTAGTCATGTTGAAATCCTGCTTATTTAAGTCAAAATGCACTTTGTTCTTAATTATTCATCTATCATTTATTAAAATATTCAAATAAAGCATCATCTATGTACCTGCCTTCAATGGGGATTTGAGTATTCTGCATAATTCTGCATAATAAGAGAATTTTAAAGACAACTGAATCTAAAGATTTAAAGTACTATGCTTTCCTTGAAAATTTACAGTTTTTGTTTAAGATCTTTGTAAAATGTATTACATCTGATCCTACTTCTTTTAAAAAAAATATTTCATTTTCTGGAGGTGAGTCAAGATGGTGGAATGAAGGTAGAGAACTTCCTGACTTCTCCTCCAGATTTCTCCAAACATCTTCAAATAATTCTAAAAATTCTAAAAAAAAAATCTAAACAAATTGTAGAGTGTCATAGTCCACAAGAAAATGGAGTGAAATAATTTTCTAATCAAAGAAGGTTTAGAAGGTCAGCAGAAGGAGTCTGTTTCATCAGGGTGATCCTGGAGCATAATCATAGCAGACTGCACCAGCACAGTAGGGGCCCCAGGAAATTAGGAAGTGGCAGTGACGTCCAGAACCCTCAGCCCATAGAGACAAAAGACAACTCTGCAAGAAAGATTTGGAGCACTAGGGTGGAAAAGAAGTCGTAGCCCAGGATCCAGCTTTGGGAGCTACTGAATCAACAGTGATAGTAGAAGGCTGCCAATGAAAGTAGCACCCACAGTGATGAGGTAACAACAGTGGGAGCTTCCAGAGATCTCAGCACATAGGTTGGGAAGAAGGCTGTTACATCTGATCAGAGGGAGATTGCAGAGCCCTCTTTTCTGGCATTGTGGAAAGATTCTATTCCTTTGCCTATATTCAAATTTAGTTAGCAGTCCTGACTCACAGTACAAGTTTTTACAAGAATCTTTGAAAATAGTGCACCAGTCTCCTGAAGCTTAAAACATTTCACCCTGCTCCCTGAAAACAGAGCCCTACTTTAACAAAAAGTTAAAAGCCAAGTAATAGGCTGGGGAAATGAGTAAACAACAGAAAATAATAAAAAGTTACTATTATGTGGAAGAAGATGAACATTTAATGAAATAGAAGAATTCCATTTGTTTCAAAGAAAAAAACAGACAAACAAAAAATTTGATCTCCAACAACAGGACTCAAGAGAAGTAGAAAAAGGTAAAAGGGACTCTTGAGAACTGTACTTCTGTTATGGATATACATAAAAACCATATGTATAATTTGATTGTACTGACATAACATAAAAAGGGAAATAGAAATGGAAAGGAGATAGTGTCAAAAAAAAAGGGAAATGGGGAGATAAAAAGAGGGAAACTGCATGCAATGATGAGGCAAAGGAAACCTATCATATCTGAGGGAACTTAGAGAAGGGGAGGAACATTCTGTGAATCCTACTCTCATCAAAGTTGGCTCAAAAAGGAAATAATTGACATATTTGTTTTACAGAATATCTTCTCTCACTTCATTAAAAAGTGGGAGAGGAAAAGGGAAAAGGAAAAAGAGTAATAAGGGAAGAGTACAAAAAAGGGGAAGGGATTCAAAGGGAAGAGGGAGGGATACTAAAGAGGGAGAGTTGCGTGTCGCAAGTGGGACCAATAAGTTTAATACTAGGGAAGAAGGGAAGGAGGGCAAGAAAAAGAAAAATATAATCTGGGGATATTAGGATGGCAGGAAATACAGAATTAGTCATTTTAACCATAAATATGAATGGGATGAACTCTCCCATAAAGAGGAGGCAGATAGCAGACTGGATCAAAAGTCAGAACCCTACAATATGTTGCTTACATGAAACACATTTAAAACAGGGAGATACATACAGAGTAAAGTTAAAAGGCTGGAGCAGAATCTATTATGCTTCAGGTGAAGTCAAAAAAGTAGGGGTAGCCATCCTTATCTCAGATCAAGCAAAAGCAAAATTTAATCTAATTAAAAGAGATAAGGAAGGAAACTATATCTTGCTAAAGGGTACTATAGACAATGAAGCAATATCAGTATTAAACATGTATGCAACAAGTGGTATAGCATCTAACTTCCTAAAGGAGAAGTTAAGAGAGTTGCGAGAAGAAATAGACAGCAAAACTATAATGGTGGGGGATCTTAATCTTGCATTCTCAGAATTAGATAAATCAAATCACAAAACAAATGAGAAAGAAATTAAAGAGGTAAATAGAATATTAGAAAAATAAGGTATGCTAGATCTCTGGAGAAAACTGAATACTGACAGAAAGGAGTATACTTTCTTCTCAGCAGTTCATGGAATCTACACAAAAATTGACCATATATTAGGACATAATTAAATAATTAATTAAATTAGGACATAATTATGTCAAAATTAAATGCAGGAAGGCAGAAATAGTAAATGCCTTCTTTTCAGATCACAATGCAATAAAAACTACATTCAACAAAAAGTTAGGTGTAAATAGACCAAAAAGTAATTGGAAACTAAATAATCTCATCTTAAAGAATGATTGGGTGAAACAGCAAATTATACACACAATTAATAATTTCACTCAAGATAATGACAACAGTGAGACATCATACCAAAATTTATGGGATGCAATCAAAGCAGTAATAAGGGAAAATTTTATATCCTTAGAGGCTTACTTGAATAAAATAGAGAAAGAGAAGATCAATGAATTGTGTCTGCAACTTAAAAAGCTAGAAAAAGACCAAATTAAAAACCCCCAGTCAATTACTAAACTTGAAATTCTAAAATTAAAAGGAGAAATTAATAATATAGAAAGTAAAAAAAAAAAACTATTGAATTAATAAATAAAACTAAGAGTTGGTTTTATGAAAAAACCCAATAAAATTGAAAAACCTTTGGTAAATCTGATTAGAAAAAGAAAAGAGGAAAATCAAATTAGTAGTCTTAAAAATGAAAAGGGAGAACTTTCCACTAATGAGGAGGAAATTAAAGAAATAATAAAGGGTTACTTTGCCCAACTTTATGCCAATAAATTTGATAACCTTAGCAAAATGGATGACTACCCCCAAAAATATAGGCTTCCCAGATTATCAGAGGAGGAAGTAAATTGCTTAAATAGTCCCATTTCAGAAAAAAAAAAATAGAACAAGCTATTAATCAACTCCCTAAAAAAAAAAAAAAAAGATCCCCAGGACCAGATGAATTTACATGTGAATTCTACCAAACATTCCAAGAACAATTAGCCCCAATGTTTTATAAACTATTTGAAAAAAAATAGGGAATGAAGGAGTCCTACCAAATTCCTTTTGTGACACAATCATGGTACTGATACCTAAACCAGATAGGTTAAAAACAGAGAAAGAAAATTATATACCAATCTCCCTAACAAATATTGATGATAAAATCTTAAATAAGATATTAGCAAAAAGACTACAGAATATCATCCCCAGGATAATACACCACGATCAAGTAGGATTTATACCAGGAATGCAGGGCTGGTTCAATATTAGGAAAACTATCAGTATAATTGGCCATATTAATAACCAAATTAATAAAAACTATATGATCATCTCAATAGATGCAGAAAAAGCATTCGATAAAATCCAACATCCATTCCTATTAAAAACTCTTGAGAGTATACGAATAAATGGACTTTTCCTTAAAATAATCAGTAGCATCTATTTAAAACCAGCAGTAAGCATCACATGTAATGGGGACAAACTGCAACCATTCCCAATAAGATCAGGAGTAAAACAAGGTTGCCCACTATCACCGTTACTATTAAATATTGTATTAGAAATGCTAGCTTTGGCAATAAGAGTTGGGAAAGAGATTAAAGGAATAAGAATAGGCAATGAGGAAACCAAATTATCACTCTTTGCTGATGATATGATGGTATACTTAGAGAACCCCAGAGATTCTACTAAAAAGTTCTTAGAAACAATCCACACCTTTAGCAAAGTTGCAGGATACAAAATAAACCCACATAAGTCATCAGCATTCTTATTTATCTCTAACAAAACCCAACAGTTAGAGTTACAAAGAGAAATTCCATTTAAAGTAACTACTGATTGTATAAAATATTTAGGAATCTATCTGCCAAGGGAAAATCAGAAACTTTATGAGCAAAACTACAAAACACTTTCCACACAAATTAAGTCTGATCTAACTGGAAAAATATTAAATGCTCTTGATTGGGCGAGCAAATATAATAAAGATGACAATACTACCTAAACTAATCTATTTATTTAGTGCTATACCAATCAGACTCCCAAAAAACTATTTTGATGACCTAGAAAAAATAACGACAATGTTCATATGGAAAAACAAAAGGTCAAGAATTTCAAGGGAATTAATGGGGAAAAAAATCAAATGAAGGTGGCCTAGCTGTACCAGACCTAAAATTATATTATAAAGCAGCAGTTACTAAAAGCATCTGGTATTGGCTAAGAAATGGACTAGTTGATCTATGGAATAGGTTAGATTCAAAGGACAAAACAGCCAAATAACTTTAATAATCTAGTGTTTGACAAACCCAAAGACCCCAGTTTTGGGGATAAGAATGCATTATTTGACAAAAATTGCTTGGAAAACTGGAAATTAGTATGGCAGAAACTAGGCATTGACCCACACTTAACACCGTACACCAAGATAAAGTCAAAATGGGTTCATGATCTAGGCATAACAAATGAGATTATAAATAAATTGGAAGAGCATAGGATAGCTTACCTCTCAGACCTGTGGAAGAAGAAGGAATTTATGGCCAAAGAAGAACTAGAGATCACTATTGACTACAAAATAGAAAATTTTGATTATATCAAATTGAAAAGTTTTTTATACAAACAAAACTAAAGCAGACAAGATTAAAAGGGAAACAATAAACTGGAAAAACAGTTTTACAGTCAAAGGTTCTGATAAAGGCCTCATTTCCAAAATATATAGAGAATTGACTCTAATTTATAAGAAATCAATCCATTCTCCAATTGATAAATGGTCAAAGGATATGAACAGACAATTCTCAGATGAAGAAATTAAAACTATTTATAGCCATATGAAAATATACTCCAAATTATTATTAATCAGAGAAATGCAAATTAAGACAACTCTGAGATACCACTACACACCTGTCAGACTGCTAGAATGACAGGGAAAGATAATGCAGAATGTTGGAGGGGATGTGGGAAAACAGGGACACTGATACATTGTTGATAGAATTGTGAACACATCCAGCCATTCTGGAGAGCAATTTGGAACTATGCTCAAAAAGTTATCAAACTGTGCATACCCTTTGATCCAGCAGTCTTTCTACTGGGCTTATACCCCAAACAGATACTAAAGAAGGGAAAGGGACCTGTATGTGCCAAAATGATTGTGGCAGCCCTATTTGTAGTGGCTAGAAGATGGAAAATGAACAGATGCCCATCATTTTGAGAATGGTTGAGTAAATTGTGGTATATGAATGTTATGGAATATTATTGTTCTGTAAGAAATGACCAGCAGGATGAATACAGAGAGGACTGGCAAGACTTACATGAACTGATGCTAAGTGAAATGAGCATAACCAGGAGATCATTATATACCTCAACAACAATACGGTATGAGGATATATTCTGATGGAAGTGGATCTCTTCAATAAAGAGATCTAATTCAGTTTCAATTGATCAAGGATGGACAGAAGCAGCTACACCCAAAGACAGAACACTGGGCAATGAATATAAACTGCTTGCATTTTTGTTTTTCTTCCCAGGTTATTTATACCTTCTGAATCCAGTTCTCCCTGGGCAACAATAGATCTGTTCGGTTTTGCACACATATGTTGTATCTAGGATATACTATAACCTATTTAACATGTATAGGACTGCTTGCCATCTGGGGGAGGGGGTAAAGGGAGGGAAGGGAAAAATCGGAATAGAAGTGAGTGCAAGGGATAATGTTGTAAAAAATTACCTTGGCATAGATTCTGTCAATAAAAAGTTATTAAAAAAAAAAGAAAATATAATGAATTAAGTGAAAAAAAAGTTACTATGATGACAAGGAAGATCAAACATGCACTCAGAATAATATAACAAAGTCCTTTGACTACATCCCAAGCCTTCAAGGACAATAAGAATTGGTCTTAAGGATTGTTCAAAAGGAATTTGAACATCAAGTAAGAAAGTTAGAGGAAACATTGAGAAGAGAAATGAGGGTGGTGCAAAATGAAATGTAAAAAGCTAATGAGAATACATAAAAAGCAAAATATGCTAAATGTGAAAGGAGGTACAAAAGCTCACTGAGAAAAAGAATTATTCAAAAATTAGAACTGAGCAAAAGGAAGCTAATTATGAAAATTCAAGATACAATAAAACAAATTCAAAAGAATGAAAGAACACGGGGGAAAATCGAAAGTATCTCATTGGGAAAAAAAACTGACTTGAAAAATAGATCCAAGACAGATCTGTGTAAGAATTTTTCTATTTCATTTTTTTAAAAATCATGATTATTTAGATAATCTTCTTTTTCTGTTAATCTTGGCAACTAATATCATTGTAAATATTTATTATTCATTTCACTTAGACTTAGTTTTATTGGCACTTAATTCAGGAAAATAAATGCTAATATCAAATTTAATTTTATTTAAATTGATGGGGCATTCACCTTTTTCATTTTTTCATATTGGTAATTTGTTTTTCTTCTTTTTAACTAAGTGAACAAATGGTTTATCTATTTTATTTTTGTCATAAGCCAACCTCTTAGTTTTATCTATTAGATTATTTTTCTTTACTTTGATTTTAATTTATTTCTCCTTTGTTTTTCAGAATTTCTATTTTGTTGTTATTTGGGGATTTTTAATACTTCCTTTTTTTTCTACTTTTCTTAATTAGTTCCATAATCACTAATTTTTTTTCTCTTATTGATGTATGTATTAAGAGAGATAAATTTTTCTCTGTGTGCCCAAGATCACATAGCTAATCTGTGTCTGAGGCCAAATTTGAATGCAGATTCTGCTCTGGTTGCATATCACAAATTTTGAAATATTCTTTCATTGTCTTTAATGGCATCATTGATTATTTTTATAATTTGTTTTCACTTTTTTTTGGATTTGATTATTTGATTCCCTATTTGTTTTTAATCTGCTTCAAAGGCTCTTTAGTTAATGCAATTTTTGTTACATTGTACTATTATTTTCAAAGGGTCAATTTAATATTTCTGCTTTTTTTATTTATTTGTGAAGTTTTTAATGCCTTAATGCATGGCCAATTTTGTGCATGTGATATGCAGCAGAAGAAAAAAAAAGATATTTCTTTCTATTCCCATTCAGTTTTTTCCAGAGATACAGCATAGCTACCTTTTCAAAAATTCTATTTATTTCCTTAACTTATTTTATTGTCAGATTTATCTTGTTTTGAAAGGAGAAAGTTGATCCCTTCCCTCCCTTTTTTTCTCTATTTCTGTTGAAGCATGATAGATTCTGTCTAAGCTTTTATTTTGAGTCTGCATGTATCTTAATGTTCAAGTTTCTGTAAAGAACCTATTTTGGGATTCAAATCTCCTGTCCATTCTGGTATCTGCTTCCTTTTGTTTTATAGATGAGTTCATCCTGCTGACTTTCATGGTTATGATTACTAATAGTTTTTTGTTTTGTTTTTCCTTTCATCCTGTTTTCTTCTTTTTTATTCTTCCCTCTTTTCAGTCCCTGTTGAAAAATCATTTTTTGCTTCTGATAACTATCTCCTTCAATCCACTTTTTCATTTTATCAATGCAATGTTTTCTTTTATCCCTTTTACCATCTATTTCCTTATTGGATAAAATAGATTTCTATATCCATCTGAAATTATACATACATATATATATATATATACACACACATATATATGTTCATGTTTACCTTTTAACATTTCTTTTGAGTCTTGTGTTGGAATGTTCTATTTTCTATTCAATTCTGATCTTTTCATCAGAAATATATGAAAATCCTCTATTTCATTAAGTATATCTATTTTTGTATCCCAAGACATTACATGCACAGTGCCTAGCACATAGGAGACATCCTTACATCCTGCTTTATGTCTCATTATTGCAAACTAGGTCCTTCCAGTACATGCACTAATCTTTTGGTTGCAATATTTTCTCCTTTTTCCCTCTATTTTCTTCTGTTTCTGAAATTAATAATTAATTAACCTCTGACTTCTCTAATTGACATTACTTTTTCTCCGATGGTTCAAACAGACTCACAATATATTGCTGTATTCTACACTATTCTTTCCAGTTCTAGATCTCAAGGCACTGAATTGCTTTTGGTCTATCTTTCTGACCATAATTACAAAGTGTAAACATATCTATAATATTAATAATCATGTGATGCTTTCTTTTCACATTTTCTACTTTATATGCTGACATTGTATTTTGTATTATGTTTACTTGTTTACGTGCTTTATTCCCATCTACTATATTTTAGGTTTCTTGCAGTCAGGGATTGGTATTTTACTCATCTTTATCTGTATCTAAGTTGTATTGTGGACAGAGCACTTAACCTAGAGTCAGAGAGAATTGAGTCCAAATCTGGCTTTAGATATTTTCTAACTGAATGACTCTGAGCAAGTGACTTAATTGTTTCATGTCTCAGTTTCCTCAACTGTAAGATCAGGATAATTATGGCAACTACTTTGAAAAGTTGTTGTGAAGATCAAACGAGATATTTATAGTTATTAGCACATAGGTACTATATAAATATTTATTCCCTTCCTGTGGTTATGGGGTGATATTTTCATTTAAATTTACTATTTTAGGCTTAAAGATTTGCATTAAGTACTGAGACTTTAAATGATTAGACACATAGCCAGATTTGTCTAAACTTGCTTTTCAACCCATGTCTTCCTAGTTCCTATATTAGCTATCACCATGTGGATTTCCAATGGAACAGATAGATTAGAGACTTGTAGATGACCAAGAACACTATGAAAAGTATATACTTTTATTTATTTATTTATATTTATTTTTATTTAGATTTAGATTTAGATTTAGAAGTACATTATATATATATATATATATAACTAAAACTAAATCAGCTGAAGCCTCAATTTGACTCTGAAGAGTTAAAAATACATCTGGGAAGAAAACCAAAATTGTTCTAGGAATATGTGAGAGTGTGAAAAAAATATTGAAGAAATATATTCATTATAATGATGATGATGATAGTTGGTATTCATGTAAGATGACCCAAAAAGTCTTATTACAGTGTTAAATTTATTTAATGTTGAATAAGCTTAAAATTGTATGAAGACATTTTGGGGACACCCTATTTAGTCCTTTAAGGTAGCACATCACTTTTTTGGCCTACTTTTTTTTTTATGTTTTCCTCACAACACAAGTCTATAAGGCAGGAAAAAAAAACAGAGATTATTTTCAATTAAAATATGAGAAAATAGTTCACAGAGAGTAAGTGCCTTACTCTTATTACAAATGAATATAAAAGGTTAAACCTCAATCTCCACCCAATCACCTAATTTACCAAGCCCAAATCACTATCTTTTTTTTTTTTGATAACAACTACTATAAGACTTTCAAACATAATGCTTCTTCAAATTCTCAGTCTCTATTAAATCACATTTGCTTTGCCACACACCTTGACAAATATAATAAAGTCCTATTAGATATCTGTTTTTGTGTAAAAATGAACACATGTACTATCTATGCTATGTTCTATTTACAAACAGAAAAAATGAGGGTGAAACCATGGTGATCTTTGTCAGTTCTAGATCTATACCTTCTGCTTTGATTATGTTGTGTTGCTTCAAGATTAACAGAGATAGAAAAACATTACTGGATTACTTAAATTCAATTGGAGATCTTGAGTCTTGTTATCAGCAAAATGCCCTGAGTACCTACAATTTTTTTTTACATTCATGTGTTAATTTCCATATCATTGTATTAATGTAACCATTTTATTTAATATAGTACTTCAAAGCACTTCATTTGTCCCCATTCTGGAACAAATTTTCATTTTGAGCTGAATGGTACTATACCATCTTAAAGTATGACAACCTAAGTAAACATCAAAAGTCAACATGCATAATTTACAGTAATTATAAAGTATTTCATAAATCTAAAAGCTTTCCATAAATATTACTGAGTAAGATGATGATGATAATGATTTCTCCTGAATCTATAATAACTTCATGAGTAAAGCATTGCATGATAAATAAATACACACACACACACACACACATACACATACACACACACACACACACACACACACACACACACACACACACACACCCCCATATAGTATCAGAAAGGAGACAGGGATGAGGAGTAAGAGATTTTTAGGCATGGGGAATAGTCAGTAAAAGTACAGTCAGAAGATAAAATGTCTCCTTTGATAAATCACAAGGAAGAAAATATCATTGCACTAAATAGAATGTGTCTTTGTCTGTTAGGGATGGGGGGTATTCATAGAAAAGAATTGCAGTTGAACTTCTTTTGAAGACTATAAAAAAGGAAAATAGAAATGATACTTCTTGACATTTTGGAGCTGACATTGAGTACCCTTACCAACCTGAGGTCTCCGGCCCTAAGAAATCTTACAGAGATTTGCCACTAATTCTGCCACTAATAGCCATAATGACAATTGAGGAGCAACCTCTTCTTAGAAGGAAATGAGAGGAATTTCAAGTAGCATTGAGCAGATCACAGAATTTTGTCTATTCTTAATTCCCATTAAATGCACCTCTGTCTGCTTCTACCTGACCCATCCTTGTTCTGATTACTTTGAAGTCTTGGGCCTCTAAGATTCTATCTCAGAACTCTTAATTTTCATTTTATAGATAGCATAAAATAGTGGGAGTAATCTTATAATGGAATATGAGAGAGGCTTTTATTCCTGGTTTACTGCCAGCTATGTGTGACCTTCGGATAGATTTTTAAATTTAGAATCATAATAAAACAAACAGAGCTAGAAGAGATCTCAGAGTCTTTCTAGTACCATTAATTTTACAGATGTGAAAATGGAGTTCCAGAAATCTTAACTGATAGTAAAGAACACACAGGTGTTAAGTATCAAAAGTGATATTTGAAGCCTGATATTTAACTCTAAATTGTTGCACAAAAGTAATTCAGACTATTCACCAGCAGGTCAAATATTGAAAATGAAGCTTAAATATTTTAGCCATAAAATAAGAAGATCAGACTCATTAGAGAAGACTCTGATGTTGGGAAACATAAAAGGCAAAAGGAAAGGGGTATTGCAGGGGATGAGATGAATAAATAGTATCATGGAAGAAATTAACATGAACTTGCACAGACTTTGAGAGATGATGGTGAAAGATAGAAGGGTCCATGTGTTAGTGTCACAAAGACTCACACAGAATGAATTCCTGAACAACAACTTTGACTTCATTTTCTAGTACTTCTTTCAGTATTATGCTGAAGTTTATGGTTTCCATTTTTCTTATCTAAAAAGTCAAGGAGTAGGGGGAGAAATAAAGGGGATAAGATAATCACGAAAGCTACTTCAAATTGTACAATTTTAAGTAGATCAAATTCATATTTTGGCTGTTGTATCTCTCCCTAAATGAGACTCATTGAATTGTTCTCAATTTCCTCTCTGCCTATCTTATCTGTCCTTCAAAGTCCAATTCTGATCCTAACTAGTGTAACACAAAGTTCCTTGACACTGTAGTTTGAAGTGCTTTCTCCTGCCTTTGAAATTCTTATGTACTTGCATTTTTCATGCATTTGAATTATATCCTATACAAATTGACATTGTCTTTTAGTCTATTTTTTTTTATTTGACCAAGAAAATTTTAACTTTCTCCAGGGTAGTGATCATTATTTGCTGCCCCTTTAATATGTTACATTACCAGTCACATATTAGGGTTGGCATAGCTTTTTGTGAAATGCATGACTGATAATTTCTTCCTTTAGGCTTTTTTTCTTTATTGTTTTAACCATCTCAAATGTTCTTACTGGAGTCTATTTTTACTACAGAACATTGTTTCCAATAGCTTTAAAACATGTGAATTTTAAAATATATCAGCTTACATTATGCTTTGCATTTAAGTTATTTTTTTTTCCCCTCAAACATGAGAGATTGTATAGGAGAGTGGATGAAGTCATGGTCCTGGATCCAGGGAAACTAAGGTTTATGTCCCATCTCTGGTACATACTGGCTACATGATTCTGGGTAAGTCACTTAACCTCAAGTTGCACTAGACAACTCTTTATGGGGGAAAGGGAAAGAACAAATATTTATTAAGCAGTGCCAGACACTGTGCTAAGCAATATTATCATATTTTAAACTTATACTTGGGAACAAAGTGCTATTATTACCTTCATTTTACAGTTGAGGAAATTGAGAAAGGGAAAGGGTAAATAACTTGCCCACTATCACACAATTTAATTTCTGAGCTGGATTCAAACTCAGTTTTTCCTCATTCTAGGTCCACTACTCTATCGAATGCTTCATCTAGCTGCCTTTAAAAAAAATGACATGTTTTAGTTAAGGTGACAATTTATATTAGTAAAGAGGGTTGCTTTATTTAACAATTTTGTATGTAAGTGAAATCACTGAAATCTAATCCTTCTCCTTTATCTCAAATATTGGTTAAAGCATTGGTATCTATGAGAATACCAATAGTTGCTGAAAAACAAAATCATAATTCCTTTAAAAAATTTAGGGGGAACTTACTTTGCTTCTGTACATGCTTTGAGCCTTAAGGAAATAACTAGACCACAAGGGAGTTACTGATTTAAAGTATGTTCACATTCCTTAGTCAAGTCTAAAAACTCATAGGCTAAAGACACTTTAAAAAAATAATAATTTTAAAACGTTTGTTGTTGTTGTTGTTAAATTCTATACATTCATTTTCAAAAGAAAGGAATGTATTTCTTCAGGTCTCATGAACTTTTTCTCCCCTGAAAGCTGAATTTGATACCTACCTGGGAATAATGGAGAGAGAAAATTGGTAGAATTTTGCTGAATGTTTCTGTTTAATAAAAAGAATTTTATTTCCTTCATACTTCTCTGAATTAATCTTTCTAAATCTTGATCTCATTCTGGGGGCCATCACATTCACATTCTGGGGGCGTAACCATAAATAATATGGTATCAAGAAAACAATCCTCTTCAACTGTCCATAAATGTTCTAAGGATTAAAAGATCTGTAGTAACTTAAGTCCTCTTTTCAGTCCTCAAGTAAATATATACTGAAGTTTTAATAATATTTTGACTCAGGAAGGCTACTCTTCCTTGTGAGGATACAAATCCTCATGTATTACTTTAGTCTACCACAAATTTTTATTTTTTTGTCATACAAATATGGCTGGTACTATCAGAAAAAAGCCCTAAAATTTCTTTTATTGCATTGAATTATTTGTTTAAAGAAATACTTCTGAAATAACATCCTATTTCTAATCCAATTTGAATTTAAATAATTTATTATATTCCTCCTGTCACACACCACTTACTATATCATTCTTCATCATTTTCTGCTGCAAAAAAAAAAAAAATTCAATGGATTCTATAAAAGAATCTCATTTTTTTCTTCTATGGAATAAGATTCATGGAATGTATTGCTAATCTCACCCTGGATTCACATAATATATTACATTAATCTCAGGATAAATCTGTGAAAGCTTCAGATGAAAGACACACCAAATGTAGCTACAATCACTTAGGGACTTCTCAACATAAAAAGTAATAGGACAGTTGTTTAACTGTTAAATTATTCCATGTTATTTCTCTTGGTAATTCATCAAATTTTGATATTTATAAAAACTCTTTCAATGTGAAATTATCAAGTTGATAAGTTACTGTTTTCAAGAGAAACAGAAACATCTGAAATATAGAGCACTATTTTACTTCCTATATAAATTGGTCAAAAACCAGCTACACCCAGGGAAAGAACTCTGGGAGATTACTATGAACCACAACATAGAATTCCCAATCCCTCTATTTTTGCCCGCCTGCATTTTTGATTTCCTTCACAGGCTAATTGTGCACCATTTCAAAATCTGACTCTTTTTGTACAGCAAAATAACTGCTTGGACATATATACATATATTATATTTAACTATTGGTCAACCTGCCATCTGGGGGAAGGGGAGGGGGGAAGGAGGGAAAAAGTTGGAACAAAAGGATTGCAACTGTCAATGCTGAAAAATTACCTATGCATATAGCTTGTAAATAAAAAGCTATGATAAAAAAATAAAATAAATTGGTCAAACATCTGTCAAGTATGCATTATGATCCAGGCAAAAGCCGCATGGAAAAATGAATAAAGAGCTAGTCTGGGAGTTAAGAAGACCTGCGTTAAAATGTCACCTCTCATTCTTACTAGCTTTTTGACATTTTTATTAGTTTAGTGACTTAGGCAAGACTCAAAATCTACAAGTTATAGCTAATGTTCTGATCTGTATTATTCCTCATACTAATTAAATCATAGGTTAAGACCAAAACAAATAGACTAGATGGATATAAAAGTAAACATGAGACAAGATCTGCTCTTATAGCACTTAAATAAAAGGAAGAAACACAACCACCCACCATTATAACACCATTATCATCCCTTTATTAAGTACCAACTGCATGCCTTCATTTTTTTAAGTGCTGTCATCACAGCTAAAATAATAAACATTTGCCACTTTAAAAGTTAAAATGTAACATATTTGTATAATTGTACTTGATACAGTAATTATAGTTGCTAGTAGTATTGCCAGTTTATGAAAAAGGGATAGTGAAACAAAGAAAAGATCAAGCAAACACTTGGCCAGTATCATATAGCTAGTGAAATCTGAGGCAAGATTCACTCAGATCTTCCTAACCTGAGTCCAGGATTGTAAACACTGTCACCTAGTTATTATGTATTAATTATGTACTAATATTATGTACTAATATTTACAATGTAAATACAAAATTTGGGGGCTTTGGGTCAATATGGGGAGTATGTGCCTGGGTGTGTGTAAAGGGCATTAGTAGCTAAAGGAAGGTGTTAACCTCAGCTTTTATTTAATTGTCTTGTTCAGCACTTTCCCCAAAAAATAACAATTTTTTTTCAAATTAATCTCTTCATCCAGCACACCCCATGACCCACTAAGCAAATAATTAAAAAATAATACCACAATACATATTCAAATCTATACTGCATATTTCCAATGGGCTAAAAACAATGAACATATTCTTACATAATTATAGTTATAGATAATATGAATTTTAATATGTGTCCACTTCATAGGATTAGTTATACAGACTAACTCAGATCTATTTGTAGTCTGACAAAATAAATTCCCACATGCCTATATCCGAAAATCTCTCTCTCTCTCTGCATTTGAAGTTTATTATTTTTTTTTTCATTAGGAGTTAAACAATGTATTTCATCTTCATTCTTTTGGACTAGTGGTCTACAATTGTTTGGATTGACATTCTAACATCTTTTCGAGTTGCTTCTCCTCTATAATGTTGTTATAATTGTATATTTTTAAACATTTATTCATTTTGTTCTATATTAATTCATAAGAGTCTTACTCTGGAATTGGCCATTCCATCATATCTTATGATACAAAATTATTCTAATATACCCCCAGGCCATGATTTGTTTATCAATTTCTCAACAGGAAGATATCCCCTTAGTTTCCAACTTGGGATTGCCATGAAAAGAGCTATTATAAATACTTTTGTTTATTTATTTTTTGCACAGTACCCATCCAAGTATGGGCAGTGAAATAAAGTTCCATCCCAAGCGCCAAATAAGGGACCCCTGCAATCTCCTTCCTACTATCTGTTTGACCTACCCCAACTGTCAATTAGCTGAGAGATCCAAAAACCATGACTGCTGCCACTGATGCAGTACTTTTTCTCTATCTCTCTTTTTTTTATTATAGCTTTTTATTTACAAAACATATGCATGGGGGACTTCCAGTTAAGATGGCGGAGAGGAGGCTCACAGCTGCATAAGCTCCACTCTTTCTCTCACTATCCACTTCATTACAAGCCTCTGAATCAATGCTTGACTGAAAAAAACCCACAGATAGTTACCAAGAGAAGCCATCCTTGAGATCCGCCAAGAAAGGTCTGTCTTTACTGGAGGGCTGGGGCGGTTTTAGATCAGGCGCAGGCTGAGGGCAGCGGCAGTGAGAGCACGGGAGCAGAGCTGAGAGGGGGTGCCTAGAGAACCCCAGAGATTCTACCAAAAAGCTATTGGAAATAATTCATAATTTTAACAAAGTAGCTGGCTACAAAATAAATCCCCATAAATCCTCAGCATTTTTATACATCACCAACAAAACCCAACAGCAAGAGATACAAAGAGAAATTCCATTCAGAATAACTGTTGATACCATAAAATATTTGGGAATCTATCTACCAAAGGAAAGTCAGTAATTATATGAGCAAAATTATAAAAAATTCTCCACACAAATAAAGTCAGACTTAAATAATTGGAAAAATATTAAGTGCTCTTGGATCGGCCGAGCGAACATAATAAAGATGACAATACTCCCTAAACTAATCTATTTATTTAGTGCTATACCAATCAGACTTCCAAGAAAATATTTTATTGATCTAGAAAAAATAACAACAAAATTCATATGGAACAATAAAAAGTCGAGAATCTCAAGGGAATTAATGAAAAAAAAAAAATCAAATGAAGGTGGCCTAGCTGTACCTGATCTAAAATTATATTATAAAGCAGCAGTCACCAAAACCATTTGGTATTGGCTAAGAAATAGATTAGTGGATCAGTGGAAAAGGCTAGGCTCACAAGACAGAATAGTCAATTATAGCAATCTAGTGTTTGACAAACCCAAAGCCCCTAACTTCTGGGAAAAGAATTCATTATTTGATAAAAACTGCTGGGATAATTGGAAATTAGTATGGCAGAAATTAGGCATGGTCCCACACTTAACACCATTTACCAAGATAAGATCAAAATGGGTCTATGACCTAGGCATAAAGAACGAGATTATAAATAAATTAGAGGAACATAGAATAGTTTATCTCTCAGACTTGTGGAGGAGAAAGAAATTTGTGACCAAAGATGAACTAGAGACCATTACTGATCACAAAATAGAAAATTTCGATTACATCAAATTAAAAAGCCTTTGTACAAATAAAACTAATGCAAACAAGATTAGAAGGGAAGCAACAAACTGGGAAAACATCTTCACAGTTAAAGGTTCTGATAAAGGCCTCATTTCCAAAATATATAGAGAACTGACTCAAATTTATAAGAAATCAAGCCATTCTCCAATTGATAAATGGTCAAAGGATATGAACAGACAATTTTCAGAGGATGAAATTGAAACTATTACCACTCATATGAAAGAGTGTTCCAAATCATTATTGATCAGAGAAATGCAAATTAAGACAACTCTGAGATACCACTACACACCTGTCAGATTGGCTAAGATGACAGGAAAAAATAATGATGAATGTTGGAGGGGATGCGGGAAAACTGGGACACTAATGCATTGTTGGTGGAGTTGTGAACGAATCCAACCATTCTGGAGAGCAATCTGGAATTATGCCCAAAAAATTATCAAATTGTGCATACCCTTTGATCCAGCAGTGTTTCTATTGGGCTTATATCCCAAAGAAATACTAAAGAAGGGAAAGGGACCTGTATATGCCAAAATGTTTATAGCAGCCCTGTTTGTAGTGGCCAGAAACTGGAAAATGAATGGATGCCCATCAATTGGAGAATGGCTGGGTAAATTGTGGTATATGAATATTATGGAATATTATTGTTCTGTAAGAAATGACCAGCAGGATGAATACAGAGAGGACTGGCGAGACTTACATGAACTGATGCTAAGTGAAATGAGCAGAACCAGGAGATCATTATACACTTCAACAACGATATTGTATGAGGACATATTTTGATGGAAGTGGATTTCTTTGATAAAGAGACCTGAGTTTCAATTGATAAATGACGGACAAAAGCAGCTACACCCAAAGAAAGAACACTGGGAAATGAATGTGAACTATCTGCATTTTTGTTTTTCTTCCCAGGTTATTTATACCTTCTGAATCCAATTCTCCCTATGCAACAAGAGAACTGTTCGGTTCTGCAAACATATATTGTATCTAGGATATACTGCAACATATCCAACATATAAAGGACTGCTTGCCATCTAGGGGAGGGGGTGGAGGGAGGGAGGGGAAAAAAATCGGAACAGAAACGAGTGTCAATATAAAGTAATTATTAAATAAAAAATTTAAAAAAAAAATAAAAATAAAAAAAAAACATATGCATGACCCTTTGATCCAGCAGTGTTACTACTTGGCTTATATCCCAAAGAGATCGTAAAGAAGGGAAAAGGACCTATATGTGCAAAAAATGTTTGTGGCAGCCCTTTTTGTAGTGGCCAGAAACTGGAAACTTAAGGGATGCCTATCAACTGGAGAATGGTTGAATAAATTGTGGTATATGAATGTTATGGAATATTATTGTTCTGTAAGAAATGGCAAGCAGGAGTGAAAAGAGCAGGGCCAGGAGATCATTATATACTTCAACAACAATACTATATGATAATCAATTCTGATGGACCTGGCCATCTTCAGCAATGAGATGAATCAAATCAGTTCCAATGGAGCAGTAATGAACTGAACCAGCTACGCCCAACGAAAGAACTCTGGGAGATGACTAAGACCATTACATTGAATTCCCAATCCCTCTATTTTTATCTAACTGCATTTTTGTTTTCCTTTTTAGGTTATTTTTACATTCTTTCTAAATCTGATTTTTCTTGTGCAGAAAAATAACTGTATGGACATGTATACATATGTTGTATTTAACATATACTTTAATATATTTAACATGTATTGATCTACCTGACATCTGGAGGAGAGAGAAGGGGGAAGGAGGGGAAAAATTCAAACAAAAAGTTTTGCAATTGTCAAAGCTGAAAAATTACCCATGTATATATATTTGTAAACAAAAAGCTATAATAATAATAAAAAAACATAGGCATAGGTAACTTTTCAATATTGACCCATGTAAAACCCCTCCTTCCCCCTACCCCTTCCCCTAGGTAGGATATGTTGTGGTCCACATTCATTTCTCATAGATCTTTTGCTGGGTGTAGCTGGTTCTCTTCAATAATGAACAACTGGAAGTGATTTGGATCATCTCATTGTTGAAGAGAGCCTTGTCCATTAGAATTGATCCTCATATAGTATTGTTGTTGAAATGTATAATGATTTCCTGGTTCTGCTCATTTCACTTAGCATCAAGTCATGTAAGTATCTCCAGGTTTCTCTGAAATCATTCTGTTGGTCATTTCTTACTGAACAATAATATTTCATAACATCCATACACCACAATTTAGTCAACCATTCTCCAATTGATGAGCATCCATTCAATTTTTAATTTCTAGCCACTACAAAAAGGGCTCCACAAACATTTTTGTACATATGGCTCCCTTTCCCTTCTTTAAGATCTCTTTGGGATATAAGCCAGTAGTAACACTGCTGGATCAAAGGATATGCACAATTTGATAACTTTTTGAGTATAGTTCCAAATTGCTCTCCAGAATGTTAGAGTCATTCACAATTCCACTAACAATGTATCACTGTTCCAGTTTTTTCACATCCCCTCCAACATTCACCATTATCTTTTCCTGTCATCTTACCCAATCTGAGAAGTATGTAGTGGTATCTGAAGAGTTGTCTTAATTTGCATTTCTCTGATCAATAATGATTTGGAACATCTTTTCATATGACTAGAAATACTTTCAATTTCTTCATCTAAAAATTGTCTGATCATATCCTTTGACCATTTATCAATTGGAGAATGGCTTGATTTCTTATAAATTAGAGTCAGTTCTCTATATATTTTGGAAATGAGGCCTTTATCAGAACCATTGACTATAAAAGTATTTTCCTAGTTTATTGCTTCCCTTCTAATCTTGTTGCAGTTATTCTCAAGATTCATTCTTGCCTGTCAGGGAACAGTCTCCATGGATCCAATCTACACTGGATTGTGTTCCATTCTTGCCCCCATGCAACAGATCATTTCTGCTGACTTTGCATGTTTCTTATGCTGGAAAACTGCTTCATACCATATTTCTGTGGCCTCTTCATTTCCAGAATTTGCCTTGAGGCATTATTCAAAGCTATCTGGGGAGGTTTGAGGGAGAGCCCAGGCAAGTCCTGGCCTTCTTTCTGTCATGATGGTTCCCTGGGTTTAATGTCTCAGCACTTCTTGACAACTCTCTAAGATTACAAATTGGATAGTAACAATAATTTTTATAATATTTTCTGTGTGCCAAGCACTATGCTAAATTACTTATCTATACTCATTTGAGAGTAGATATATCATATCTATAAACCATTTAATTCTCACAACAATTTTCAAAGTACAAAGTTGTAAAGAAGGCGGCAATTTGCATGGGATGGAGAAAGGAAAGAGGTAATAATCATTTGTATAACACTCCATAGTAGATATCACGCTAAGTATTTAATAAATATCTTATCATATTACCAACCTTGAAAATTGGTGCTATTATTATCATTATTATAAATTGCAGAGAAGGTATCAATCTACAAGAGTGAAAGTGGGGAGAAGCAGGGAAGTAGAAGTACTGTGCTATATGGTCTGTTTTATTACAAATGTTTTATTATTTGATCCTCACAACAACCTTGTGAGATAAGTGCTATATTATCCCCATATTAGAGTTGAGGAAACTGAGGCAAAGATGTTAAAATTACTCTACTAGTAAATTTGAGACTAGATTCAATCTCAGCTCTTCACTCTCCACCTAGCTTTCTAGTCTTTGAACCACTAGTTTCTTCTTATAACAGTGCATCAAGTTCTTAGCTGGTATATCAGATTCTTCATTGAAATTTTTTGTAACAAGGAAATTAGAGGTCTTACAAAAATTTAAGAGATTCCCCAACCTCTCTTCACTCAGTACCTTTACAAATCATTTTCTATTTGTTCTCTATATGACTTGTTTTGTATACATTTGTTTGAATGTTTTCTTTTCCATTAAATTGTAAGGTCCTTGACAGAAGGATCTGTCTTTTGCATCTTTTATATCTTCAGTGCTTAGCACAGTGCCTTAAACGAGTAGATGCTTAATAAATGTTGATTTAAACATTGAGTTAATGCCTTCTGAGGACTCTTCTATGTCTAAATCTAAAATTGCCACACCTAAAATAGATTTAATTGTTTATAAAATAAAGCTATAAATAAGGACTACGAAAAAATATGACAAGCACCTACTCTGATTAGGCAGAAATTTAAAAATGCTGGTGGCCCATTCCCTTTCTTTATGCATAAAAACATAGACTCCGTTCCCTCTGCTTTACACAAAAGATAATACATTATATATAACAAATAGTTACATGCTGATAGTAGCTCCTTTAATGTAATAGTAAACCTCACCTGGAATTCGGGAAGTTTAATTCATGCAATTAAGGAAAGCTGAGCTGAACTGTTGAGTTAAGGATTCTGTGATGAGTAGGACTAAAGACAATGACTGCAATATATCGGAAAAATTACCTTGCTTAATTCTTAAGTTGGATAGAGGTTGACAGGCCCACATCAAAAGAAGTAGGTCAAAATTACCAAGCCAATAAGCATTGGAAATGGACCTGTAACTGATCCATTTCCAACCTGGGTGAGATATAGGGAAATACATATCCAAAAATAAAAATAAAAAAGGAAAAAAAATTAACTTCAGAGACCAACTTCCCAATGACATTATGGAAAAATCAACATACCTTCCTTCAGTGATATTAACATAATTCACACTTTTAATAATCACCTCTTCTCTGTAATTATGGTCTCTGTGCCAGTATATTAGATAACTTCAGCTAACTGAGGTGGCTGAACAGGTGAAGAATACCACCAGGTGATGGGTTCTTTGAGTAATTTTCTTTGGGATAAATAGGGAGTTGCTGCTCAATGAGACTCTGCTGATAGATGAAAGTATAGTAAAGCAACACTTTTTTCTCTGGAGCTTTTACTAATAACTACTCTCTTGTGGATGACTAAGATGAAAATATGCAGAAATGGCTACACATTCATCAGTTCAATAGTGGGTCAGTGCTTGAAATGCGAAAAATTAGCCCTATAAACTCACACCAGCAAAATGATGGCAAACCATTGCTTGTGTAATAAATATACCTCCATTAAGGCATTGTACTTGACTGGAGAGACTTTGTTTATAATATATTTTAGTGCCTATTTTCTATTCTAAGAAACATCTATTACATTTAATGATTAACTAGCTAATAAATCCAAAAATCTAAAAATCTAAGATACTAAAGGAAAATTGCCAAGTATTCTAAGCAATCTGACATTGACCTATAGTTTCAGAGAGACATAACATTAAAAATTTCCAAACTCTCCTTAGTTCTATTGTACTGATGACAGGTTCCACGGAGAGGATGTTATATCCCACTTTTCAGATCCCAGCCTCTTACTGTCAACTACCATTTTCTTTTTTTAGCATGTTTGGGTCCATCTCTCATGAATCTCTGTGCTTTGTTCATATCTACTCTCATTCCTGGGACCCTGACAGCGCCTTCAGGATGCTTTGCAAGTAAGTGTATTTTTTTTTTATTTGAGAATTTGTTTGTTTGTTAGTATTATTGGCAGGAAATTTGTATAATACAAATGGCTTCAAGGATATTTAAATCGATATCATATACAATATATTATTTCCCTTTCTATTTCAGTAGGGAAATATTTTGTATTTGATGAGTTTGGGCCACAAGTTTAGGTTTTTGAAAAATTATCATTAAGTGTTTTTGGAAGAAGTTTTATGGTATCATATAGAAGTAAAAATAGATTGGTGTGTGTGAGTATATGCATACACAGACATACATATTTGATTTTTTCAATAGTTGCTGCCCTAGTAACAAAGTCTTTTTGAGATTATTTTGTTATTTTTTATAGGACTTAAAATTAGTTCTCAGAAAGTTGTGCAGAAGTTTGTTTGTTTTTGCTCATTTTGTGAGAAGGTGGCAATATAGGTGACATATAAATGTCTCAGCAAATATTTCTACCTTAATTTCTGTAATCAAAATTCTAGTTCTTCTGGTCCTTGAAAATCCATAGTATTCCTTCATTGTATTTGGAGTTTTTATTCTATTTAATCATAACTCCAGTTTTACTTTCTATTGTGTAACTTTTTTCCCACAGTCAGTCATTGAACCAAATCTTGATAAAATGAATAAAACTCAATTGTCTGTTCTTGACATATTCAAGAAATCAATACTATTACTCTAACACAATTCTAAGTGAGAGAAAAGGTTCCTAATTCCTATTCTTGCCATTTTCTGCAGCTCTGGAGTGAATCGGGGATTTAGGTCCCAGGATGCAGACTACCTTGTCTGGTTTCTGTCCCTATTTAAAATTGTGATTACCCAATGGCTTCTGTTCTGTTTCCATGTCATTTTCATTGCACAGTACCCATCAGAGTTGGTAATGCCCTTGCCAAATCCTTAACTCCCAATAACATACTGTATATTAACCTGGATTCAGGCCTCCTGGAGGTTCATAGGTGCCTTACCTCCGTCTCATAGATTTCCTAGTGTGATCACTAGATTTTGAGAACTGGACTAATTCCAAGGTTCCTGAAGGGTGCCTTAAAATTGCCCACTCAAGTATCTCATTTCCCTGGTCAGTTCCCTACACTGGAAGAAATATACTTCCTGGAACAGACATAGTAACTTAGTAGGCATTCAATTTGTCTTCTCTTGCTTTCTCTCCAAGATGATTAGAGATATAGCACTGACTTCATGTCCCATTTATCAAAGTCTCACTGTTTTCAGAAATTCCTGGTATGTTCCCTACCAGAGGCATCCACAGGCTACTTACTTGCTGTCTTTTTGTTTAATTTTGAATTGGGTAGAAAAGTTGACTTATTATTCCATTTGGCTTTATTGATTATTTCTTTCCTAGAGTCCATTCCAATATTTATAGGGACATTTCTCAGGGCAGCTATGTTCAGCTATAACCTTTCATGTTTCCAACTTTATGAAAAATCTAGGGATAGCTTTTTGGGGAGTGAATATGAGTTCCGTATAGATTGTAAATTCTTCTAGTTAAGGGTTCTTTCATTTTTCAACTTTCTATCCTTATTTCTTAGTATAAAATTTTATATCTAATTGATATTTTATATAGGTATATTAGAGTTAATGTAATTGAATTAATAAGCATGCATATCTTAGCTATTCAGCTGGTTATAAGATACTTGAAGAAAGAGACTACATAGTTCTTTGCATTCAATGTACTGCAACCATAGAACAATGTTATATTATATCCTCAATGTATACTTAATCATTTAATTCATCAACTCTTTAAATATGGGTAATTATACACTAGAGTACTAATTCTAACTGTAAAATATAAACTATATTTTTGTTAGCCATATTATTCTGAGTTCTGAATGCTAAAAAAGCATTTTTAATGACAAATTGCCTAAATACTAAAGAAAGTATCACAAAGTATTGAAAATCCTGTTTCCTGCTATATCTGTTGATTCATATTTACTGGGCATCAACTTTTTCAGAAAACCATACTAAGCACTGAGGGGAGAATCTCAAAGATACTTATCAGTAAAATAACTGAGTATCCCATGCAAAATGCTAACATCAAAATGAAAAATTACTTTTTGAACATTTTACTGCTTTAGCTCTCCTGCTTTTTAAATTTTAAGACATACTGTGAAGAATTTTTAGTCTTAATTTACATAATTTGCCAAAATCTTCCATGTTCTTTTGTGTTTTTCCAACTTGACATTCATATACAGTTTTCTCTATTCACCATTGCATAACATCTCTTATATTTTGATCATTTAGAATTATGCACATGCCCAATTTATTGACAGTTGTGAATGATGCTACTGAATCTTCTCTTGAAAATGATTTATTTAACTTAAGTGGGCAGAAAAATTTCATTTTGGATTAGCAATTAATTCTTCTATTTTTTTTTCTGTGCTACAATAGATTAGAATTGTACCACATAAAGATGGTTTTACTTATTTGATCAGTCAGATTAATATTTTCAATTCAGTTCAACTTCATAAATATTTATAAAACACTTAATGTTTTATTTTATTAATCTACTTCATAGGTAGGATCAAATGATATAATATTTGTAAAGCATTTAGCATTCTGACACATAGTAGATGCTTAATAAATACTTATTTACTACCTATCAGTAGTATATAATTCATTGTTATTTTTGCTCTAACAATTAATATCCTCAATTTATAGAATTATTACTCATAAATTAATGTCAAATCAATAACTTGATTTCCTTGTCTCTTAGGACATCATCTTTTTTTTTTTGGGGGGGGGGCGAGGTATGTGTCATTTAATGTTTGCCATGCTCATTGCCTCCCAATCAATTTTTGAAAAGAAAAAATATCCCTGATCATTGGATGTTAGATCATAAAAAGAACAGTGTCCTTTATAACCACAGGTGTATAATCACACACATCCAGAGAAATTCACCATTAAACTTTTCCATAGATAGCATTTGTCAGCAACAGATTGGATATGAAGTATAAAGGGCATGGAAGACCACAGGATCTTTTAAGATCATAAATTTAGGGCTTTAAGAGACCTCAGAAGTCATCTAGTCAATATCACTCATTTTCCAGAAAAAGAAATTGGCTTCCAGAGATGAGAAATGACCCCAAAGAATATAATTAGGAAAGTTAGGAGCTGAAAGCAATTTCTCTGACAACAAAGGCAGGTGCTTTTTTCCACTATGCTGTTTCATAGTTTTCATGTCAAAGAAAGTTTAGTATCAAGTAGACAGACATAGTCTATTATTTAAGTTCTTTGATTTAAAGTAGCATGCTTTACCCCCTTTTAATAGCAAGCATTCTAAGCAAACATCTAGGAATTTTGGTTGAAGAAGGCATTTCATACCCTAAGTGAAAAGTGTTACAATAATAAGACAGTTAATATAAATGATTGTGATTTTCATTTTAAGTTCCTGCCAAGAAACTTTTGATTATAGATTTAGTGAATAGGACACAGACTTAGAATAAGAATGCCCTGAGTTCAAATATAATTTCTGCCCTTATACCTGATTCAGTTTCTTGACTTATAAAATGATGAGTGGTAGGGTTTCAATTACTTGTGAGATCCCCTCATGATCTACAACTACCATGTTTCACTAAGATAACAGTTACCAAGAAAAAAAAAAAAAAAACTAAACTAAACTACTAGGTAAAATGTGAAGGGACCCTGTAATCCCTATTAATTCTTGCTCCAACAATAATGGAAGATTTGACTCTATCAAGGGAATACAATAGTCCAAATCAGAAAAAAAGTCATTAATTTGTTTCTGATTTCTGAGTTTTCAAGATAAAAGATGCAAGTGTTTATTATCACCTACTATTATCTTCTCTAAATCAACTAAGACTTTTCCTCAGATTTAGAACAAGTAAAACATAATCATTATAGAACAAGCAAATACTTGTTTGGGAAGCACCAAGGACTGAGAACATTTATTAAGCACTAGGAAGGCAAAATATGCATTGTTTAATCATATCTACCTGCCTCCTCTGATGGGCACATCCTTGACCTTTTCCATGTTACATCACTTTTTTTTTTTAATCTAGCTAATACTAAGATTAGAAACCTGAGTAACCAGAAGAATGATTGTATTATGAAAAAGAAATGGAGAATTTGGGAGAAGGGGCCAGTTTTGGGAGAGCAGAAAAGGCCATCATAATAGGATTTTTATATCAGACGATTTTATACACACACACACACACACACACACACACACACACATATAGTGAGAGAGTTTGTGTGTCATATAGTTATATAGTTATATAATTTTATATATATATATACACATATATATATAGTGAGAGAGTGTGTATTGTGTTATGTAGTGTTATATATATATATATAGATATAGATATAGATTATGTCTATATATATATATATATATATATATAGAGAGAGAGAGAGAGAGAGAGAGAGAGAGAGAGAGAGAGAGAGAGAGAGAAATTCTAACTCTTTCAAAGCAATAGAGGTCTGAAGGGATTTTATGGTTTGTACAAATAGTTCAGTTTTAGACACACTGTGTAAACTAGGCAAAAGACATGAAAAGATATTCACTAAGTAGTGAGACAAGTGGGATTAGGCTCCAGAGAAAGGTCTAATTATATAATTTTAATTGCTTTCTGGTATTCATGAAGGATCTATCACCATCACTATAAAGGTGTTCACTGACAGGAAATTTGCACAGGGTGAGAGAGCAGGAGTATGTGAACCATAGTAGAAGACAACTAACTGACCCTCAAAAAAATCACCATCTACATCCTTAAACTCATCAGTACTTTCTCTAATGTCATAAGTTAATGATACAGAGATATCTAGTACACAACAATTCATACTGAAAGAGTTACAGAGAAACAGGTAATCTAATATACTGCTATTGGAACTATGAAATAATAACGATATTGATGATGATGATTGCTAATATTCATATGGCACATGTAATGTCCTAGGCATTAAAGGAAGTGCTCCATAAGAATTATCTCATTTGATCTTCACAACAAATCTTTGAAATAGGTACCATTATCATCCTGATTTGAAAGTTGATGAAAATGAGGCAAATAGAGATAAGTGATGTGCTATTGCTTTTACAATGTCAGAAACTGGATTTGGATTCAGGTCTTCAAGATGTTGAACTAGCCTTCTCTCTGCTATATCACCTAGCTGTCTCAATTACTTAGCTATTTTAGAAAACAATTTAAAATTCTTTAAGCACAATCACAAAATAGACTTACTATTATTATTATCATTATTGTTATTTTTTGACTCCATATATGCTTAAAGGAGGTCAAAAACAAGAAGAAAAATCCATATATGTCAAAATATTGAGAGCATTATTTATTTTGTGGTCACAAAAAAAAAATCAAAATCAAACAAACAAAAAAAAACCTAGAAATAAACCGGGTATAACCATAATTTGAGAGATGACTACACAAATTGATACATAAATATACAAGAATATTGTTATAACGAGAGAAATAAAAAATATGAAGGATTCTGGGGAATATGAGTGGTCTGGTATGTGCTGCTATAGAGAAAAATAGAAATAGAAATAATGTTGAAATTAATGGAAATTAATTTAAAGATATAAAAATTATAACTGCATTTAAATCAATTGCATTGACTAGCTTTACTTTTGTTGGAAAAAAAAATCATAAAAGAAACTTCCATTTTCTTGATGTTGAGGGGAGAAACTATGAGTAGAAAATGGTTTTTGCATTCTAAATTCCAGAATTGTGGTTGTTTTGTTTATCCATTTCCTTTTAAAAATAATAGTGATAAACAACACACATGCACATACACACACACACACACACACACACACACACACACACAAACAAACAACAAAAAACAAAACAAGAAGGTTTAATTGGGGAGTGGGGAAATAATTTGTGTTACAGCAAAAAGCTTTTCATCACAAAAATTCAATATTTTGAAAGATAAAATGTGTAGAGGGCCAAAACTCTGGAGATGCATACTTGAAACAAGGTATTAACTCAGTGGAACTGATGAGATAATGATTCTCTAGTTTGCATATATCATATGCATATGATGATATAATGATATAATCACTCTAGATTGATTTATACTCATTCTGTAATGATGTAATTGTAATGGGGATTTAAGGGCTTAGAGAACTGGGGACAAAGTCAGACTCAGACTGAGACTGGTTGAGACTGGCAGACTGTCAGACTGCTGGAGGAGACTGGGTCAGACTATAACAGACACAGACTGTGAGGGAGACAATAAAGACTTTGGACTCTAATCTTGTCCATTCTTGTGGTGACTATCCTGCTGAGACCAAGGCTCTTCCTGGAGGACCTTCACAAAGCTAGCCTGAACATTATAAAAAGAGATAAATGATCATACTACTTCTGTGCATATTTATGCTTCTAGCAAGTGTTTTAAGTACTACAGATTTTTAGACACTTTCTAAACAATGATCCTGTAAAAATTTTTGCAATCCAAATTGAATGTGTCCCTAGAATGTGTCAGCACTCATCTACCAAATTAGCATTGTGTTCCCCATTTATTCAAATCTACTTTTTGGGTAAATCAAGAAAATAAGTCTATTTATGTAATTTAAAAAAATAATTTGTAAACAGTTCTATACAACCCTGTAACTCAAGGCTAATTCTCTTGGAGTTTTATATTCTCAAACCAGTTAAATATAGCATGAAATATGGGCTTGAAGCAATGACCTATATAATAGGAAAGATATTGTGATTATGTTTATAATTTAAATAAATCTTTATGCTTTTGGCTTAATTAACTAGATACACGTTTGGACAAATCTTTATATATATATATATGAACTATCTGAATAATGTCCCCTATTTTCTGCTTCATTTTTGCTAGTATAGATTTAACTTCAATAAAATTTGGAATCAAAATTCATGTTCTTGATTTTATCACAATCTTCCAAAATATTTTTATTTTACTATTATATATCTTATGTCTCATCACAATGTAGATTTTAAATGTTTTACATGAATCTGAATATCAGATTAAATTAAAATGAGAGCTGTTAAAATACAAGTTTTTAATTTATAAATAATTTTGTGGTTTATTTCACATGCATGCATGCATGCATGCCTGCATGATGGCATGAAGATGATACTGGGTCTCAAAGGTTAGGGCTGAAGAACAAATATCCTACAGGCTCTAGCAAGTGGGGAAGGCTTTAAGTATCTGTGTACTATTAGAGGGAAGGGAAAGAGAAGAAAAAAATAAAGGGAAGAAAATAGGTATTTATATGGCTCCTACTATGTGCCAAGAATGGAACTAAGCATTTTTTAAAACAAATATTCTCATTTAATTATATTTAATCTTCATAACAATTCTGTGGGGTATGTGTGATAGTTGTCCTCATTTCACAATTGAAGAAACTGAAATAAACAGAGGTTAATTGACCTGCCTAGGGTCATACTGATAAAATCTGAGGCTATTTTATTTTATCTTAATTTGTGTGTGTGTGCTCTCCCAAAACTGGCCCCTTCTCCCAAATTCTCCATTTCTTTTTCATAATACAATCATTCTTCTGGTTACTCAGGTTTCTAATCTTAGTATTAGGCAAAATTGGGGAAAATATCCACAGAGAAAAATAAGTGTTCTAAAAGGTCAAGGATGTGCCCATCAGAGGAGGCAGGTAGATATGATTAAACGATGCATATTTTGCCTTCCTAGTGCTTAATAAATGTTCTCAGTCCTTGGTGCTTCCCAAACAAGTATTTGCTTGTTCTATAATGATTATGTTTTACTTGTTCTAAATCTGAGGAAAAGTCTTCAGTCAATTTTTATGCTTCCTTTTCCAAGCTGTTGATTTTTTTCATAATTTTCTTGCCTAATTTCCATTTATTCTTCCAATTGTTTTTTCCACCTCTCTTATTTGATTTTTTAAAATCCTTGTTTGAGCTTTTTTAAGAGGACTTTTTGGACTTGAGACTAATTCATATTCCTCTTTGAGGCTTAAAATACAGGTATTTTGACAATTTTGTCTTCTAAGTTTGTGTTTTGATCTTCCCTGTAGACATAGTAGCTTTCTATGGTCAGAGTTCTTTTTGTTTTGCTTGGTTGGGGGAGTGTGGGGGGGTGGTTGCTCAAAAAAAAAAAAAAAACTGAGCTTTGCTCCTAGGGTCCAAGGAGCACTGTCCCCAGTTTCTTGTCCTGGAGGTCAGGAGTCTAGCCACTGACTTTCCACACTGGAGCTTCTGAGACTAGAAGTTTGCCTACTCTGCTGAGTTGATCCAGGCTAGTCAAACATAGGGTTCTGGGGCTGTTAATTTGCCTTCTGTGTTAGAGCTGGAACCCTCAGAAATGACTTTTTGTGTTGTTATCCTGCTAAACCAGGATAGAGGGACCTCACTTGGTAATCTGTTCTGTGGCTAAGAACCTCTTGCTGGCTGGCCTGGACACCATCTGTGTTAGTCTGTGCTCCCCTTTTACGAAAGTGAAACAGACCTTTCCCAAAGTCCTTTTGTGTAGGAATCTTTACAAACTGCTAACTCATTAGAGTTGATATTTTGGGCCAGAACCTGAAACAAGGTACTAAGTAGAACTAATTAATACAATGCTTGTGTTTACATCTTTACTCATTGGAGTTCACAGGTATGGAAGATTGACAAAGTAAACTTTGTGACTTTGTGAATTCACACCTCCCTTGAAGCTCTTAGGGCCAGAGAGCACTCTGAGAAGAAATACATAATCCCTCTCTCTAACATCCTGCAATTCCTCTCTCTCGAATAAATAGACTTTCAAAGGGGCCAGTCAGAGTAGTTTTTCAGAGGAAGAAGCTACAAGTCGAGAGTGGAACTGAAGATTGAGAAGGCTCTCTCAGAGGCACAACCAGATTGATCTTCATCTCTATGATGGCTGAGCTCCTGCACTTCCCCCACTGAGACTAACCTGGTCTGAAAAACTCGCCAGAAAGCTAGCCAAGCTCAAGTGAAGGAGACAAGAGATTCATTCCTTCTTTGTGCTGGCTGGAGGCTGAAGAAAGCAGAGGCAGAAGCAAAGGACAAAGTGGCAAGAGCTCTTGGAACCAAGCAGAGAGAGATAGGACTCTCAGCTAATCAGGCTATATTGGAGACAAAAAAGACCTGAACTTTTATCACCTGGCTGCATTTGGGGTAATTATTGATCTGAATTGATACTAAGGCTGCCTTCAGAAAACCTCCCCTCGAGAAACCTGCTTTCTCTCCCAGAGAGAATCATCACATTTATTTTTATATTATATTTAAAAGAAGAAAATCACCACACTTATGCATTATCTTATGCTAGAAAATTGTTTCACCCTTTTTGTGAGTTCTAATACTCGAGAATCCATTTAGGGATTTAATTTAATATTGTTTCTGAGGGAAACTGGGAAGAGCTCAGCAAACTTTTTGGCTTCTCTCCACCACCTTGGTTCCATCCCCTCCAAAAATACTCTTATATAGGTATAAAGAATAGGTAACAGACAGAAAAGAATAAAGTGACAGGTAGAAGTAGAAGAATGAGCTTGCTAGATCAGTAGGGCCTATCTTTTTTTTTTCTGCTTTGAGAGGAAGAAAATATAACTTATATTAGGGCTTATCTTCTCTGTAAATTAGGAGTTTAGGTTCTTTGCTTTAAGGAAAGGATAAAATGAAAGTAGGAGCAGAAGAAAAGGTTTCAAATATTTGCTGTGAAGAATGGATAAGCAATACCTGAGGGTTAAATACAAAACTATAGGAGTAAGGCCCAGCTGGAGGTATGGAATAAATATCAAAAATTTCTTTAATGAAATCATGAGTAAGAAAGAAGTTTCCCAAAAGATCTTATACAACAATTCATGTACTCATATAGTTGTCTGAGAAGTACAGGAGAATATGATATGATTAAGTTTGCTATTTATTACTTACAAAAACAAATAAAATGTCATTTTCCTCAGCATAGCAAAATTCAATCTTAAATACTTTATTCTGCCCAAAAGAGTATTCCCTATGCATGTTCCTATAATGGACATCATTATTACATCCCTGACAAAAGCTAAAAAGACAAAACTCTGCACTGCAATTCTCTGAATTTAAATAAAAAGCTTAGAAAGAGACAAATGTTCGACCAAATGATTTAATGTCATGGAAGGTGATCTGCACAAAATCCAAAGGAAAGAGACATCCTCTATTGATGGTGAGTCACTCCAGATGTTTCTACTTGGGGATGACATTGTGTTGATTGCATTGAGCCCCAGAACATCTCTATAAAATGATCTATGATCAATTTAAAAAATTACCTGGCAGTACAATAAGGGGAAAAATCAGTAAAGAATGCATATTTCCAAAATTATGACATATAGTTGAATGGCTAGTATGTTGAGTACCCTTGTGTATATGTATGTGTGTATCTATCACAAATATATAAACATATATGTTTAGCATTTCTCTAATCCTCTTATATAATATATAGTATTCACACATAAACATGCACACATAAGTGTTTGCATGCCTTGGAGAGGCACAGCAAATAAATAATTAATTATATTGCATTTGGGAAATTTCACAATAATTCTCAGTGATCTTAAGTTGTCCCTTCCCACAAAAGTATATTTATTTTTTAATAGAAATGTGCTCTTAGTGAGGCTATTTGCCTGTAAATCATGATGTATCATAATTTCAGAAGGAAAAAAAAATGTAATTGGATGACATGGTGAATATAAAGAATATAGTAGCACATATTACCTATTCTAAAACAAAACAAAAAACTCTTTAAAGCTGGAAAGTCTCATGAACAGTCCCATTTAATTTCACCCAGCTAGTATCATACCGTGTTCACCTTATTTTTATAAAACTTAATTTTTTGGTAAACATTCTATTGGTAGACCATCAGTTTTCTTGTGCCAGTGTCATCATGTCTCCTTCTCCTGGTCCATTCCTTTTGCTTCCCCTCCCCCCCAAAAAAATATTTTGGACTACGGAAATAGATAAACAAGTTAATTACATTAATGTGTAAAAAATGGAGTAAAAAGTCTCAGAGGGAAGAAGCAGTAGGGCTTTGTATTAATGAATGAATTATATAAAAAGCAGACACATAAAGCAAAAAGCACTGTATCTTCCAGCTGCTCAGAACAAAGTAAAATATTATTACATGTGAATAACTCCTGGTCCCCATCCTGAATTAAAGTCTGAATTCCTAGATTCAAAGATTTATAGGAGTATTAGAGATTATCTAGTCAATCCTCCTCCCCTCCCCAACTGATTTTATAAGATGAGGAAATTGAGGATAGAATGATTAAGTGACTTACCTAACATAACATAGAGATGAAGTAACAGAGCTGGAATATGAATTCAGGTCTTCTGAGACTCTCAAGTCCCAACCCAATACTCATTCACAATGTGCCATACTGTGACTTCAATAATACATGTGCATAACACATACTCAAGGAAAGATTAAAATTATATTCAGTAGATTTTTTTGAGAAAAATGAAGTACATTTCAGAAAATTTTCAAGCCCATAAAACAAATTTGGAGCTTAAAATTAAATTATGTGGAGAATTCACTTCTGTAGGCTTAAGTAAATCATACTACTGATCTATTCTTTCCTTCCATGTTCCCCAGCCCCATAACAACAACAACAACAACAAAAAAAAAAAAGTATAAGCTATTGGGAGAAAGAGAAGGTAAAAATAAAAGAAGGAATATGATCAATGGAAATGGGGAAAGAAAGCAGCCTTAATTTTTCTATCTCTGAACTTCAGAAAGGCCCCAAAGCCAACATATCCATTTAGATTGTCAGTGTTCTAAAATATTCAGCTCTTCTCAGTTACTTTCATCTGTGTTTCTGGGTGTCTTCAACTTGAAAGTCGCATCCTTTGGGATGTCTGAGTGCTGATAATATGAATGTGAAAATGCAATCGTGGAGTTTAGCAGAAGACAGATGAGTCCCAGATTGCATGTTTCATAAACTGCCAACTCAGTTTCATTTTGTCTTCAGGACAAATCATCAAAGAAGTCAGGCTGACTGCATATCTTAACTTCGTGATCTTTGTTGTATTTGGAGCCATAAAAAACAAGAATAAAGAAGCAAGTGAGAAAAATAACAGAGCTCTATTTTTATATGCTGAATGTGCAATATGTACTTGATATCTCTGGAATTCTATTCCCTCCTAGTACCAGAAAAATTCATTGATATTCACAGCTGCCTATATTAGTGTAGGTAGTATAACCAAAGTCATTGTGGTGGAGTATGGGGAAGGGGTAAAAGTAGATTACTTTAAATAATTTGAAAGTATTTAATTGCATTATTTTTAAAGTTTGTTAACATACCTTGAAAGCAAAAAGTTTAGGAATAACCATTTAGGACATGAATTAACTCATCTCAAGTCCTTTGCAAATTTCTTATATTTCAACAGACCAAATGCCACTTAGCTCAGAATTCCTAACACATCATTTTACTCCACTGATATACTGGCCAATTTTGTTTCCAATCGCACATGCCTTCTGGCCAATTGGAATGAGGTAGCTAGTATAAATTATTTAGGAGATTTAAAGTAAAATGTCTCTCATATAAGGTTTCTGGGCATACAAGCAAAGATGTTAAATTTATGCTGGCTAATAATCACTATAATTGTCAATTTAAACATAATTCTATTGACAACAGAGTGTATGCCAAGTCATAGGAAACTGATACCAAGTTAGCCAAATGCTATAAAGATCCTAAAGAGCAATAAACTGGAGACCTTTAAATCCAGCCAAAAGGAAATTGCATCAGCAAATGAATCACACATATCTATTCCTTATTCAGAGAAACAAAATATCTCTAGGCAACTTATACAGGGTAACCAAAACTATATAGTATTCCCCTATGGTTAAAGTTTCCCTAAAGGGGAAAGAAGTGAAGTTGATTAGTGAGCCACACATCATTTGAAACTTATCTAATCCATATAAATCATATTTTTAGTGAAAAACAAGACCCAGGCTTAGTCTTTGATATCATGACTATTTCACTCACATCATTGATTCAGGAAGTAGCTCTGTCCAGGAATTCCTCCTATCTTCTTCAAATTGTTTGGTTCAAGAATTCAGTATTGTCTAGAATCCATTCTATTTCTTACAGATTTGATCTAAATATTGTTGTCATCATTTCAGAAATGCTAACTCTTCTTCCAGGATGTTTTCCCTTCATGAATTATTTTGCTACTCTGCCAGCTTCCTACTACTTCTTTGTTCTCTAGTACTGAGAGGCTCTTTGCAGAACAACTGCTCTGATACACAAACTCTTTTCATCCCAGAGACAAAAACACATATATACATGCACACACAAACACACATGTGTGTATATACATATATGTATATATATGCACACACACACACATAGATATAGATATAGATACAGATACACACACACACACACACACACACACATACACACACAATGTGTCCTTTTTAGTCCTCCCTTTAGGTCTAGATTTATTCCCATTAAAATGGCGAGTCCAAGGATACAACTGAGAAATTATCAGTCATGACTCAAAGATGAAAATACTCTGTTGTCATCTATGTTCAATCCCACAGTCCTCTTTCTGATTTCAGATGGCTTTCTCAATCACAAGTATATTGGAATTGGCCTGAATCACTTCATTGTTGAAAAGAGCTATGGAATTCATTTTCAAATGAAGAATAAAAGGTCTAATACTTCAACTATGTTAATTTGACCAGGTTGTTGTTGTTGTTGTTTTTATGATTTTCTTGTTGTTTTTATCATACCTTCTATGTCACTTAAAATCTTATAGAACTATGAAATAACTTATTTTGTTTAAGTATTCTTATAGGTGAGATTCAGCCTGTCATAGTAGAGCATTGATGTCCAAGTCTGCATGACCTGAGTTCAACACTTGACTCTGATATTCTCTGATTTCATTTCTTGGACAAGTCTAATAACCTCTGTGATCTATGCTATTGAAAAAGACTATAAATTGCAGGGAAGGTGACATCCTATATTGGTCAAGGAGTTCTTTAGATCAGTTAATTCACAAGTCCATGTATACTGTATACTATACATGAAACTTTTTTTCTTTAACAAATCACATATAGTACTTTACTCAAGAACTCACCTGCCTTTTACGTAATATCAGTAGGCTTGTGATTTCAGTAAAGAGAAGCAATATTTTAACAACAAAATATCACTATAACCAAGTAAGGTTATTAGCACCCATGGCCTTTCAAAATTTACAAGATGTGATCCTTTTAATAACATCTTGAATTAGATTATGTGATTAATACTCATTTCTATATATGTGAAAAGCAAGGATAATTGAATTTCAATTTAGGTCATTTGACTTTATTAACCCAAACAAAAAATGTGAGAACCAGATTTTAAACCCTGGTCTTGCCAGACTTTCAAATCAAATGTTTTTTTTTTTTCTTTATACTAATTATAATTTCTATTTTGTTATCAAACAAATCAAATCTAGTCTTTATCCCTACATCTAATATTAACCTATTCAAACATAATTTTATATATTGACTAAAAATGTTTCTAATTCTAGAGGCATAGATTTTTTTGAGAATGAAAGTCATGTTGCAAACATTTGCTGACATAATTTGTAACTGAAATTTTGATATTCACAGAAGTAGCAGATGTTAAAGGGAATTATTATAAAGATTTTGGCACACCCTGTAACAATGACTAGAAATACCCAGGAAAAATAATCACACTCAATGTAGAAAGCTCTTAATGGGACTTTAAAACTGAAGGTAATACCAGTTGCTAAGTATTTTTGAAAAGTGTCATGGAATTTATTCTTACTGAAGTAAAAACTTCCCCATGGTTATTGTAACAAGTATAAACAATTTCTTCAATCAGAAGTGGTCTAAATTATATTTGATGAAGGTAGGAGCTGCCTGTTTTATCAGGAGGAATCTAACACTATAAAGTAAGTTATAGAACTTTAATGAGAATAAGAATGCTTGTTTGAGCAGTGATTCCCCATTTAAATTTTTCTTGAAGCTAAATTTTATCTGCTCTTTATTCAATTGCCTTATGTCTTTTGAAATGCAAATATATCTCATCACTTTCAAAATGCAATGATCCATTCAAACTTTAGAAAACTTCTGCACATTCTATTTTCCACCTCTGGATTTAAATATAACCTAAAGTCAATCCCAGATTTTCAATGAAGTCTTCCCATTCAAATTTTCTCCTCAGCATAGTGTGATCTTTACTCCTGTGCTTATATAACAATGTTTATTACAATTAAAATTACAATAAAATCAAAGGTCAATTTTAAATGATCCAGGAAGGCAGTCAAAAAAAATTATAGCTCTTTTTAAAATCACATCTATTTTATAGATTATTCATGCAATTAAATTGTATATTTAAAATAAGACATCTGTCTTTTAAATTGTCTTACTTAATTTTTTTAAAAATTAGTACATTTTAACAAGATGAAATAGCTTAAGAAATGGCTTTCCAAAGAATAAACATAGTGTGATCCTTCACAAATTATTTTATATCTTGCAGCCTATTCTGAGTTCCCTTCCCATTCTAAGTCTATAATGATGATTTTTTTCAAATGTTTTCATTATTGGATAATCTTCATTATTATTATTATTTAATCTAATGATCGATGTTTTTTCATTAGGACCATAATATATTAATAGTCAAAGTCAGTAGGGATGGAGCCAAGATGACACAAAAAATGTTGGGACTTGTCTGACCTCTCCCAAATTTCTCTCCACAAAACTTTAAATAACACCTCAAAATGAAATCTAGAAATAAAGAACCCACAAAAACATGGGGTGATTTTTTTTCTTTTTAAAAATAATATTTGTTTTTTTTCTAAACACATACAAATAATTTTCAACATTCTCCTTTACAAAACCTTGCATTCCAAATTTCTCACCCTCTCTCCCACCCACCATCTTCTCCATAGTAGGCAATCAATAAAAGTTAAATATGTACAATTCTTCTAGCATATTTCCAAATTCCTCATGACATACAAGAAAAATCTAATCAAAAGGGGTCCCACAAAAACATGGGATGATTTTTTTTCTTTTTAAAAATTGCATTTGGTTTTTTTCTAAACACATACAAATAATTTTCAACATTCTCCTTTACAAAACCTTGCATTCCAAATTTCTTACCCTCTCTCCCACCCACCATCTTCTCCATAGTAGGCAATCAATAAAGGTTAAATATGTACAATTCTTCTAGAATATTTCCAAATTCCTCATGACATACAAGAAAAATCTAATCAAAAGGGGTAAAGAAACACAAGAAAGAAAGAAAAAAATCAAGGAAACAACAAAAACAACAAAGTGAAAACACTATGCTTTAATCTATGTTTGGTCTCCATAGTTCTCTCACTGGATGTGGATCCTTCTTTCTTTGCCTTGAATCACTTCATTGTTGAAAAGAGACAAATTCATCATGCCAAAATGTTTGTGGCAGCCCTGTTTGTAGTGGCTAGAAGATGGAAAATGAATGGATGCCCATCAATTGGAGAATGGTTGAGTAAATTGTAGCATATGAATGTTATGGAATATTATTTTTCTGTAAGGAATGACCAGCAGGATGAATACAGAGAGGACTGGCGAGACTTACATGAACTGATGCTAAGTGAAATGAGCAGAACTAGGAGATCATTATATACCTCAACAACGATACTGTTTGAAGATGTATTCTGATGAAAGTGGATCTCTTTGATAAAGAGTGCTAATTCAGTTTCAATTGATCAAGGATGAACAGAAGCAGCTACACCCAAAGAAAGAATGCTGGGAAATGAATATAAACTGCTTGGATTTTTGTTTTTCTTCCCAGATTATTTATACCTTCTGAATTCAATTCTCCCTGTGCAACAAGAGAACTGTTTGGTTCTGCACACATATATTGTATCTGGGATATACTGTAACCTATTTAACATGTAAAGGACTACTTGCCATCTGGGGGAGGGGGTGGAAGGAGGGAGGGGGAAAATCAGAACAGAAGTGAGTGCAAGATATAATGCTGTAAAAAATTACCCTGGTATGGGTTCTGTCAATAAAAAGTTATTTTAAAAAATTAATTAATTAATTAAAAAAATTAAATATATGCTCCTGGCTATGTTTAGCATTGATTTAATCCCACAACAAATAATAGTTTCCTAGTGATATAATGATTGGTTTGTACTCAGTGTACTGCATATAAGCAAGAAGCTCTCAGAGTCTGAAAAGACAAGCTCACTAGAAGCTCTTGGAGGCTGAGACAGATTCATTCCATTTTCCATCGTTGTGGTGCCCACAGGCTGAAACACAAACCTTTGGGTTCAGAGACAGTCAGGGAGATTCAGAAGGCAGAGAAGGAAGGTGGGAGTTCAAGCTCTCAAAACCAAGGAGAGAGATAGATCTCCAGAAAAACTAGCCAAGCCCCAAGTGAAGGAGACAAGACTTTGAAGGAGACAATAAAGGATTTGGAAGTTAATGCCTGGCTCCACTTGTGGTGATAACTGAACTGAAATGAAGGCTGCTCCCAGAGATACCAAGAAAACCTTAACAGAGAACATTACATTTTAGAGAGAATATTATAGCATTAAAAAGTAGATGAGCTTGGCCTATTCATGAACAATTTCTATTTTTCCAATTGCTTAGATCTGACTTTATTTTCATGACAAGTGTTTTGTAATTGTGTTCATATACTCTTGTGTTTGTCTTTTATTTTGTCTACATTAATTCTAAATGGAATTTCTCTTTTGATCTCTTGCTGCTGAGTTTGTCAGTAATATATAGAAATGCTGATGGTTTATGTGGTTTATTTTATATCCTGCAACTTTGCTAAAGCTGTAAGTTATTTCCATTTTTGGATGATTTTCTAGGATTCTCTTAATATAACATCATATGATCTTCAAACAGTGATAGTTTTGTTTCCTCATTGCTTAATTCCTTTAATTTATTTTTCTTTTCTAAAAGACACCATTTCTAGCAAAATGATGAATAATACTGGTAATGATGGTCACCCTTGTTTCACCTCTGATCTTGTTGGGAATGCATCCAGCTTCTCTCCATTACAAGTAATGCTTGCTATTACTTTTATTTTAAGATACTGTTTATTAATTGTATTATCATTATTTAAAGTTCCCTTTGTGATTATTCTCTCTAGTAATAAAGTGTATTTTGTAAAAAAGCTTTTTCTGCATCTATTGATATTATCATGTAATTTCTGGTGATTTTGTTATTGATATGGTCAATTATGGTAATAGTTTCCCTGATATTGAATTAGCCCTGCATTTCTGATATAAATCTCACTTGGTCATAGTGTATTATCCTGCTGATAAGTTGCTGCAATCTCTGTTAATATTTTATTTAAAATTTTCCATCAATATTCATTAGGGAGATTGGTCTATAATTTACTTTCTGTGTTTTGGTTTTCCCAGTTTATGGACCAGTATCAAATTTGTGTTATAGAATTTGGCAGGATTTCTTCTTTAACTATTTTTCCAAAGAGTTTCCATAGTAAATGTTCTTTAAATGTCTGATAGAATTTTTTCATCTGGCCCTGGAGATATTTTTCTTAGGGGTTTCATTAATGGTTTGTTCAATTTCATTTTTTTCTAAAATGGGACTATTAAAGCAATTTATTTCCTCTTCTGTTAATTTGGGTAATTTATATTTTTGTAATATTCATCCATTTCAGTTAGATTGTATGCTTGTTGTCATACATTTAGGCAAAATAGTTCCTAATTATTACTTTAATTTCTTTGTCATTGGTGGCAAGTTCATGCTTCTCATTTTTGATGCTGGTAATTTGGTTTTGTGCTTCTTTTTTTTTTTTTCTAATCAAAAACCAAAACTTTATGTTCCCCCCCCAAAAAAAAAACCTCTTAATCTTATTTATTAGTTCAATAGTTTTCTTAGTTTCAATTTTATTAATTTCTCTTTTGAGTTTCAGAATTTCCGATTTGATATTTGTTTGGTGGTTTTTAATTTATTCTTTATCTAGCTTTTTTAGTTGTATGTCCAATTCAATGATCTCTTTATTTTATTAATATAGCTATTTAGAGATTTAAAATTCCCTTAAGAACTGCTTTAGTTGCATCCCATAAGTTTGTCCTTTATTATTATTCTTTTGGATGAAATTATGCATTGTTTCTGTGATTTGTTGTTTGACCCACTCATTTTTGGAATTAGATTATTTACTTTCCAACTGGTTTTTGTCTATCTTTCTCTGGTCCTTTATTAAATATAATTTTATTGCATCACAGCCCTTTCTGTATTTGACTGTGAAATTTTTATGCCCTAATGCATGGTCAACTGTGTGTGTGTGTGTGTGTGTGTGTGTGTGTGTGTGTAGGTGCCATCTATTGCTGAGAAAAAATGTGTATTACTTTCTGTCTCCATTTAATTTTTTTCAGAGGTCTATGATATCTAGATTTTCTAAGATCCCATTAACATTGCTAATTTCTTTCTCTATCATTTTTTGGTTAGATTGTCTGATTGTCTGATAGAGGGGAAGGTTGAGGACCCCCACTAATATAGTTTTGTTTTCTATTTCTTCCTAAAACTGGTTTAATATATTCTCTAGGAATTTGTATGCTCTACCTCTTGGTGCATATACATTTAATATTGTTACTACTTCATTGTTTATGCTACCCTATAGCAAGATGTACTTTCCTTCTTTATCTCTTTTAATTAGATCTAATTTTACTTTTGCTTTATCTGAGATTAGAATTGCTATCCTTCGTTTTTTTTACTTCAGCTGAAGCATAATAAATTATATTCCAGTCTTGTATCTTTGCTCTGTATGTCTCTCTGTGTCAAATGAGTTTCATGTAAATAACATATTGTAGGATTCTGTTTTTTTAATCCACTTTGCTATTGGCTTCTGTTTAATGAGAGAGGTAATTCCATTTACATTCACATCTCTATATTTCCCTCCATTCTTTTTTCTCCCTTTTTATTCTCTCTTTCCACTCTGTCACTTCTTAGCAGTGTTTTTTTAAACCCACCCCACCCACTATATGCCCTGTGTTCCATCACCATTGCTCCCTTCTCTTACTTTTATTTCCTACTGTTTCTGCCCTCCATTCTAAACAGCACATCCCTTTTCTTTCCTCTTTCTCCTACTACTTCTTTATAGGATTGGATAAATTTCTATACCCAACTGAATGATATTATTAATGAAGTTATTCCCTCTTAGAGCCAAAACTGATGAGATTAAGCATCAAGCAATTAAGCTTCATCTCCCTCCCTTCTTTCCCTAGATTGTAAAAGATCTTTTGCAACTCTTCTTGTGATCTAATTTGTTCCATTATGCCTCCCCTTTCCTCTTCGGGACAGAACTTTTTTTTTTTTGCAACCCTGAATGTCTTTTTGCTTTGAAATCATGACAACAGAGTCCATTCACAACCACACCCTCTGTCCATGTGATGCTTCCCTCTGTCTGCCCTACAAATAGATACAATTTTCCAGAGTTACAGATATCATTTTTCCACCTAGAGATATAAACAGATTTAACTTCTAAATTATACACACACACACACACACATATTTCCCCTGTTTATATGCTTCAATTGAGAACTGTGTTTGTAGATTAAATTTTCTGTTTAGTTCTGATTTTTTCAATAGAAATGATTGGAAGTCCCTTATTTCATTAAAGATCCATTTCCTCCTCTGAAAGATGATGCTTAGTCTAATTTGTAGTTAATTCTTGGTTGTAAACTTTGCCTTCTGAATATGGTATTCCAAGCCCTCTGATCCTTTATTGTAAAAGCTTCCAGATCCTGGGTAATCCTGACTTGCATCTTGATATTGGAATTGTTTTTGTCTGGCAGTTTGTAGTATTTTTTCCTTGAGATTATAGTTTTGAAGTATCACAACGATGTCCTTTGAGGTTTTCCTTCTGAGTTCTCTTTCTGAAGGTTGTCAATGGATTCTTTTAATGAGTATTTTCCCCTCTGTTTTTAGAATATTGAGCTAGTTTCTTTGTTTGTTTGTTTGTTTATTTTTTGATGTCTTCAAGAATGCCATCAAAACTTTTTTTTTTTTTTTTTTTTTTTTTTTTTTGGTCATGGCCTTCAGATAGGCCAATATTTTTTAAATTGTCTCTTCTGGAACTGTTTTCCAGGTGAGCTGTTTTTCTAAAGAAGCATTTCACAGTTTCTGCAATTTATTCATTCTTTTTCATTTGTTTCACTGATTTCTTCATGTCTCATAGAGTCATTAGCTTCTGTTTGCCCCACTCTAGTTTTTAATGTGTGATCTTCTTCAGTTAGTTTTTATATTTCTTTTCCATTTGATTAATTCTGCTTTTGAAGATATTGTTTTTTTCAGAGGAATTTTTTTTTTGCATTTGATCAATTGTTTTTTGTTTTGTTTTTAAGAATTGCCTTCCTTTTCCAAGTTATTGATTCTCTTACATATCTTTTTTTTTTTCCATTTCTTTCCTAATTTTTATTCTATCTCTTATTTGCCTTTTAAAGTCTTTTATGAACACTCCCAAGAAGCCTCTTTGGACTTGAGACCAATTAATATCACTCTTTGATATTCCCTCTATGGACTTTTGTCCTCATCTGAATTAATCTTTTGGTCTTCCATGTTTTCTATTATCAAGATTCTTTTTTGTTCTTGTTCATTTTATTTCATTTATTTTACATATACATGTATATATATGTATATGTATATATATACATATACATATATATATATATTTCTCTTTCTTTCCTTTAACTTTTATGGTCAAGCTCTTTTTCTGGGATAAAGAGGGTGCTGTCACAAGTTTTCTGTGCACTCTGAGTGTTGGCTTCAGGCACAGGAGCCCTTTATATTTGCAGGAGTTCACTCTGCCTACTCTTTTAAAGAAACAGCCTGGTTTCCCAAATTGAGTTTTCCTTCTAAACTGGGACTGGAAATTGTCCCACCGATCTGCTCCTCTACTGAGGCAGGATTTGAGGGTCTCCATTGCTGATTTGCTTAGATTAACAGACTATCACTGGCTGTTCTAGAGTCTGTCTGAGTTGGGCTGAATACCCTCAGTGAGACTGATCTTTCTTGAAGTTTTTCCAATCTATCTTGAATTGAACAATGGTTTCATTTCATCAGACTCTTGTTCAGAGGGCTGATTTCATGTAGTTTTCAAAAAAAATAAAATGGGAGAACTGAAGCAGCTTCCTGTCTTCACTCCATCATCTTGGCTTAACCCCTGGGAACTAAAAAAATAAACTTTTAATGAAATGATGAACTTTTAACTATTCATAGGGAAAAGAATAGGACTGAATAAAAAATTTGACTTACAGGAATCAGTAGACACATAAAAAGGGAAAAATTAAAGACAAATTATAAGGCATTTAATGAATTGATTACTTCTTATATGGGAAAACATGACCTGTAAGTCTTAAGAATGTTATAATAAATATTTGAAAGTGATTTGACACAGACATGGTACTGATACCTAAACCAGGTAGGTTGAAAACAGAGAAAGAAAATTATAGACTAATCTCCCTAATGAATATTGATGCTAAAATCTTAAATAAGATATTAGCAAAAAGACTACAGAAAATCATCCCCAGGATAATACACCACGATCAAGTAGGATTTATACCAGGAATGCAGGGATGGTTCAATATTAGGAAAACTATCAATATAATTGGCCATATTAATAATCAAATGAACAAAAACCATATGATCATCTCAATAGATGCAGAAAAAGCATTTGATAAAATCCAGCATCCATTCCTATTAAAAACTCTTGAGAGTATAGGAATAAATGGGCTTTTCCTTAAAATAATCAGTAGCATCTATTTAAAACCAGCAGTAAGCATCACATATAATGGGACAAACTGCAACCATTCCCAATAAGATCAGGAGTAAAACGAGGTTGCCCACTATCACCGTTACTATTTAATATTGTATTAGAAATGCTAGCTTTGGCAATAAGAGTTGAGAAAGAGATTAAAGAAATAAGAATAGGCAATGAGGAAACCAAATTATCACTCTTTGCTGATGATATGATGGTATACTTAGAGAACCCCAGAGATTCTACCAAAAAGTTATTAGAAACAATCTACACCTTCAGCAAAGTTGCAGGATATAAAATAAACCTACATAAGTCATCAGCATTCTTATATATCACTAACAAAACCCAACAGTTAGAGTTACAAAAAGAAATTCCATTTAAAGTAACTGCTGTTGTATAACATATTTAGGAATCTATCTGCCAAGGGAAAATCAGAAACTCTATGAGCAAAACTACAAAACACTTTCCACACAAATTGAGTCTGATCTAACCAACTGGAAAAATATTAAATGCTCTTGGATTGGGTGAGCAAATATAATAAAGATGACAATACTACCTAAATTAATCTATTTATTTAGCGCTATATCAATCAGACTCCCCAAAAACTACTTTGATGAACTAGAAAAAATAACAACAAAGTTCATATGGAAAAACAAAAGGTCAAGAATTTCAAGGGAATTAATGAAAAAAAAAAAAAATAAAGGTAGCCTAGCTTACCAGATCTAAAATTATATTGTAAAGCAGCAGTTACTAAAACCATCTGGTATTGGCTAAGAAATAGACTAGTTGATCAATGGAATAGGTTAGATTCAAAGGACAAAACAGCCAATAACTTTAATAATATAGTGTTTGACAAACCCAAAGACTCCAGTTTCTGGGATAAGAATGCACTATTTGACAAAAATTGCTGAGAAAATTGGAAATTAGTATGGCAGAAACTAGTTATTGACCCACACCATACACCAAGATAAGGTCAAAATGGGTTCATGACCTAGGCATAAAGAATGAGATTACAAACAGATTGGAAGAGCATAAGATAGTTTACCTCTCAGACCTGTGGAAGAGGGAGGAATTTATGACCAAAGAAGAACTAGAGATCACTATTGACCACAAAATAGAAAATTTTGATTATATCAAATTGAAAAGTTTTTGTACAAACAAAACTAATGCAGACAAGATTAGAAGGGAAACAATAAACTGGGAAAACATTTTTACAATCAAAGGTTCTGATAAAGGCCTCATTTCCAAAATATATAGAGAATTGACTCTAATCTATAAGAAATCAAACCATTCTCCAATTGATAAATGGTCAAAGGATATGAACAGAAAATTCTCAGATGAAGAAATTGAAACTATTTATAGACATATGAAAATATGCTCCAAATCATTATTAATCAGAGAAATGCAAATTAAGACAACTCTGAGATACCACTACATACCTGTCAGATTGGCTAGAGTGACAGGGAAAGATAATGTGGAATGTTGGAGGGGATGTGGGAAAACAGAGACACTGATACATTGTTGGTGGAATTGTGAACACATCCAGCCATTCTGGAGAGCAATTTGGAACTATGCTCAAAAAGTTATCAAGCTGTGCATACATTTTGATCCAGCAGTGTTTCTACTGGGCTTATACCCCAAAGAGATACTAAAGAAGGGAAAGGGACCTGTATGTGCCAAGATGTTTGTGGTAGGCCTGTTTGTAGTGGCTAGAAGCTGGAAAATGAATGGATGCCCATCAATTGGAGAATGGTTGAGTAAATTGTGGTATATGAATGTTATGGAATATTATTGTTCTGTAAAGAATGACCATCAGGATGAATACAGAGAGGACTGGCGAGACTTACATGAACTGATGCTAAGTGAAATGAGCAGAACCAGGAGATCATTATATACCTCAACAATGATACTGTTTGAGGATGTATTCTGATGGAAGTGGATCTCTTCGATAAAGAGAGCTAATGCAGTTTCAATTGATCAAAGATGGGCAGAAGCAGCTACACCCAGAGAAAGAACACTGGGAGATGAATATAAACTGCTTGCATTTTTGTTTTTCTTCCCGGATTATTTATACCTTCTGAATTCAATTCTCCCTGTGCAACAAGAAAACTGTTCGATTCTGCACACGTATATTGTATCCAGGATATACTGTAACCTGTTCAACATGTAAAGGATTGCTTGCCATCTGGGGGAGGGGGTGAAGGGAGGGAGGGGAAAAATCGGAACAGAAGTGAATGCAAGGGATTATGTTGTAAAAAAATTACCCTGGCATGAGTTCTATCAATAAAAAGTTATTTAAAAAAAAAAGAATAATTCCGCATAGATAATTTTTTTCAGTTGTATTACATTGGCTTGACCTATACACAAATAGTTGGCTTTGTCCTTATTTGTACAAATGTATTTTATAATTGGATTCATATGATTTCTGGGTGTGTCTAGGGAGAAAAGTATTATATACCTTCTATAATTATTTTGAATGGAATTTCTCTTTCTACTTGCCATTATTTTTTGTTGGTTGCATAGAAAAATAAAGATCTTTAATGCAGACTTAAAAAAAGAAGAAGAAAAAAAGAAATCCCAACAAATCATATCTTTGTAATATCATTTAACTTACTTGTATGTGTATATAATTTAATGAACAAAAGTATCTTGTAAAAAATGTCTTTTTATATTAAATAGACTTTTAAAATATAAAAACAAAGAAATAAAAAATCCAAAAAGCATTAAATGTATTTTTTCTGTCATTTTATCACAAAGAATACCATTTCTATCTTAAACACAATTTTCAGAAATATTAGTCATTCAAATAGTACCAACCCAAAAGTTATTCCTGTATTTTCCCACTCCCATATCTTTAATCAGACTCCTTCTTTCTATTCACATTGCTCCTATCTTAACTTCAATCCTCATCATGCTCAATAGGTTTTGAAACAATAGTGCCTTAAATTGAATTTCTTGCCTTCAGATTCTCCCTTTTTTCCATCCTAGATTTTGCTGCCAAAGTGATTTTCCTACATTTCAGAACTGATCTTGGCACTCCTCTCTCCAATCAACTCCATAAATTTATAAAGTTATTTTTTGCCAGTTATTACAAACTTAGATTTCATGACTGAGCTAATAATTTATATACAATGGATGATGCCATAAGAGACTGGTGAAAGCAAGGTCAGTGTTGACATAACTATTTATTCAAGTAATGGATACTTCCTTTAATACATTCAACTACTAAAAGATCACACAAAAACTTTCCTTCTATTTTGATCTGTCAATAAATCATATTCTATAACTCTTTGTTACAATGAAAATAATAGACTTCTAAGGAACTAAAGGTTAGGGTAGGGTAGGGTGAAGAAGAAAGACATCTCAAAAGAAATAGCTTAATTATAAATTGGCATATGTACCAGCATAATTTTCTTCAGTCATTACACAAAATAGCATTTTTAATCTATAACACATTTTCTTGAAATTCACAGTTTCCCAGAATCTTCCTTCACATGTCCTTTTATGATTTTTCATTCTCCTCTTTTTTTCCCCCCATACTCTTCAACTTATTTGCTTCTTTGCTACTTCTACTTCCAAGTAGAAATGCTATGGCAGAAGCTTAGGAATGTAGAAATGAATTAAGTATCTTCATAATTTCCCATACAAAACAAAGAAACCTTATTCCTAAAATCCTAAGCTTGATATTCAAGTCTTGCATTTTATATCTAAAAAGGTTACCAATCAGTTGAATGCATCATATTCAGTAATGGTCTCAGATATATTAAGACCAAGGAAAGAACTTATTTTAGAAAGACCAAGTTCAGTCACTACACCCTGATCACTAGTCAACTTGACTTTTATATTGGCATTGGACTCAATCGACTTGGGAAGAGAGAACAAAGTAGAAGCCCTCTCATAACTGTGCTTCACTTCAAATAAAGATTGCACTCTCATAATGTCATTTGTCCTCCTTGATAATGAAGGACAAACAACAACAAATCTGATGAAAATGAGGAACAGAATACGCAGATCTCTTTTAAGGTAAAGCCCTCAAATGAGTGTATATGCATCTCCCACATTCACCCTCAATTCAGAGATCTACAAATTATTAGTTATGGAACCTAGAATTTTGTGAATTTCTTTAGAACTAGTCTTTATTTCAGGGAATAGAGTGCTGAGTCTAGAAGAAGGAAAACAAGATTTCAAATCCAGTAGATACTTGCTAGCTGGTGAACTCAGGCAAGTCTGCTTTATTCACTGGAGAAGAATATGACAAAACATTCTCATATCTTTGCCAAGAAAACCAATGAACAGTATGGCCCATGGGATAATGAAGTATCAGACATGGCAATGATTGAACAACAAGTATTTAGATTACAAACTTGCTAGATGCCATCTTTTGTGAATTGAATGGAGATTTTTAGATTTCTTTGGTTCCTTCTTTTTCATCATCTTTAATCCTCATTGTCCATTTCTGCAGGCCATTTCTCTGATAAAACTTCAACATGGTGATACCCAAAATTATCAACTTTTTGTCATGTTCAGAAAACTATTTATGATGGGTTTGTGCTGTTAATTTTTCATACTATAGCATTCAATTAAAGCTCCTTTGTTTACATAATAAAGTTGCATTTCAACAAGACCTAAAAGCAAATTAATCACAAGAATAAATTTTTATTATTTCTGAGACAATAATCTGCTGCCATCCCTCTGATTCAAATTTGTTTTCATTGAAGCTTTCAAATTGCATCTGAAATAACAACCTACTATCAGCAACTTTTAGTCAAGCTAATTCTAATTCTAAATTTTCTTATTTCCATTATATTATCTTTGATTTTTATATGTATTAAGACAACTTCATGATACTGAGCTTTTTGTGATTATAAATTCACTTTATTTGGCATTATTTTGGCAATGGAAGATTCCCAAAGATTCTGAGTAAAGTTCGTTTCAGGAAAAAGAAAGATTTTTTTTTAAGAAAAAGGGAAATAAAGTATAAACTTTGGCACTTAAGTACTGAATATTAATTTATATTTTATGTCACACTCAGAGAAGTGATAGAAATGAAGAAATTTTTTATTGGAGCATGTTTTTAGCATGAAAAAAATTAAAACTTTAAATTCAGTCTTTGAGTCATCATTTGTCATCTTCATGGTACAGTGAAATAATCCTGTTGTGAGAACTTTTGAATATTTGAAATTTTTCTCACATCTGTCTCCTCTCTAAAATACAATGCTAGTCAGGGTTTTCATAATCTCATACTTGAATTATTGCAATAAACATATCATTTATCTCTCTACCTTCAGTTTCTCTGCTCTTTTCAGTCCTGGTGAGATCTTTGTTGAACTATGATAACAGATCATCATAAATTTGCAACTCTTAAAATATTTCTTGCATAATGTTATTCTCCTGGTTAAAAAAAAAAAAAACAGTCTGTTTCTCTCTGTTTCTTAAAGATTAAAACCCAAACTTTTCTGATTGATATTGAGTGTTCATCTACCCAATCTGCCCTGAACTAATACTTGTTTTAAGATTTTTCTAATTCTAAGTCTACACTAAAATATAGATCATTCTGAAATATTTTGCTTATCTTCTAATAATTAATGAAAATATTTTTTCAGCATTAAGTTATCAACATTCAACCAAATCTTCCTTCATATTTCAGTGTGACTAAAATTTTGTTAAATGCCTACTATCCATCAAAGCCCAACTCAAATTAATAACCAGTCTTAAAATCTGATCCTTTTTTTTCCCCAAGTCAGTAAGGAGTTCTTTCATGTAGAAACTTATATAGGCCTTTATTTATATCTCTTTATTCACTTGCCATGAATTATTTCTCATTTATTAACTACTTCTTGCCTGAGCCAAATAATTGTTCCATCCTAATTGTTTTGTTGCTTCAAACATTGTTTTATTTATATATGTATTTTGTAGTATGGTTATGTATATGTGAGTCACATCCTTCAATAAGCTGTAAGTAAAATGAGGACAAGTATCATATATTATCTAAACAAACTTAGTAAATTCCCTTAATGATAGCATCATTTCTAGCAGCCCTTAACTTATTTCAATGATTAGCGTAAAAGTCATCCTAAAAGAGGTCTTTTTTTTTTAAATTCCCTGATATTAAGGCTACATATGCTGTCCCTTAAGCATCTACATTTGTCTTATATTTAAACTATACTTAAATAGGAGAAGTATGTTTTTCCCCTTTTTATTTATTTATTTATTTATTTTGTATTATAGCTTTTTATTTACAAGATATATGCATAGTTACAAATCATTTTGTTGCAACTTTTTCCCTCCTTCCCCCCACCCCTTCCCCTAGATGGCAGGTTGACCAATACATGTTAAATATGTTAAAGTATAAGTTAAATAAAATATATGTATATATATTCAAACAATTATTTTGCTCTACAAAAAGAGTTGGACTTTTAAATAATGTACAATTAGCCTGTGAAGGAAATAAAAAATGCAGGTGGACAAAAATAGAGGGATTGGGAATTTTATGTAGTGGTTCATAGTCATCTCCCAGACTTCTTTCCCTGGGTATAGCTGGTTCAGTTCATTACAGCTCTATTGGAACTGATTTGGTTCATCTCATTGTTGAAGAGGGCCACGTCCATCAGAATTGATCATCATATAGTATTGTTGTTGAAGTATATAATGAGCTTCTGGTCCTCCTCATTTCACTCAGTGTCAGTTCATGTAAGTCTCTCCAGGCCTTTCTGAAATCATCCTGTTGGTCATTTCTTACAGAAAAAATAATAGTCCATAATATTCATATACTACAACTTATTTAGCCATTCTCCATTGATGGGCATCCACTCAGTTTCCAGTTTCTTGCCATTACAAAGAGGGCTGCCACAAACATCCTTGCACATACAGGTCCTTTTCCCTTTTTTAAAATCTCTTTGGGATATAAGCCCAATAGTAACACTGCTGGGTCAAAGGATAAGAACAATTTGATAGCTTTTTGAGCATAGTTCCAAATTGCTCTCCAGAATGGCTGGATGTATTATTCACAATTTCACCAATAATGTATTATTGTCCCAGTTTTCCCACATCCCCTCCAATATTCCTCATTATCTTTCCCTATCATGCTAGATAATCTGACAGATATGTAGTGGTATCTCAGAGTTGTCTTAATTTGCATTTCTCTGATTAATAATGACTTGGAACATCTTTTCATATGGCTAGAAATAGTTTCAATTTCTTCATCTGAGAATTGTCTGTTCATATCCTCTGACCATTTATCAATTGGAGAGTGGCTTGATTTCTTATAAGCTAGAGTCAATTCCCTATATATTTTGGAACTGTCACGGATAACACGCCTCTAATACTGTCTACTTTATTGTCTTCTGACAAATCCTATTTGTCTGGTGCTAGCATCAAGGTGGTTCCCAGTTGAATTTCATTTTCTCTGTTTCCCACTAGATATCATGACCCTTATTCCCTTGTTCTTCAGATGTATTCTCTACCACTACTTGCTGTGATTTAATAAGAGTTCTCAGATATGGTTCTCTTACCTAGATGAGAAATGAATGTTACCATCTCTCTTATAGCTTAAAGCAAAGCTTCTTAAACTGTAGGTCATGATCCCATATGGCTCCATGTAAATGAATGTGGGGGTCATGAAATTATGAGTTATTATCAGCATATGTTTGATTTGTATACCAGTTTTATATACTTACATAGCTGGTGTTGCTTGAAAATTTCTCGGATAAAAAGTAATTGCAAGTAGAAAAAAGTTAAAGAAATCCTAACTTAGAACATGAAAGTGAGCTTCAACTCTTTTATTAATCATTCAATCAATTAATTAATTGATACAAAAGCATTCATTAAGGGCTTGATATATGTCACAAAGTATGAAATGCCTTGGAGATGCATTCATTATATTCAAGAAATTTATAGCTTCTCAGTGAAATGATATTTACAGATATATTTAAGTACAAAGATATACACACATATAGATATATAAATATATGGAATAAATATAAATTACTTTGGAGGGAGATCTTAATAGCTGAGTATATTAGATGCCATATGTAGAAGGTAGTATTAGCATCAAGCTTTGGAAAATCCAGGAATCCTAAGAAATGTGGAATTCAGTAGAAAAGATAATGTATTGAATTAGAGTTGATGAAGTCACCAAAAGAGTACAGAGAAAGGAGAGAAGAGTAATTAGAAAGATAATAGAGATAACTATGAGCTGTTGTAAAGTAGAAGCCAAGGGAATGGACAGAGAGGATGTTCAATTATCCAATAAGGGAACAGTTATCAGTAATTGGATTAAGTGATAAGGAAAGCATTACCAACTTCTAAAAAGGCTATTGCACTACAATGGCAGGGAAAGAAGTCAGATTACTGTGAGCAGAAGAATGAATTTTGATGAGGAAGTAAGGGCTATTTCTAGAAGATTGACAATAAGAACCTGTCCTTCTTTGGGATTTGATGATTTTTAACTTTGGGGAATGACCTGAAATGTCACCAGAGAGACTTCAATTGTCACTGTATTGCTCATGGCCACATTTGAAGGGCCTTGGAGCAAATTATTTTTTCATGAGATTTTCAAGGAAAGATTTACATTTTGGAGCTTTATCTGCCACTTCATTTGTAGATTAGATAGATAGGAGTCTATCTGACTTACACTTGTGTAAAGAATTGTCTTCAGCTGAGAAGAGAGGAGGGTAATCCAAAAAAGAAAGAAAGAAAGAAAGAAAGAAAGAAAGAAAGAAAGAAAGAAAGAAAGAAAAAAAGAAAGAAAGAAAGAAAGAAAGAAAGAAAATAAAAGGATATGTAGATATAGAAATGACAAAGATGTGGCATCCTATAATTTTATGCATAAGAATAGGCTTTGTTAAATAAAATAACTATGTTTCCATCTCTAGGAGATAGCTAAAAGAAAAATATCTATTCCTCCACTTGGTTATTTTTACATCTGATTTATGGTCATTTGCCAGATTACTGTATTTTCCAGTTATCAGTGAAGTAGCTTCTATTGTATTTCAGAAATAAAATATATTTTCCTCCAGGGTTCAACTACTATCAGCTTCACTCTTTCCTACATCTTTTATAAGGTTTATTCTGTGCTTTTAATAAAACTATGTTAGAGCTTTTTTTTAAAATTTTTACATTAGAATTCAATATAACAATAGCTCAAATTCATAAATTTTGAGGTTTACAAAGCAACCTCCCCACAATAACCTGGTGATTAATGTAATGTTAGCACCATTACCATCATTTTTTGGGCAAAATAGCATCAGGCCAGTATAGCCAATATGATTGGGTTTTGAATGAAGAACTGGGTTCAGACCCCACCTCAGACATAGATGTGATTTGACCCTTGCTTTTCTATATTTCTCCTTGAGGAAACTCCTTTTGTTCTAAGTTAAAGAAAAACTAAGATTGACATTAGTGGAGGGAGTTCCATTATCAAGAATTAATAAATTAATAAAATTACAAATCCAGATCTTAATTATATTTTCTTATTTAAATAAAATTAAATAGAGGCACAAAGGCATATCCATTGTAACCCAGCTAATGAACTTGAGAGCAAGCAATTGTTTACCATTACACTACATTTCAGCTCACTCATTAAAGAAAGGGAAATGACAACTACAATATAGCCACCCCTTTTCCAAGTATGATATAGTTATGGGTTCCTTATTTAGCCATCATTTCACTTAGTATTCTTTAAACCAAGAATCATTTTAAAATATGCAAAATGAAAGGCAGTATATTATGTTGGAGAGAGTACTGACATCTTAATTAACAAAACCTAAATTCAAATTCTGCCACACACCCATACAATTGGGTCTGAACAAATAATTTAATCTCTCAATGTGTCATGCAACTTTCTAAAACGATAAGTTTTTGTAAAGTTGCACTAGGGCAGAGAAATTATTGTTGCTTATTGTTATTCACTCAATTGCCTTGGCAAAGTACTGAAGTACTCTGCCATTTTCTTCTCTTGTTATTTCTTTAAGTGACCAAGATCTTGCATCAATGGAGACAAAGATCAGTATGTCCCCAAGAACAGTTTTGTTGCTTTTTAGGGATTTTGATCCAATTGCAGGGAAAAGAGGAAACTCTGGCCCATCATATAAGTTTTGAACTATTTCTTTATGCGAGGAGGGATTTCACACCTATATTAATGAAGCTAATATTTGTCTCAAAACCAGAAGAAATTTTTTTAAAAGATACAACTACTCTATTTAGATTTATGATCACAGGACAGTCACAATCTTTCAGTGACCCAAACAGCCTTCTATAAACTAGATGCAATTTGAATCTGTGGATAAAATTTACAGATAAAGAGGTTTCTATTCCAAGCACAGTACAAGTCTAAACAACTCTTAATACCCCTCTCCCCATGCTTAGGATGAGTATTCTTCATCATAATAATAATGAAGTATAAAAGAAAATATTTTCATTAATTGGTTTTAACTGACAAAATACATATAACCTAAAAGACATCGTGCAACTTTGATGAGAAAAAATTCAAGTCAAATAAAGCAAACTCCCTCATTTAAGGTAAGAAAGAAAATTTATAGTTTTTTAAACAAATCATTCCTTCAGCTTTGAAACTTTTGAAAATAAAACTTTTATGGGCATGGATTTTCACAATTTTTTTACATTTTGGCTTTGATGGGGGGTTAAGATTATTTCAAGTCTTTGAACAGTATCATCAGGGAATCTATTAGACAGTGACATACAGTAGATCAGTTTTGAAATGAGAAAGGAGTGAAGTAGTGTTCATATGCAGAGGTGGAATGATTTCAATTTAGCAAGATTTCTAAATTGACAGAAAGCAGAATTAGAGACTGCACAAATGTGAGCATTAAATTCTAGCTCAGAACCATAATAATGCTAAATTTCTTCATGCCAGTAGCATGAGTAAAATATGCAACATTCAGTAATGGTGTCTGAAAATGTAGTAGAATATGCAGATCTACATAACAATGTACAACATTTTATAAGTCATTTCTTAAAAATTCTGAGCACCAATATCTGAGCTAATTAACCAATTGTTAATTATGTTAACTTACATGGAGTTTGGGGATCCAATGATAAGGAATTGTAATTACAATCTGTATATTATCTTTTAATCTACCTATCCTGTGTATTACCAGTGAAAACAAATACTGATCAGAAAAAAAGTATTAAAACTTAGGGGAGGGAGACTACATTTAATAAAATGTTATGGACTGCAGCTGCTAACCAAAGCTTTCCTAGATCATGTTTGACTACCGAATTAAAATTTCCATTAGAGAAAAGCTAAAATAATTCATTATTTTACCTTCTTCCACCACCACTCCAAAGCCTCCAAGTTACACACCAAAATCCCAAGATGTATTTTACCAACCATTCCAAGATCCAGTAACATAAGCATAATGATTACACTTGAAGGTAGCTCTAAAGGATCATGAATGACCTTGACAGAGACAGTGTAATATGAAGATATGTTTTTAAAATCCAGTGAAAATTTATCATGAAAATGTTACAGGATGAATAACCTTATAGCTTACAATAATCATTTCCAAAACACTCAACCCCACAATGAAGATGAAAAGTAGAATAATAGTCAGGTTAGCTGAACAAACCTAAAGAATACTTGATATAAGTAAAGGAATAAAACTAGCTAGTGTTTTCCACAAACTAAAAGTTGTCACAGAAACAGGGTTTGCACTTGATCTTACATTTTAAGAGGTCTTAAGGGATTTCTCATCTGTTAAAAGAGATAATCTAAAAGGTCCTTTCCAAAATTCTCAGATTCTTTTAATATCTTGTTCTAACTTCTTCCTTTAATCACATAAAATATTTAATCTACATTTTACAGACAAGGTAACTGAGTTCTAGTCCACATCTTGCCCAAGACCCAGTAAGTATTGTAAAGATTTCTGGTGGTGTTGTCTTCTTATTCATAAAATTTTTGCATTAAAATGTACATTAGCAGATTGACTATTCTGCTTTGTTTTTGTGTTCTAGCACATATTTGATGACTGATCATAGTCATCAAATGCAATAGAAAACTAGATATTTTCTACAATTCCCTCAACTTCTCAAACCTCTTTAAAACGGAATAAGAAAATTTTAGATATGACCATGATTTTGAACACCCAGAATCCCAAAAAAGGGTTTAAAAAAAGAAACTGCAAATCATACCAACAGCATACACAAACTGATGTCTGCATTGAGCTCATTTAGTACTCATTCCCTACTGGCAGAAAAACCACATTAGCCAACCTATACCTTTATCTTCCCTTCTTATTTATAGTGCTGTGGAGATCCCATCTCTAGACTATGGAGATCTCTTAAACTAGTTCATATAGTCAGATTATAGAGATTTACTAAGCCACATTACCAATGTCAAAGTACGTAGCATTCTATGCTGCAAAATAGCTCAGCAAGATTCAAAAGCAGAGGGAAAAAAGGAAGGTCATATGTCTAGGCTTGAAATAGAGATTAATACTGCATCATACCTATATCCTTCCTATGAAAGCCTTAGAGACCCAAATTACAAAAATCAATCTGATAGAACCAGTGCTGTCTAAACTGCTAGATCAAAAAACAAAATGAAACTGAGCAATAGAGAGAACTAGACAAACATAAGATGTGTGAGTTGGATGGAGGGCTTAGGACTGTAGAATGCTCTACTAAACATGAGAGAAAATACTCATCACCTATTAGCCATCTGGAACCTGTTCTATTTGCTCAAAAGTCACTTGGATAGGGCAAAGCCTTAGGCTGTTGTACTGTACAGTGAACAGCATGGGAGCAGGCTGAGAATGTGAAATTCAGCCTCCAAGAAAACCATCATCAGAGGGGAGCAAGTCACACTGGAAAAGCAAGTAACAAGAAAAAATAAAGAAAACAAAAAGATTGCAATTACCAAAGATCTCAGGAAGAAGAAAATTCAAATACTTTGAAAATAAGCAGATAAATCAATGAGGAAATAATTAACAGTAAAAATATGGCCTCCAAATCTAGTAAACTAGTTCAAGCATCTATGAATAAATTATTCAATACAAAGGAAAATTCTCCAATACTTAATGAGACAGAAGACTCTGTGGAATCTGACAACATGGAACCACAATACTTGCTGTGATTCAAAAAAGAAATGAGAATCATGAGACCAGAATTTACTACCTGGAACAGCAAAAACAATCAGCAATTGTAATCAAATTACAATTTTCCATAACAAATCTTACCAAAGGAACAAAAGAGAGCACAATATGGAATTAAAATATACAGCAGTGAAGGACAATCTAAAAAATGAGAAGCAAAAAAACATTAAACAATATATGTTCACTGTTCAAGCAAAACATATTGATTTCAAAGATAGTATGTGTGGAGAAATCCTTAGTATTCTAAGTCTCCCAGGAGAATAAGACAGAACAAAAAAACCTGAACACCATAAAATGGAAAATAATAAGATAGAACTGTCCAAAACTTCTGAAAAGAGAAAATGAGACCAAAGTGGAAGAATTCATTAATCATTTCCAGAAAATAAAAAAAAAATAAAAAAAAAAAAACATGATAATCATAGTATTATAGATATACAATTTTGGAAGGTACTTTAAGAGTATTTTATTCAAACCATTCTGAAAAATAAAATAAAATAAAAAAACTAAAATATAGGGAGGCAAAGTGTCTTAATGATACTCACAAGGTAGTAGTAAAATCAGAATTGTAAAAGCAACTCTTCTGACTCTTAGTCTAAGAGTCTAAGACTGTCCCTACTTTCTAAACAGGACAGTATAATTTCTACAATAATACATTAAAATTTAATTTTAAAAGATGATTTTTCATTAGACATTTGACAAGTCAAATCATTTAAATTATCAATTGTTTATGTTAATATTTGTTATTACCAAAGGTATGTTAACCAAGTGTACTTACATTATAAATGTAACTTTTTCCCTTGATTCTGAAGTTGTGTTTGGTTTTGTTTCAGTTAACAGATTTACTTCTCCTTTAATTATCTTTCCTTGATTTTTCTTTATCTGTTTTTTTTTTTTCTGAACAGCATCTATTATTGATACATAATGGAAGATTAAGGGAAACCACCGTTGGAGTATAGATTGAAACAATCAAGGACAATAAAAATAAACACAAAAACTTCTTATACATATATTGAATCTTTTTTTTTTTGAAGTAACTATCATATGTATTGTCTATTTTTAATACTTATTTTCACTTTACCTTTCTTTTAAAGTCTTTAGTAAGGACTCATGAGGGTACATAAATAGATTTCAGGGATTTTGCAAACATGGAAAGGGGGTAAAGTATGATTTGTTTTTCTTAATCTCTAGCTATAATTTTTAAAATAAGTTTTTATTGTTGTATTTGAAAATCACCAAAATTCCCCTCAATATCTCTTCTCCAAAGTGTGATCTCCTATGAGAAATAATATTTTTTTCAAGACAAAAAAAAATTTTTTTAAAAAAGTATTACTGTGTGGTGGGAGTTCATTCTTTTATCTCTTCATTGGAGCAATATTAGTAGTAATTTTGCAATAATCACTTTGATGTGGTTGTTCTTTCCATTTTCAATGTTGTAGTAATTATGTATAGTTTTATTGATTCTGCTTCTGTCATCAGTTGATCTGAATCTTTTTATTTTTTTCTGTTTTCTTCATATTCATAATGTGTTAAAGCACAGTAATATTTTATTAGATTCATATAATGTGATTCCTTTAGTCATTATCCAATTGATGGCATTTACTTTGTTTTTAAATTTTGATATTATACAAAGAACTGCTCCAAATATTCTGGCATATAGGGAACTTTCCTCTTATCATAATGGATTCCCAGATATGAAAATCAAATAAGAAATCTCTGGGTATGGACATTTTAGTCCCTTTATTTGCATAATTGAAAAATTCTTTCCAAAACAATTGGTAGTGAGTAACACCTCTGCCAACAATTCATTAATTTGCCTATCTTCCTACAATATATCCAACATCAACTGTCCCCATCTTTTGTCATTTTTGCCAATTTTTAAAGTATGAGATAAAATTCCATTATTTATATTTTATTTGCCTTTGTCTTATGATTAGTGATTCAGCGAATCATTTCTTATGGATACTAATAATTCACAATCCGTTTAAGAACTGTTTGTTCTTAAAATGACATTTAGTGTTCCCTTCAATTATTTTAAAACATTATTCTGATATGGCCTTGTTAGACTTCTAGAGAACAGTGTGACACACAGAGAGGTTAAAAACTTCTGTTTTAAAGAGATTCAAAGGACTAATGGATTTTTTTTTTTGCTAAGCCAGTATAGGTCAAAAAAGCACTGGTTTTAGAAGTGATTTTAATAGAGTTTTATAGATTTTTTTTTCTAAGTTATATCACCATCTAAATGGAGTAGATGTTCTTGTTGTTTCTTCATATCCACATAACAAGGAAGCAAGTGAGTGTGTGTTTATGTGTGTGTCTCAAAAAGGCTTCAAAATTGTTTAGTTTATTCTTAAGCTGTTAAATATACATATGTGTATAGATGCATATATACATACATATATGGAGAAATATATATGCATATATATACACATACATACATATGCATATATATACACAATACAGTATTTGTAGACTTACATAAATACACATATATATACATATATACATACATACATATACCAAACTCTGGCCCTGGAATCAAGATAACATGAATTCAGATCTGATCTTGGATGTTACTGACAATGTGATTTCCAACAAATCATTTTATTTTTATCTGCTTCGATTATTTCAAATGTAAAGTAGGAATAATAATGGCATCTAACTCCTACATGTTTTATGAGTATAATATGAAATAATATTGGGAAGGTACTTTTTTTCAATTTTAAATCACTATGTAAATGATAGCTATTATTTAATAGTAAATATTTATTAGTTTTCTATTATTCTTACTTTGTTATATTTGGTTTTCTCAAACACAGCTACAATATCTAAACATAAGTGAATACAGCTACAATATCTAAACATAAGTGAAAACCAAGAAAAGAACAATCGGAAGCCAATGGGGAAGGGGGAGAACTGATGCTCTGATGTGAACAAATTTCCATTGCTAATTACAAAGCTCAGATTTTCTCCTGAAAAAGCCTGACAAGCAATGAATGGAACTTTCTTTTACTTGTCCCTGATTTATAAACTGCATTGCTTATGGCTTATTTTACACACTGACTTTTTGCCTTTGATTTCTTTATGCCTACTACTAGAAATGTAATCATATAGACTTAAGTATGGCCATATTTTCATTTAAAATTGAAGAAAAGTCTTTAAGAATCTAGCATGTTCCCAACAAATATGACTTTCTCAATAAAATAATGTTTAATATATTCAACTATTTGAACACTTAACTCAAAGAGAATGTTTGTTATAACCATAACATGAACAGAAGCCTAGAGGATAGTCATAAAGGGTTAGAGTTCTACTTGGGATGAAGTAGAAATATACCCTGATGATCTAATACATCTGCTCTATGTTTATCTTCCTCCTGGAGGCATTCATCAATTATCTGTGTGTCTAATGCTTGATCATCTCCTTGCTTTAATAGAAGGTAAACAAATTATTTTTTTTTCCTAACCTATGAGTTATTTAAGTGAAAAGTTTCTACACTCTGAAAGAAGTGTGTGACATAGACACCGCTAAATTGAAAGTAGGCCATCTATTTAAAATATGTATCTGAGACATGGTTGACAACTTATGAAGATTTATCAAAATCCTCTAATCATCACTGCCCATTCTTCCAATGACACATTACTGGACTATACTTCTAATGATTTTAGGATTCCTACCAGTAAACTTTAGGACTTGTAGATATAGTTAATTATTCCATTCCTTCTTCAAGTTGAAAGCTATGATTTTAATGGTATACTCAAGTAACATTAGTGGTATGCTGGTAAATCTTTAACAACAAATTCTCTGGAAAAAAATAAACATCCTATTTTTATGTTTGATCTTCAGTATTAATACTTTCTCCTTTGCTTTCTTAATTCTAGATGAGCACCACAAAGAAGATAGCAGAGAGGAGGCACACAGCTCTATAAGCTCTGCATTTTCTCTCAGAATCCATTTCATGACAAGCCATTGAATTAATGCTTGAAAAAAAAAAAAAAGACACAAACACAAAAAGTTACCAAGAGAAGACATCCTTGAAATTTGCCAGGAAAGGTCTGTTTTTGCTCTAGGGCAGGAATGGTTTTAAATTAGGTGCAGGCTGAGGGCAGGCAGGGGCAGCGAGAGCACAGCAGGCAGCTCACAGCTGAGCAGACTGGAGTGGGGAGGGGTGTGATCTCAGCAGTCTCTGCGGGGACAGCTTTGCTACAGGATTGGATACTCTGCCCTGGCAGCAAGTCAGTAGCCCAGCAGAGAAGCTAAAAACACCAGGGGTGAAGAAAACACCCCAAATAGCTGGTCAAGACCTGGCCACCCCTCCCCCACAGTGTCGCAGTACGCTCTAGGAGTCTCAGAGCTCAGGTGCAGTTCAGCCATCGCTGTCCTGCTAGTGCCTTACTGCTGCCCCCCGCAGTCTGTAGAGGAAGCTCAGAACGCCACCCAGCCCCTCTCCCCAAAAAAGCAGATTCCATTTGTTTTTTGTTTTTTCTTTTTTTCTTTGCTAGTTTGTCTTTGATTGTTCTCTGACAAAATGAGCAAAAAATTGAAAAAGACCTTAACCATTGAAAGCTTCTATATGGATAGAGAGCAGACTCTAACCCCTGAGGAGACTAAAAACAGACTGTCCCCAGGTGAATCCTCAAAAGAGGAAATCATATGCTCCTCAGGACAGATGAATCTCATTGAAGAAATTAAAAAGGCTCTCACAAAAGAGCTAGAAGAAAAATGGGAAAAGAAGAGGGAGGCTTGGCAAGAGAGTCTGGAGAATTCATTTAAAGACAGAGTGGATAAAGAAATCAAATCCTTGAAAAATAGGATTAGTGAACTGGAAACAGAAAATAGCTCTCTAAAAAATAAAATTGGCAAAATGGGAAAAAATGCCATAGAACAAAAGAACTCAATTGGGCAATTGGAAAAAAGATATAAAAAAAAAAAGTGAATGAAGAAAATATTTCATTGAAAATCAGAATCAGGGACTTCTGGCCAAGATGGCGGAGAGGAGGCAGATAGCGGTGTAAGCTCTGTGTTTTCTCTCACTATACATTTCATTACAAGCCTCTGAATTAATGCTTGACTGAAAAAAACTTACAAATAGTTACCAAGAGAAGCCATCCTTGAGATTCGCCAAGAAAGATCTGTTTTTGCTCGAGGGTGGGGACGGTTTTAGATCGGACACAGGCTGTGGGCAGCGGCAGTGAGAGCACAGAAGCAGACTGGAGAGGGTGTGGGGTGTGATCACAGCCATCTCTGCCTGGGGAGCTTCGCTACAGGACTGGATATTTTGCCCTGGCAGCAAGTCAGCAGCCCAGCAGAGAAGCTAAAAACACCGGGGGTGAAGAATACAACCCCAAACAGCTGGAGTCTCTCCGGACCTGGCCATTCCTCCCCCACAGTGTCTCAGCATGCTCTCGGAGTCTCAGAGTGCAGGCGCAGCATAGTCGGGCTAGTGCCTCGCTGCTACCCCCACAGTCTGTAGAGGAAGCTCGGTAATACCACCCAGCCCCTCCCCCAAAGAAAGCAGTCTTCATTTAGGGTTTTTCTTCTTTTTTTTCTTTGCTAGTTTGTCTTTGATTCTTTGACAAAATGAGCAAAAAATTGAAGAGGACTTTAACCCTTGAAAGCTTCTATACAGATAGAGAGCAGACTCTAAACCCTGAGGAGACTAAAAACAGACTGTCTCCAGGTGAATCCCCAAAGGAGGAGATCATCTGTTCCTCAGCACAGTTGAATCTAATGGAGGAAATGAAAAGGCTTTCACAAGAGAGCTAGAAGAAAAATGGGAAAAGGAGAGGGAGGCTTGGCAAAAGAGCCTGGAGAAGTCATCCCACTCATTTAAAGAGAGACTGAATAAAGAAATAAAATCCTTGAAAAATAGGATTAGTGAACTGGAAACAGAAAACAGCTCTCTAAAAAACAAAATTGGCGAAATGGAAAAAAAAATCCACAGAACAAAAGAACTCAGTAGGACAATTAGAAAGAGATTTTTAAAAAGTGAGTGAAGAAAATACTTCATTGAAAATCAGAATTGAACAATTGGAATTGAATGACTCGAGGAGACAAGAAGAATCAGTCAAGCAAATCCAAAAAAATCAAACAATAGAAAAGAATGTGAAATACCTTCTGGGGAAGACAACAGACCTGGAAAACAGATCCAGGAGAGACAATCTGAGAATCATTGGACTCCCAGAAAAGCATGATGAAAAAAAGAGCCTGGACACTATTTTCCAGGAAATTATCAAAGAGAACTGCCCAGAAGTCATAGAATCAGAGGGTAAAATAGACATTGAAAGAATTCATCCATCACCTACTGAAAGGGATCCTAAAATCAAAACACCAAGAAATATAGTGGCCAAATGCCAAAACCCTCAGGCAAAGGAAAAAATATTGCAAGCAGCTAGAAAAACCCAATTCAAGTATCAAGGAGCCACAATAAGGATCACCCAGGATCTAGCAGCATCCACATTAAAGGATCGAAGGGCCTGGAATATGATATTCCAAAAGGCTAAGGAACTTGGTATGCAACCAAAAATAACTTACCCAGCGAGAATGAGCATCTTTTTCCAGGGAAGAAGATGGACATTCAACGAAGTAAGCGAATTTCACCTATTTTTGATGAAAAAGCCAGAACTTAACAAAAAGTTTGACCTACAAATATAGAACTCAAAATAAATCTAAAAAGGTAAAGATTAATCTTGGGAACTATATTTCGGCTATAAAAATGTATAAAGAATACATGTATACCTTGTTCTAGAAATTGATGTGGAAAGGACATTGTACCAGAAAAGGGGTAAAGTGGGGGTACAACATCTCATGAAGAGGCAAAGGAAACCTATTATATCTGAAAGAATGGAGGGGGATGAATATAGTGGGTATCTTACTGCCTTCAGAATTAGCTTTAAGAGAAAAATTTTAGACATATTCAATCTATGATGAAACTTCTCCCACCTCATTGAAAAGTGAGAAGGGAAAAGTGAAAAGGGAAGGAATAAGCTAAGTGGAAGGGAATATGGAAACTGGGAAGGAAAAGGGAAAGATAAGGGGAGGAACTCTAAGGCGGGGGAGGTATACTAAAAAGGGAGGGCTGTGAGAAGCAAGTGGTGATCACAAGCTTAATACTGGGAAGGGGGGTAAGGGGAAAGAAGGGAGAAAAACATTAACGGGGGTTTAACAAGATGGCAAGTAATAGAGAATTGGTAATTTTAACCATGAATGTGAATGGGATAAACTCCCCCATAAAGAGGAAGCAGTTAGGAGAATGGATTAAAAGCCAGAATCCTACAATATGTTGTTTACAGGAAACACACCTGAAGCGGGGAGATACATGCAGGTTAAAGGTAAAAGGTTGGAGCAAAATCTACTATGCTTCAGGTGAAGTCAAAAAAGCAGGGGTAGCCATCCTGATCTCAGATCAAGCTAAAGCAAAAATTGATCTAATTAAAAGAGATTAGGAAGGGCACTAGATCTTGCTAAAGGGTAGCATGGATAATGAAGCACTATCTATATTAAACATATATGCACCAAGTGGTGTAGCATCTAAATTCTTAAAAGAGAAATTAAGAGAGCTGCAAGAAGAAATAGACAGCAAAACTATAATAGTGCGAGATCTCAACCTTGCACTCTCAGAATTAGATAAATCAAACCACAAAATAAATAAGAAAGAAGTCAAAGAGGTAAATAGAATACTAGAAAAGTTAGATATGATAGATTTCTGGAGAAAATTTAATGGAGACAGAAAGGAGTACACTTTCTTTTCAGCAGTTCATGGAACCTATATAAAAATTGACCATATATTAGGACATAAAAACGTCAAACTCAAATGCAGTAAGGCAGAAATAGTAAATGCATCCTTTTCAGACCACAATGCAATGAAAATTACATTCAACAAAAAGCCAGGGGGAAGTAGACCAAAAAATAATTGGAAACTAAATAATCTAATACTAAAGAATGATTGGGTGAAACAGCAAATCATAGACATAATTAATAACTTCACCCAAGAAAACGATAATAATGAGATATCATACCAAAATGTATGGGATACAGCCAAAGCGGTAATAAGGGGAAATTTCATATCTCTAGAGGCCTATTTGTATAAAATAGAGAAAGAGAAAGTCAATGAATTGGGCTTGCAACTAAAAATGCTAGAAAAGGAACAAATTAAAAACCCCCAGTCAAACATTAAACTTGAAATTCTAAAAATAAAAGGAGAGATCAATAAAATTGAAAGTAAAAAAACTATTGAATTAATTAATAAAACTAAGAGTTGGTTCTATGAAAAAACCAACAAAATAGACAAACCCTTAGTAAATCTGATTTAAAAAAGGAAAGAGGAAAATCAAATTGTTAGTCTTAAAAATGAAAAGGGAGAACTCGGCACTAACGAAGAAGAAATTAGAGCAATACTTAGGAGTTGCTTTGCCCAACTTTATGCCAATAAATTCGACAACTTAAATGAAATAGAAGAATACCTCCAAAAATATAGCTTGCCCAAACTAACAGAGGGAGAAGTAAATATCCTAAACAGTCCCATCTCAGAAAAAGAAATAGAACAAACTATCAACCAACTCCCTAAGAAAAAATCCCCAGGACCAGATGGATTTACATGTGTATTCTATCAAATATTTAAAGAACAATTAACTCCAATGCTAAATAAACTATTTGAAAAAATAGGGATTGAAGGAGTCCTACCAAACTCCTTTTATGACACAGACATGGTACTGATACCTAAACCAGGTAGGCTGAAAACAGAGAAAGAAAAATTATAGACCAAACTCCCTAATGAATATTGATGCTAAAATCTTAAATAAAATATTAGCAAAAAGATTACAGAAAATCATCCCCAGGATAATACACTATGACCAAGTAGGATTTATACCAGGAATGCAGGGCTGGTTCAATATTAGGAAAACTATTAGCATAATTGACTATATCAATAACCAAACAAACAAAAACCATATGATCATCTCAATAAATGCAGAAAAAGCATTTGATAAAATCCAACATCCATTCCTAATAAAAACACTTGAGAGCATAGGAATAAATGGACTTTTCCTTAAAATAGTCAGGAGCATATACTTAAAACCATCAGTAAGCATCATATGCAATGGGAAAAACTGGAACCTTTCCCAGTAAGATCTGGAGTGAAGCAAAGTTGCCCACTATCACCATTATTATTTAATATCGTATTAGAAACACTAGCCTCGGCAATAAGAGTCGAGAAAGATATTAAAGGAATTAGAGTAGGCAATGAGGAAACCAAACTATCACTCTTTGCAGATGATATGATGGTATATCTAGAGAACCCCAGAGATTCTACTAAAAATCTATTAGAAATAATTCATAATTTTAGCAAAGTAGCTGGCTACAAAATAAATCCCCATAAATCCTCAGCATTTTTATACATCACCAACAAAACCCAACAGCAAGAGATACAAAGAGAAATTCCATTCAGAATAACTGTTAATAGCATAAAACATTTGGGAATCTATCTGCCAAAGGAAAGTCAGGAATTATATGAGCAAAATTACAAAAAAGTCTCCACACAAATAAAGTCAGACTTAAATAATTGGAAAAATATTAAGTGCTCTTGGATAGGCTGAGCGAATATAATAAAGATGACCATACTCCCTAAACTAATCTATTTATTTATTGCTATACCAATCAGACTTCCAAGAAAATATTTTAATGATCTAGAAAAAAATAACAACAAAATTCATATGGAACAATAAAAAGTTGAGAATCTCAAGGGAATTAATGAAAAAAAAATCAAATGAAGGTGGCCTAGTTGTACCTCATCTAAAATTATATTATAAAGCAGCAGTCACCAAAATCATTTGGTATTGGCTAAGAAATAGATTAGTTGATCAGTGGAAAAGGTTAGGTTCACAAGACAGAATAGTCAGCTATAGCAATCTAGTGTTTGACAAACCCAAAGATCCTAACTTTTGGGATAAGAATTCATTATTTGACAAAAATTGCTGGGATGACTGGAAATCAGTATGGCAGAAATTAGGCATGGACCCACACTTAACACCATATCTCAAGATAAGATCAAAATGGCTCCATGATTTAGGCATAAAGAACAAGATTATAAATAAATTAGAGGAACATAGGACAGTTTATCTCTCAGACTTGTGGAGGAAGAAGAAATTTGTGACCAAAGATGAACTAGAGACCATTGCTGATCACAAAATAGAAAATTTTGATTAAATCAAATTAAAAAGCCTTTGTACAAACAAAACTAATGCAAATAAGATTAGAAGGGAAGCAACAAACTGGGAAAACATCTTCACAGTTAAAGGTTCTGATTAAGGTCTCATTTCCAAAATAGAGAATTGACTCTAATTTATAAGAAATCAAGCCATTCTTCAGTAGATAAATGGTCAAAGGATATGAACAGACAATTTTCAGATAATTAAATTGAAACTATGTCCACTCATATGAAAGAGTGTTCCAAATCACTATTGATCAGAGAAATGCAAATTAAGGCAACTTTGAGATACCACTACACACCTGTCAGATTGGCTAAGATGTCAGGAAAAAATAATCATAAATGTTGGAGGAGATGCGGAAAAACTGGGACACTGGTGCATTGTCAGTGGAGTTATTAACAAATCCAACCATTCTGGAGAGCAATCTGGAATTATGCCCCAATAGTTATCAAATTGTGCATACCCTTTTATCCAGCAGTGCTACTACTGGGCTTAAACCCCAAAAAGATACTAAAGAAGGGAAAGGAACCTATATGTGCCAAAATGTTTGTGGCAGCCCTGTTTGTAGTGGCTAGAAACTGGAAATTGAATGGATGCCCATCAATTGGAGAATGGTAAATTGTGTTATATGAATGTTATGGAATATTATTATTCTGTAAGAAATGGCCAGCAGGATGAATACAGAGAGGCTTGGAGAGACTTACATGAACTGATGCTAAGTGAAATGAACAGAACCAGGAAATCATTATATACTTCAACAACAATACTGTGTGAGGATGTATTCTGATGGAAGTGGATTTCTTCACCAAAGAGATCTAACTCAGTTTCAGTTGATCAACAATGGACAGAAGCAGCTACATCCAAAGAAAGAACACTGGGAAATGTATCTAAACGATTTGCATTTTTGTTTTCCTTCCCAGGTTATCTCTACCTTCTGTATCTAGGATATACTGTGACATATTTAAGATGTATAGGACTGCTTGCCATCTGGGGGAGGGGGTGCAGGGAGGGAGGGGATAAATTGGAACCTAAGTGAGTACAAGGGATAATGTTGTAAAAAATTACCCTGGCATGGCCTCTGTCAATAAAAAAGTTATTTAATTCTAGATGAGCACCACAAAACTAAACCAAGCTTTGATTTGTAATGTTTGCTAATTGCCAAGATGGAAATGCTCATACTGAAAACTTAACAATTGGCTCTCCCAGTCTAGCCTGAGCAAGTGCTAGCCTCACTGATGACATCATTTGGGGACACAATATTGAACTTTTTAGGAAGGGTAGCCCGTTGAGAAACAAATAGCACTTTTTTTCTATTTACATTTTTTTTTGACTGAGGAACTTGTTTTCTAGATGGCTACTACAAAGAGGAAGTATTCATTGGATTATTAATTTAGACCTGAAAATATCTTGAGGTCCCAGATCAAGGATCAAAATCTAGAATCATGACTCATGCACCTAGGATGAGAATTAAATGTCAGAGCACATCTTGTTCAACAACTTCATTTTTCTGTTATAGCCAAGAGACATTTTGTAGCTTGCCCAAGTGAATATGCAAGAATTAGGTTCTGAAGCTCAGATTCTCTCACTTCTAATTCTCAATCTTAGAGTAAGTTACTCTTGTGGTTAAGTCACTCAGTTGTGTTTAAAATCTTCATGACCTCTAATACGGTTTCATTGGCAAACATATTAAAGTACTTTACCATTTCTTTCTCTAATGGTTAAGGCAAAGAAAGTTAGTTGACTTGCTCAGAGTCTCATAGCTAGTGAATGTTTGGGTCCAGATTTGAACTCAGGTCTTCTTGACTCCAGGTTCTATCCACTGAGCCATCCCAAAATTAATTCAAAGTGATTTAATACAACTTTATTGCTTGATCATACTAACAATAATAATAATGTGATTCCCTCTCCAGAGGCTTTCTCTTTACAGCTTTTTTTTTTTTAATTTCAGGTATTTAATTTCAGTTAATTTCAGTTATTTTAATTTCAGTTGGGTATAAACATACATACATATTTGTTTTTTTTTTTTTTACATTTATATTTATATATACATATGCATGGAGAAAGACACATACAGAAAAAGAGAACAGAAGAGAAGCTGATACAGATTTTAATATCTTTGCCACAATGATAGTATGTGTTTATATCCTGAGTAACAATATTATCTTTATCAAGACTATGAATCCTGTTTCAGTTTTCACAAGGACTATGGATAAGAGATAACTTTATTTGTTGTGTTTATCTCCATGATTCCCAGTTTTGATTTTATTCCCTTCCCTCAATTCCTTTTTTTTTTAAATGTTAAAGCTTCTTCCTTGTTCCAAAAGACATAAAATAAAATGTAACAGTTAAAACTAGCAAGGTCATCCTCTGGTCTAAGGAACAAGGGGTGAAATCCAAGTGACAGAATGAAAAGAAAATCTAATTTTCTGGTTCTTAGTAGTAATAAAAGAACTTTGCATTTTAAAGCTATGATGACAGGAAGGTGATTATTTCTATCCTAGCTTTTAACCAACATATTGTCTTTGGAAGGAAAATTACAATTAGTGACTAAGTAATCCTGAAAAAAAAAAAAAAAGCATGCTTATGAATTTGAGGATATGAAAAAGCCAATTGTAATTGTTTCTTCCTTCCTAAAAGAAGAAATAATGTAGTCTTATTTTCCTGTGGCATTTTAATGGTTTAATTTCTTTTTCAGTTTTTTTCTCTTTCCAGGATGGTATGATATGTTCCTTCCTTCCTTCCTCCCTCTTTTTCTCCTATGTTTCTTCTTTCCTTCCTTCCTTTCTTCCTTTCTCCCTCCCTCCTTCCTTCCCTCCTTCCTTTTCTCCTTCTCTCACTCCCTCCCTCCCTCCTTCCTTCCTTCCTTCCTTTCTTCCTTCCTTTCTTCCTTCTTTTCTTGCTTCCTTCCTTCCTTCCTTCCTTCCTTCCTTCCTTCCTTCCTTCCTTCCTTTTTCCTTTCTTCCTTTCCTCTCCTTCCCCCTCTCTTTCTCTCTGTCTCTGTCTCTTTGTCTCTCTCTCCTTTTTTTTAAAGTTACATTGTCTTCATCATAGCCACTTTTTAATCATAATTCCTTTTTATCAAAATTTTAAAGAAGACTTTCCCCAAAAAAGTAGATTGCTTTAATGATCTCTCACATACGGTGACTTTTTATTTGTTCTTTAAGCCTAAATCACAAACATAGCACATTTATGGCCTTGGAAATGACTACTTTCATTTTTTAATCTTTTGTCTGTAGCTCATTTAGTAAATTAATCAGAATGCTAATTTACTGAAGTTGGTTTGAAAATATGTACTGCAGACTTTAGAATGGAAAGCAATTGTGGTCTTTAATTCAAGATTGATAAACTAGCTGATTTAGTGACTTAGGGTTATTGCTTAATGCATTGGAGCATAATGTAGTTGGGTAGTTGGGTAGGCCTCCCCCCCCCCCCAATTATGTTATGTGGACCTATACCAACTTTTAACTGCAAGCAGAGCAAATATAGGTACAGAGGTGTCACAGTTAAACTTTCCACCCAACCATAGACCTAGTATGGTATAGAGATCGAATAATTAATCACCCATGGAATCTCTGCTAGCCTCAGAGTAGGGAGAGATAGGAGCCTGAGAATAGAACAACCCAAAGTTAATGGAACTTTTGGAGGTTGTGACCTGGGACTGTTTCATGCCATGCTTCTAAATGTGTGAAGTGTAAGGGGAAACCAATTATAGTGAAACAGCTCCTTTCCCAGGAATACTGTAACTCTCCACATGTCAGGACTTTGGCTTAAAATACCATTTGTCCCCATGAAATTATGGATTTGGTGATTTTAATTAGTTACACTGTAAGCAATTTGGTAAAAGTTTTTTTTTTTTTTTTTTTTCTCTCAAGATCTGAAACTCAAATATGATAAGATTCAGAAATTACAATTAGGCCTGTTTCTCTAAATGGATTCACCATGGCATCCAACTTTGTTAGGATGCCATTGACTTAGAATCCTGATAAAGTCAAAATGTAGAACTAGATTTATTAGTGGGTTGGGAAGTTAGAGAGGAAGATAATTCAGTTGAAAAATAAATCTTTTACATTTATATTTAAACATAGATAGACAGAAATAGAACTATGTAAAGTGAAATGAGCAGAACCAAGTAAACATTATACAAAAGGTATCAGCAACATTATGTTATGATCAACTAGGAATGACTCAGTTCTTCTCAGCAACACAATTATTCATGACAAGTACAAAGGACTCACAAAGGAAAATGCCATTCACATCCATATAAAGAATTGTTGAATCATACTTTTTTTCACTTACTTTATTCTTTTGCATGGTTTTTATCCTTTCTTTTAGAACTATGACTTTATATGGAAATGTTTTATATGATAGCATATGTATAACCTATATCATATTGTCAACCATTTTAAGAAGTGGGAAGAAGAGAGAAAAATTTAGAACTCAAAATCTTATAAAAAATAAATGTTATGAATTATCTTGTTTTAAAACACTATTAAATCAAAATACTATTAAATATTATACTATTAAAATAATTTAAAAAAAAAAATTTAATTAGCTCCCTGCCCCTACGAAGTATTTCAAGAATCCAACTCCCCCCACCCCCTAGGCAATTGGGGTTAAGTGACTTGCCCAGGATCACACAGTCAGGAAGTGTTAAGTGTCTGAGATCATATTTGTATTCAGATTCTCCTGATTTAGGGTCCAGTGCTCTATCTATTGTGCCATCTAGCTGACCCTAAGAATACAACTTACTATGAGACAAAGTTGTAGAATAAAGATTTCTCTAGTCTATTCATGCAAGTGACTTTTAAGAGCAGCCCCAAGTTAGTCAACAGCAGCTAGGTGACACAGTAAATGGAGTGACAGGTCTGGAGTCAGAAAGATTCATCTTTCTGAGTTCAAATCAGGTCTCAATCTCTTACTAGCTTTCTGATCTTAGGCAAGCAAGTTAGGTGTTTGTTTCATTTTCCTCATCTGTAAAATAATCTGGAAAAGGAAATGGCAAACCACTCTAAAATCTTTGCCAAGAAAACCCAAAATGGGTTATAAAGAATCAGCCATAATTGAAACAACTGAATAACATTAACAACCAAATTAATCATAATGGAAACAATAAAACAATTTCCCAATTGAAGAAAAGGGAAGAGAAGGGATTATAAGACCAGGGTACATTTTATTTTGTTTTGTTTTTACTAACAAAGAGAATGAACAAGTTACTGGGAATGTAACATTTTTTCTCCATAATTAGAGAAATTCCATTTGAATAATGTGCTAGGAACACTACTTACCATAGTCATTACCATGCAGAACAGGCTAGGTACTGCTATAATCTGTTTTCCCCTAATAAACAACAACTCTCTTCGCAAAAAAGTGATCGATTCAAGGGACTAGGGCTAAAATTGGGGATTAAAGAGCGCAGACAACAACAACAACAACAACAAAAAAAAAAAAAAAAATGTCCCCTCAAACTTGCCAGACATCTTTTTGCTCACCAGATATTTTTCCTCACTTAAGATGATGTTATATCTGTGATTTCAGTCTTAGCCCTTGGACTGAAAATATCTTTGGGTAACTTGCCCTCTCTAATCTCCCATAGTATCTTGTTTCATGAAATTGAAACCAAATAAATCAGCAGATGCAAAATAGAGTGAGCTGAGTCCAGTTTCTGCCAACCATAAAGGCCTTGTGAAGGTCTTGATACTATGCCTTTTAGTCTTCTAGGAAGTTGAGGGAGGTGATATTATTGAAAATTTAAGTAAGCAGCATGATGGTAAGTTTAAATTAATGAACTTATCCTAGGAAGGGCAACTTGTTCCATGGAGTTGAAACCAAGCAGGGTAATAGATGCAGTAGTGTTAATAATAGCAACAGTAATAGAATTTACAAAATATCTTAAAGTTCACAAAATTCTTTACATATATTATTAAATGGTCCTCAAAATTCTTTGAGGTACATACCATTTTTATTTTCTTTTTATAGATATGGAAAGTAACAGCCATTAAGTAATTTTTGTAGTCATAAGTTATTAAGACAAGGGCTTTGTGAATTCCAGTCATTGCTTTATCCACTAAACTAATAACAAATGATTGTAAACTTAGAGGAAAATTATCTATTTGACTTTTAAAATTCTTTCTAACCCAAAACATTTTTGATAATATTCAGGTAAATATTAATGTTCAAATATGTTTATATTTTCATATTTTTCATATTTCCATTTTATACTTTTTTCATTATCATATTATCTCACATCATTTCCATCTTCAAGTCTCTTTGATTGAAGTATAAATAAAATAATTTTCATAGCAATAAACATAGTTATTGTTCATGTATGACTTTTCTGACAAGACCTTTTTTTTTTTTTTAATAGCTTTTTATTTACAAGTTATAAGTATGGGTAATTTTACAGCATTGACAATTGCCAAACTTTTTGTTCCAATTTTTCCCTTCCTTCCCTCCACTCCCTCCCCTAGATGGCAAGGTGACCAGTAGATGTTAAATATATTAAAGGGCCACACTGTTATTTTACTGTACAAAAAGAATCAGACTCTGAAATATTACACAGTTAGGCTGTGAAGGAAATCCAAAATGCAGGCAGACAAAAATATAGGGATTGGGAATTCAATGTAATAGTTCTTAGTCATCTCCCAGAATTTTTTCGCTAGGAATAGCTGGTTCAGTTCATTACTGCTCCATTGGAACTGATTTGGTTCATCTCAATGCTGAAGATGGCCAAGTCCATCAGAATTGATCATCATATAGTATTGTTGTTGAAGTATATAACATCTCTTGGCCTGCTCATTTCACTCAGCATTAGTTCATGTAAGGCTCTCCAGGTCTTTTGGAAATCATCCTGTTGATCATTTCTTACCAAACAATAATATTCCATAATATTCATATACCACAATTTATTCAGCCATTCTCCAACTGATAGGCATCCACTCAGTTTCTAGATTCTGGCCACTACAAAGAGGGCTGCCACAAACATTCATGCACATACAGATCCCTTTCCCTTCTTTAGTATCTCTTTGGGATATAAGCCCAGTATTAACACTGCTGGATCAAAGGGTATGCATAGTTTGATAACTTTTTGAGCATAGTTCCAAATTGCTCTCCAGAATGGTTGAAGGTATTCACAATTTCACCAACAATGTATTAGTGTCCCTGTTTTTCCACATCCCCTCCAACATTCTGCTTTATCTTTCCCTATCATTCTAGCCAGTCTGACAGACATGTAGTGGCATCTCAGAGTTGTCTTAATTTGCATTTCTCTGATTAATAATGACTTGGAGCATCTTTTCATATGGCTAGAAATGTTTCAATTTCTTCATCTGAGAATTGTCTGTTCATATCCTTTGACCATTTATCAATTGGAGAATGGCTTGATTTCAACAAGACCTTTTTTATAGCTTATGATGACCTTTTTTTTTCTAGCTCAGGGCCCCATCTCCTGTAGAGTTAATGCCTTGTCTCTCTGTTTAAAATATTTTGTTGATACTCTTTTTGAAGGGGAATTGGGAGGGGTGACTGTTACTTCCCAATGACTTCTTCTCTCCCAATAGGACTCTTTCTTGTAATAGATAAGTAGAGTTAGGCAAAACAACAGCAACAATAACAACAACAGCAAAAATCACACTGGCCATATCTGAAAACAGATGATTTATTTCTTGCCAGTTTTGTGGCGCAGTAGATAGAATACTGGTTCTGGAGTCTGAAAAACTCATTCCTGATTTCAAATATCTCTTCATTTACTAGCTATGTGACCCTGAATACATCACATCACTTTGCCTCAATTTTTTCATCTATAAAATTAGCTAGAGAAGGAAATGGCAAACTCCACCTTTGTCTTTGCTAAGAAAACTTTAAATAGGGTCATGAAAAGTGAGACATGAATGAAGTGATTAATCAACAACATGATTAATTTAGCACCTGTTTTATCATCTCTGTGGAGAGATTAGCCATGTTTCGCATTCAGTCCTTTGAAGTCAAAATTAGTAGTTAATGTATTGAGAATACAAGAAGAAGACATAAAAAAGATATTATAGCTTCTGACCTAGTCTTAGAAGTATGTGAATATCAAATAACTAGATAGCCATTTATGATTTCCTGAAATTATCATTCCCTAGAATTTATTGATAATTCTCAGCTAATTTGAAGGCAACCATTCTCCATTAATTGGTCAGTTCTTATAAGTCGTGATAGAAACATCAGTAAAAAGGTAAGTCACATGAGTGAGGGAATGCAAACACTATTTTTCTTTATTTAATAACTTTAGAAATTGAGTTTTGCAGAATTTAAGTGCCTCTCACCCTGGGCTATACATTTAATAATTGTCATAATTGGGTCTACTGATTGTAAGTCCAATTCTTTCAATTATAATATGTCATCTCCCAAATTTTATATTAGATTCCCATCAGTGTCCTCACTACAAAGACATTAGATAATCTTTTTGGTAGGAACACATCATTGTAACAAAACTGATTCCATTCACAATTTCCCAACTTATCTACAAATTTGTTCATGACTTTGCCTATGATATCTTCCTTTTTCTTTTGATCTCTTTTTTAATCTTTTAGATATAGTTTAAATCCTAGCTCCTTTCTTAATATGTTTTCCCTATTATACTCTCTCCTTCCTTCCCTCCATTTCTTTATTCCTCCATCCCTCCCTCCATCCTCTATCCCTATCTCTTTCTTTCTCTCTTTCTTGACATCTTTTTCTCTCTTTTCTCTTTTCCTCCCTCTCTTCCTCCCATGTGTGACTCTGTCTTTCCTTGATTCTATAGAATTTAATATTTCCACTACTCTATAACCTTTATCAATAAAGTAATGCTTCTATTAATAAAAGTGATATATTTCCAGGATATACTTTATTTTTCTAAAACTCTGTTCATGGAAGGAGAACCATGGAAATCACAGGGATTTCTATTACTTTTGAATCATAGTCACTGTGCCTAAAGGTGGCACTTTCTGTCTCATTTATCTACAGAAGGGGAGGGCTACAGCTTCTTCCTGCCTCAGCCTCAGTAAACTATGGTCCCATTTCTGTTGGAACTTCCTCCACACTCAGGTAAGTGAGCCTTGAGAAAATGGCGAACATAGTACCAAACTTTATCTACCTCCAATAATATACTACCTAGAACAGATCCCTTGCATGAGAAGGCCTATGCTTACTATTTGATGTTAGTTCTGCATACTATGGTTTAAGAAATATGTTGTTAAGATGGAGACAGTGATGATGAAAATGCAGATGTAGAAAAATCTCAAAATAGTTGAAAGCAAAGCCTTAAAGGAAAAACACAATTTGGGCTAAAATTCAAGTAGAATTTTTGGAAAAAAATAAGTAATTTTTTAAAGTTAAAATACTTTGTATTGAAAATGAGTCTTAAATTATAAGAAAATAAATGGAGAATAAGCGAAATATATTATAAGAAGAATGGCAAAGGGAATTAACAGGTGGCCATAAGAACAAAAACTTCCCCAAACAAGAAATTCCCTAAAAAACAAGATCTATCAATGCATAAATCAATGACTCCAGGAGACAAGCAAAAAAAAAATTAAAACAAAGGGTAAAAAACTAGAGGGAAAGGGGAAAAATGTAATTTAACTTTAGGGAAAAAAAAACAATCAAAAACAACTAAAGTGGAAAACAACATCAAAGAGTATAAAAATTAAGAATTGTTAGACTATCTGAACATTATGACCAAAAATATCTTGACATCATTGTTCAAGAAATCTTTAAAAAATTCATAGATTTCTAAGAGCTAAAGAATAATATGGAAATAGAAAGAATTCAATCATTATTTTCTGAAAGAAACTACAAAAAGAGTACTTGCAAAATTATTAAAGGCAAAATCTAAAGCTTCTGGATATTGAAATCAGCCACAAAAATTCAAAAACTTGGAAGCCACAGTGAATATTATACATTATATAGAAGTTTCCATTATAAGAAATAGAGAGTTCTAATAGTATAATCCAGAAGACAATGGATATAGGTTTACAACAAAGAAGGGAAGAACACATAGATATACCTCATTCAAAAAGGAAATCGGGGAGGGTACATTAAGGGAGGAATTAGTTCTAAGCCAAAAAAACAAAAAAAAAAAAAAAGCAAAGAAAATACAAATATATATATATCTTTTGAGATTGCATAGAGTGGGAACCAGAGTTGGTACTCACAAATTGAGAAATGGATAAACAAGTTTGTTATATAAATATATAAATGTGATAAAATGTTACACAAATATAAGAAATTATAAATGGGGAGGCTTCAGAGAAACCTGGGGAAAACTTAATGAAGTGATACAGAGAAGAAAAGAATCAGAACAATTTATACAGAACAATATGGGAAATGCAAATGAGGATCTCATATGTAAAAAGGACCATAGAAAAACAGGCCAAAATTAATTGAAAACTAAACAATCTAATCTTAAGGAAAGGGTCAAACAACAAATCATAGAAATAGTCAATAAATTCATTAGAGAAAATGACAATAACGAAACAATCTACCAAAACTTATGGGATGTAGCCAAAGCAGTTTAGGTGTAATTGTCTAATTGTAAATGCCTGTTTGAATAAAATAGTGTAAGAAGAGAATAATGAATTTGGCATGCAGCTAAAATTGCTAGAAACAGAACAAATTGAGTCCCCAATTCAATGGCAAATTAGGAATTTTGAAAATCAAAAGAGATTAATAAAATTGAAAGCAATTAAACTAGTAAATAATATTAAAAGTTGGCTCTATGAAAAAACAATATCAACAGAAAAATATATATATTTTTTTTTTGTTATTCACCTAGAAAAAGGGAAGAAGAAAAGCAAATTACCAGTACAAGAAATGAAAAGGATGAATTTGCCACCAAGGAAGATGAAAGTAAAGCAATAATTAGGAGTTATTTTGCCCAATTGTATGTATATCTTTTTTTTTTTTTTTTACTTTTAATTTTATTTTATTTAATAATAACTTTGTATTGACAGAATCCATGCCAGGATAATATTTACACGACATTATCCCTTGCAGTCACTTATGTTTCGTTTTTTTCCCCTCCCTCCCTCCTCCCCCCCCCCCCCCCCAGGATGGCAAGCAGTCCTATATATGTTAAATATATTGCAGTATATCCTAGATACAATACATATTTGCAGAACCGAACAGTTCTCCCGCTGCACAGGGAGAATTGGATTCAGAAGGTAAAAATAACTCGGGAAGAAAATCAAAAATGCAAATAGTTCACATTCATTTCCCAGTATTCCTTCTTTGGGTGTAGCTGTTTCTGTCCATCATTTCTCCAATGAAACTCAGTTAAGTCTCTCTGTCAGAGAAATCCACTTCCATCAGAATACATCCTCATACAATATCGTTGTCGAAGTGTATAATGATCTCCTGGTTCTGGTCATCTCACTTAGCATCAGTCCATGTAGGTCTCTCCAAGCCTCTCTGTATTCATCCTGCTGGTCATTCCTTACAGAGCAATAATATTCCATAACATTCATATACCACAATTTACCTAGCCATTCTCCAATTGATGGGCATCCATTCATTTTCCAATTTCTAGCCACTACAAACAGGGCTGCTACAAACATTTTGGCACATACAGGTCCCCTTCCCTTTTTTTAGTATCTCTTTGGGGTATAAGCCCAATAGAAACACTGCTGGATCAAAGGGTATGCACAGTTTGATAACTTTTTGGGCATAATTCCAGATCGCTCTCCAGAATGGCTGGATTCGTTCACAACTCCACCAACAATGCATCAGTGTCCCCGTTTTCCCGCATCCCCTCCAACATTCATCATTATTTTTTCCTGTCATCTTAGCCAATCTGACAGGTGTGTAGTGATATCTCAGAATTGTCTTAATTTGCATTTCTCTGATCAATAGTGATTTGGAACACTCTTTCATGTGAGTGGTAATAGTTTCAATTTCTTCATCTGAAAATTGTCTGTTCATATCTTTTGACCATTTATCAATTGGAGAATGGCTTGATTTTTTATAAATTTGAGTCAGTTCTCTATATATTTTGGAAATGAGGCCTTTATCAGAACCTTTAATTGTAAAGATGTTTTCCCAGTTTGTTACTTCCCTACTAATCTTGTTTGCATTCGTTCTGTTTGTACAAAGGCTTTTTAATTTGATATAATCAAAATTTTCTATTTTGTGATTGGTAATGGTCTCTAGTTCATCTTTGGTCACAAATTTCTTTCTCCTCCACAAGTCTGAGAGATAAACTATCCTATGTTCCTCTAATTTATTTATAATCTCGTTCTTTATACCTAGGTCATGGACCCATTTTGATCTTATCTTGGTATGTGGTGTTAAGTGTGGGTCCTTGCCTAATTTCTGCCATACTAATTTCCAGTTATCCAGCAGTTTTTATCAAATAATGAAATCTTATCCCAAAATTTAGAATCTTTGGGTTTGTCAAACACTAGATTGCTATAGTTGACTATTCTGTCTTGTGAACCTAACCTTTTCCACTGATCAACTAATCTATTTCTAAGCCAATACCAAATGGTTTTGGTGACTGCTGCTTTATAATATAATTTTAGATCAGGTACAGCTAGACCACCTTCATTTGATTTTTTTTTTCATTAATTCCCTTGAGATTCTCAACTTTTTATTGTTCCATATGAATTTTGTTGTTATTTTTCTAAATCATTAAAATATTTTCTTGGAAGTCTGATTGGTATAGCACTAAATAAATAGATTAGTTTAGGGAGTATTGTCATCTTTATTATATTTGCTCGGCCTATCCAAGAGCACTTAATATTTTTCCAATTATTTAAGTCTGACTTTATTTGTGTGAAAACTTTTTTGTAATTTTGCTCATATAATTCCTGACTTTCCTTTGGTAGGTAGATTCCCAAATATTTTATGCTATCAACATTTATTTTGAATGGAATTTCTCTTTGTATCTCTTGCTCTTGGATTTTGTTGGTGGTGTATAAGAATGCTGAAGATTTATGGGGATTTATTTTGTATCCTGCTACTTTGCTAAAATTATGAATTATTTCTAATAGCTTTTTAGTAGAATCTCTGGGGTTTTCTAGGTATACCATCATATCATCTGCAAAGAGTGATAGTTTGGTTTCCTCATTGCCTACTCTAATTCCTTTAATCTCTTTTTCGACTCTTATTGCAGAGGCCAGTGTTTCTAATACAATATTGAATAATAATGGTGATAGTGGGCAACCTTGCTTCACTCCAGATCTTACTGGGAAAGGTTCCAGTTTTTCCCCATTGCATATGATGCTTACTGAAGGTTTAAAATATATGCTCCTAACTATTTTAAGGAAAAGTCCTTTTATTCCTATGCTCTCAAGTGTTTTTATTAGGAATGGCTGTTGGATTTTATCAAATGCTTTTTCTGCATCTATTGAGATGATCATATGGTTTTTGTTTGGTTGGTTGTTGATATAGTCAATTATGTTAATAGTTTTCCTAATATTGAACCAGCCCTGCATTCCTGGTATAAATCCTACTTGGTCATAGTGTATTATCCTGGGGATGATTTTCTGTAATCTTTTTGCTAATATTTTATTTAAGATTTTAGCATCAATATTCAATAGGGAGATTGGTCTATAATTTTCTTTCTCTGTTTTCAGCCTACCTGGTTTAGGTATCAGTACCATATCTGTGTCATAAAAGGAGTTTGGTAGGACTCCTTCAATCCCTACTTCTTCAAATAGTTTATTTAGCATTGGAGTTAATTGATCTTTAAATGTTTGATAGAATTCAGATGTAAATCCATCTGGTCCTGGGGTTTTTTTCTTAGGGAGTTGATTGATAGTTTGTTCTATTTCTTTTTCTGAGATAGGAGTGTTTAGGATATTTACTTCTTCCTCTGTTAGTTTAGGCAAGCTATGTTTTTGGAGGTATTCTTCTATTTCATTTAAGTTGTCGAATTTATTGGCATAAAGTTGGGCAAAGTAACTCCTAATTATTGCTCTAATTTCCTCTTCGTTAGTGGTAAGTTCTCCCTTTTCATTTTTAAGACTAACAATTTGATTTTCCTCTTTCCTTTTTTTAATCAGATTTACTAAGGGTTTGTCTATTTTGTTGGTTTTTTCATAGAACCAACTCTTAGTTTTATTAATCAATTCAATAGTTTTTTTACTTTCAATTTTATTGATCTCTCCTTTTATTTTTTGAATTTCAAGTTTAGTGTTTGATTGGGGGTTTTTAATTTGTTCCTTTTCTAGCATTTTTAGTTGCAAGCCCAATTCATTGACCTTCTCTTTCTCTATTTTATACAAATAGGCCTCTAGAGATATGAGATTTCCCCTTATTACCGCTTTGGCTGCATCCCATATATTTTGGTATGATGTCTCATTATTATCATTTTCTTGGATGAAGTTATTAATTATGTCTATAATTTGCTGTTTCACCCAATCATTCTTTAGTATGAGATTATTTAGTTTCCAATTATTTTTTGGTCTACTTTCCTGTGGCTTTTTATTGAATGTAATTTTCAATGCATCATGGTCTGAAAAGGATGCATTCACTATTTCTGCCTTACTGCATTTGATTTTGAGGTTTTTATGTCCTAATATATGGTCAATTTTTGTATAAGTTCCATGAACTGCTGAAAAGGTGTACTCCTTTCTGTCCCCATTACACTTTCTCCAGAGATCTATCATATCTAATTTTTCTAGTATTCTATTTATCTCTTTGACTTCTTTCTTATTTATTTTGTGGTTTGATTTATCTAATTCTGAGAGTGCAAGGTTGAGATCTCCCACTATTATAGTTTTACTGTCTATTTCTTCTTGCAGCTCTCTTAATTTCTCTTTTAAGAATTTAGATGCTACACTACTTGGTGCATATATGTTTAATATAGATACTTCTTCATTATTCATTCTACCCTTTAGCAAGATATAGTGCCCTTCCTTATCTCTTTTGATTAGATCAATTTTTGCTTTAGCTTGATCTGAGATCAGGATGGCTACCCCTGCTTTTTTGGCTTCACCTGAAGCATAGTAGGTTTTGCTCCAACCTTTTACCTTTAACCTGCCTGTATCACCCCACTTCAGGTGTGTTTCCTGTATACAACATATTGTAGGATTCTGGCTTTTAATCCATTCTGCTAACCGCTTCCTCTTTATAGAGGAGTTTACCCCGTTCACATTTATGGTTAAAATGACCAATTCTGTATTACTTGCCATCTTGTTAACCCCGGTTTATGCTTTTCTCCCTTCTTACTCCCTTACCCCCCTTCCCAGTATTAAGCTTGTGAGTTCCACTTGCTTCTCACAGCCCTCCCTTTTTCTGTATCCCCCCCCCCTTAGAATACCCCCCCCAACTTGCCCCTTTCCCTCCCAGTTACTGTATTCCCTTCCACTTAGCTTATTCCTTCCTTTTTCACTTTTCCCTTCTCACTTTTCAATGAGGTGGGAGAAGTTTCACCATAGATTGAATATGTCTAAAATTCTTCTCTTAATGCCAATTCTGAAAGCAGTAAAATACTCACTATATTCATCCCTCTCCATTCTTTCTCTCAGATATACTAGGTTTTCTTTGCCTCTTCATGAAATATAGTACCCCCACTTTCCCTTTTTTCTAGTACAATGTCCTTTCCACATCTAGTTTCTAGAACAAGGTATACATGTATTCTTTATACATCTTTATAGCCGAAATATAGTTCCCAAGATTAATCTTTACCTTTTTAGATTTCTTTTGGGTTCTGTGCTTGTAGATCAAATTTTTTGTTAAGTTCTGGCTTTTTCATCAAAAATAGATGAAATTCGCTTATTTCGTTGAATGTCCATCTTCTTCCCTGGAAAAAGATGCTCATTCTCGCTGGGTAAGTTATTTTTGGTTGCATACCAAGTTCCTTAGCCTTTCGGAATATCATATTCCAGGCCTTTCGATCCTTTAATGTGGATGCTGCCAGATCCTGGGTGATCCTTATTGTGGCTCCTTGATACTTGAATTGGGTTTTTCTAGCCACTTGCAGTATTTTTTCCTTTGCCTGAGGGTTCTGGCATTTGGCCACTATATTCCTTGGTGTTTTGATTTTAGGATCCCTTTCAGTAGGCGATCGATGAATTCTTTCAATGTCTATTTTACCTTCTGTTTCTATGACTTCTGGGCAGTTCTCTTTGATAATTTCCTGGAAGATAGTGTCCAGGCTCTTTTTTTCATCATACTTTTCTGGAAGTCCGACGATTCTCAGGTTGTCTCTCCTGGATCTGTTTTCCAGGTCTGTTGTCTTCCCCAGAAGGTATTTCACATCCTTTTCCATTGTTTGATTTTTTTGGATTTGCTTGACTGATTCTTCTTGTCTCCTCGAGTCATTCAATTCCAATTGTTCGACCCTGATTTTCAGTGAGGTATTTTCTTCACTCACTTTTTTAAGATCTTTTTCTAATTGTCCAATTGAGTTCTTTTGTTCTGTGGAATTTTTTTCCATTTCGCCAATTTTGTTTTCCAGTTCACCAATCCTATTTTTCAAGGATTTGGTTTCTTTATCCACTCTCTCTTTAACTGACTTCTCCAGGCTCTTTTGCCAAGCCTCCCTCTCCTTTTGCAAAGCCTCACTCTGCTTTTGCCAAGTCTCCCTCTCCTTTTGCAGAGCCTCCCTCTCCTTTTCCCATTTTTCTTCTAGCTCCCTTGTGAGAGCCTTTTTAATTTCCTCCATGAGATTCATCTGTGCTGAGGAATATATGATCTCCTTCTTTGGGGATTCACCTGGGGACTGTTTGTTTTTAGTTTCCTCAGGATTTGGAGTCTGCTCTTTATCTGTATAAAAGCTGTCCAGGGTTAAATTCTTTTTCAGTTTCTTGCTCATTCTGTCTATTTATCAAAGACAAACTATCAAAGAAACAGAAGGAAAAAAAAAAAACCCCTTGAATGGAGGCTGCTTTCTTTGGGGGAGGGGCAGGGTATTCGTGAGGCACGGGTCCTACTGTGCTATGGCGCCTGCGCGCTGAGATCCGAGCGCTCTGAGATCCGAGCGGGCTGAGACACTGTGGGGGAGGGGTGGCCAGGTCCCGAGAGACTCCAGCTATTTGGGGTTGTATTCTTCACCCCCGGTGTTTTTAGCTTCTCTGCTGGGCTGCTGACTTGCTCCTGTAGCAAAGCTCTCCCCGCAGAGACGGCTGCGATCACGCCCCACCCCCTCTCCGCTCTACCCGGTTCTGAGCTGCTATCTGTGCTCTCGATGCAGCTGCTGCTGCCCGCAGACTGCTTCCAAATACCATCCCTGCCCTCGCGCAAAAACAGACCTTTCTTGACGAGTCTCAAGGTTTCTCTTGGTAAGTAATTGTATGGTTTTTTTTTTTCAGTTGAGCATTAATTCAGAGGCATGAAATGAAATGAATAGTGAGAGAAAAACACGGAGGTTACACAGAAGTGTATTTCCTCTCCGTCATCTTGGCCGGAAGTCCAATTGTATGTATATCTAAATCACATTAGATAGATTGACTGTGATTATTTGACAATCTAAGTGAAATGGATAACTATTGTGTCCCTCCTCTCCTCCCCCCATGCCACACACACACACATACACACATATGACCTAGAGTAACAGAAGAGGAATAAGCCCATTTTAGAAAAAGAAATTGAACAAGCCATCAATGAACCTCCTAAGGAAAAAAAAAAATCTCTAGGATCAGATGGATTTACAAGTGAATTCTACCAAACATTTAAATAACCTTAATTCTAACTTCTTTCGTGCTTATTTTGTACTTAGATTTATTTAATTCTGAGAGGGGAAGTTTGAAGTCTTCCACAAATAACTGTAACTGACTTAGTTTCTCCAAAAATTTGATACTGTACCATTTGATACATATGTGTTTAATATTTATATTTCTTCATTGTCTATGGAATTGTAACTTTCTTCCTTGTATCTTTTAATTAAATATAGTTTTGCTTTTCTTTTTCTGTGGTCCAAATCCCTACTTTTTTTACTTTAGCTAAAGCACAATATATTCTGCTCCAGCCTTTTACCCTTACTCTTGTTTGTATCTCTGTTTCATATGTGTTCCTTGTAAACAAAATATTGCAGGATTCTGGTTTTGAATCCAATCTGCTATCTGCTTTTGTTTTATGGGAGAGTTCATTTCATTCCCATTCATAGTTATAATTATCAGCTGTGTATTTCCTTCTATTTTATTTTCTCCCCTATATATTCTTTTCCCCTCTTTTCTCAACCTGTCTCTCCTCACTAATGTTTTGTTTCTGACCAACCTCTCCCTCAATTTGCCCTCTTCACGAAATTAAGCTTCAGACAGTTATTATCCCCCCCTCCCTTCCCTCCACTGTAATCAATCTTCTGTGCCCCTTCATGTGATAGAATTTACCTCCTTTCCTCTTCTCTCAGTACAATCTTTTCCCTGCACCTTAATGTCTTTTAAAAAATATCATAGAGTCAAATTATATCCACACTTCTCTCTATGTATACCCCTTCAAACTGTTGTAATATAAGATACAGTTCTCAAAAGTTATAAGAATATCTTATATGTGTGTATATTATGTAGATAGATAAGTACATATACATACAAGTATCATCTTCCCACATAGAGATGTTAACATTTTATCCTTTAAATAAGTTTTTTTTTTCTTTTATTTACCTTCCTGTGCTTCTCTTGAGTCTTGTATTTGTAGCTCAAAATTTTCTATTTAGGTTTAGTCTTTTTCAATAGAAATGAACAAAAGTCTTCTACTTCATTGAAGATTCATCTCCTCCCCTGAAGTATGATTCTTGGTTCTAATCAACTTGATTCTTTGTTCTAATCCAAAGACCTTTCCTTTCCATAATATGGTATTCCATAGACCCATATCCTTTATTGCTGACGTAGCCAAATTCTGGGTAATACTGATTATGATTCCTCAATACTTGATTTTTTTTTAAATCTAGCAATTTATAATATTGTTGGCTTGACATTATAGATCTGGAGTTTTGCAACAATATTTCTTATAGTTTTGTTTGTGGTGTTTCTTTCAGGAAGTGGTCAATAGCTTATTCCAAAGCGTATTTTAGTTCTATTGAATCAGGGCATCTATATCTAGCTACTGGATTCATATGACTCCAGAAGAGAAAGTGAAAAAGTTATCTTTCCATAGCCCTTCCTCCCTTAAATCCAGTTAATTTGCATGCCATTACCTCCCTGATTCCAGGGTTCTCTTTGACAGCAAAGGACAAAGAATAATAATCTAGCCTAAATCACTAAATGACTGTGGTCTCAGTCAAACTGAGTCTGGGTAAAAGACCTTAGCATAAAAGGATCCAAGGCTCCCACTACATCTAGGGCCATTTCCAGTTGTCCTGATCTATATCTTGCTATTGGATCCAGATGGCTCTGGAGGAGAAAGTGAGGCTGGTGATTGCACAGCTCTCCCTGGATTAAATCCAATTTATTTATCATCTTCCTGATGTCAATATTCTCTTCAAGAATGAAGGACAAACCATAACAGCAACAACTATGGTTACTCTCTTACTTTCTAAGCTCCTATCTACAGTAATTCTAGAACAAGTTCCCAAATAGTTAAGAAATCTCTGAAAAGCTGGACTTAGATTAGAAATTTGACATTTACTATGAGAAGGAACATTTAAGGTATTAACTGGGCAGAGAAAAATACCCCCCCAAAAAAACTAAGGGATTATCTAAACCTGATATTACAGACCAAGACAATAGACCTGAGGATCAATAGAAAACATTTAAAGGACACTGACTAGATAATGTGGTGGATGCTTGTATTCTGTAAAAGGAAAGTAAAATAGATCAATATTTGACTAAAATTAATATTAAATGACTGAAAGATAAATCAGGGCAGGTTTCTTTAATGATTTCTTGAAGATTGCTATCTAGGCTCTGTTTTTGGTTGTAGCTTTCAGGCAGTCCAATAATTTTTAGATTGTCTCTCCTGTGTCTGTTTTCCAATGAATTATTTTACATTTTCTTCTATTTTTTTCAGTTCTCTTTTTTATCTCCTTTTTAAATTGATTAAGTCTACTTATAAAGGTGTTGTTTTCTTCAGTTTTGTTGTCTCCTGAGTTGGTGTTTTGATCTTCCCAATCACCATAGCAGCTTCTATGGGGAATTTTTTTGTATCTTGCTCATTTTTTTTCTTTCTCTCTTCTTCATCATTTCATGATTTTTTAAAAATTGAGCTCTACTTTTTAGTCACAAGGGGTGCTTCTTATGAAGCTCTGAACTTTGGCTTTGAACACAGGGACCCCTTGTGTTAGGTGACTTGCTCACAGTGCTGAGAATATGTTATGCTAACATAATCCTGCTTGCTTTTGGTTGGTTTCCCAGGTGGCAATTTGTCTTGGGGGCTTTCTCACTTGTCTGCTCTGCTACTACTTTACTGAATCAGGACTGAGGGTCTCAGTTGCTAATCTGCTGTGATTAAGATCCTCCCATTAGTTTTGCTGGACACTATCTTAACTAGGCTGAGCATTCCTTTCACTCCAGGAAGAATGACCCTTCTTGAATTCCTTCTGAACTATCTTGAACTGGAAAATGATTTCATGCTATCTTTTCTAGCCTATGCCATTTACAGGCTTGGTTTCATGTGCTTTTTGAGGTAAGCTGACAGAGCGAAGCAGCTTCTTGGTTTCACTCTTCCATACTGGCTCCACCTCTAGAACTCTGAGTTTTTGTTGTTGCTGTTGTTGTGCCAAATGGGAGGAAAATTTTCAATTAGCATGGATTTTTAGGAGGTGGATTTTTGCTTCTTGAAAAAATATAATCCAAAAGTTAAAATTGCAATTGACTCAGTATAACAAAGCACCATTTTCAAGACTTTTCCTCAAAAAAGTGTGTCCTACAATTATGTCAAAATATACATTATTTTTGAAGGATATAATAATGTTTTTAGCAAGTCTCTGGTTATCTTTATTAAGTAAAACATAAAACAATGAGAAGCTCAAATTGAAGAGATATCATTGTTAAGGTCCTCCAAATATTACTATTTTCAGATGATATTCCATTGATTTAATTATGCCACAGAATATTGCAGTGGCTTTTAAATTTGTTTATTAATTGTTCAAAAGAAGTTAGCCTAAATAGCCACAAAATGAAAAATCTAGATGAAGAATACTTATTGTCTAAGCTATGATATGGAATTGAATATATATCTCATAGAATATGTATGTGTATGCATAGTTCAACAATCGGGTAAGTCACTATTCTTTTTTTGATCTGATTTTGCTTATTTGGAAAATGAGGAAGTTGAAAATGATTTTTAAGGTGCTTTCCAGCTTTTGAAAGCATATTCATTATAAAAAGTGTTACTCATAAAACTGCCTCACCCATGAAATTTTCCCTAAAAAGGAATAGACAAAAATCTTTATTCACCTTAATAGCACTTTGTATATAACTCTTATAATCACTCTTGTTTTATAATTAGTTGTTTAAATGTCTTGCGTTCCTTATCATATCATATGGCCTTTCCTTTAGAATTAGGTCAGAGTTTTGTTTACTTTAACATTGTCTATAATATCACGTATATGATAAACAGAAAATGTATATTGAATTAAAATGAATCATAATAATGAGAAACTCACTGCTTACTAACACAGTTGGAATTCCTTTTATTACTTGGCTGATTTCAGACTTTTTTTTTTTGAAAAAAAAATCATCAATCTTTTATAAAAGAAAAATATGACCAGAATAATTACAAATTTAATAGTTAATATATAGCAAAGTCAAGAAATATTACACAAAGCACACTATAGTTGCAAAAATGGAGTAGGATAATGGGGGAGAGTTGAGAATACAATGAACAGGACCATATGGAAGAAATAATTTTGAATTCTTTATTTTCAAGAATCAAAGAAAAGAGCATTTGGCAGGGCAGCTACATGGTGCAATGGATACAGCTCCAGCCCTGAAGTCAGGAGGACCTGGGTTCAAATCTGGTCTGAGACACTTAATACGTCCTAGCTGTGTGACCCTGGGCAAATCACTTAACCCCAATTGCCTCAGCAAAAAGAAAATAAAAGAGCATTTAGCAGTCACCAGAGTTCATTCGAAAGTCAAACCATAATGCTAGAACAAGTTCCACATAGGTTCTAGGAGGCAAACCCTGAGGTTAGTCAAACCTTGAAAACTACTGGCTGAACTGGGAATTTTGGCAAAAAATTATAGGTATCATATGTAATGCATAACATACAATAAATAATTCCATGAAAACTATTTACAACACAAAATATAATATTGCATTATCTATATATATATATATATATATATAATATTCAATATTATATGTCTGTCAAAGTTCCTATTGTAGTCAATAATATTTTGAGTGTTTGTCAGTTACATTACAATTATAGATAATATGCAATTAAATATGATATTGTATATCAAATATGATATGTTGTGATGTAATTAACACAATAGAATATTATATAATTATATACATATACAATATGCAGTCATTTATAAATTATAGATTATATATGTACGTATATACACACATACATAGTTTGATAACAAAGTTCTTATTGTAATTAATAAGGTTTAATTGCACTAATAACCATATCCCTTGCTTTTGTCTCTTATTCATTGCTTCTGGAACCTTTATGTTGTGGAGGCCTTTATTCCTAATGTCATATATTTCCATATAAGAAAAAGATGATATGTGAGCAATTATATAATTATGCTACATAATTATAATGTATTACATGGATACATGCAATTATTATATAATCGCATATAAAATTACAAAATTATATATTGAGACAGCCAGATAGCTCAATGAGCCTAATGTAAGAAAGACCTGAAATCAAATCTGGCCTCAGACACTCACTAGTTATGTGATCCTGGACAAGTTACTTAGCCTGTGTTTGCCTTAATCTATTGAAGAAACAAATGGCAAAATAATCTTGTGTCTTTTCCAAGAAAACCTCAAATGGGGACATGAAGAATCTGACATGACTGAGCAATTGAATAACACCAAATAGAGTGTGAGTGTGTGGTGTGTGTGTGTGTGTGTGTGTGTGTGTGTGTGTGTGTGTCTTTGTATGTGTTGGAGAAAGGAAAGGATACAGAGAGATAATAGGAGGAAGGGGGAAAAGAAGGAAGGAATGGGTGGGGGGAGAGAGGGAAAAGAGAAGGGAAAGACAGAAAAAAGAAAGAGAAAGAGATCATCTTCTGACATATTGTAGCTATGTGACCCTTGAGCAAATCATTTAAGGCCACAGAGCCTTATGAAACTGTCCTCTATTGCCAATTCTTTAAGTTAGAGTAAAGGCAATTCTCTGCATTCGTAGAGTGACTTTAATGTCATTGAAATCACTGATCTAGTCACTTAGAGACAGACAGATAGAAATAAAATATATGCATTTATAGATATAGATATGCACCCTGAACTATCTGCACCATTCTCTGGTGATAGAGATCTGCAGATAGAACTATCTGCAACTATCTGCAACAAAACTCATTCCTTAGATCACAGTATGTTATTCTTTCAGTTCTAGAATTCCCTACCTGGAATCCAGCTGTCCCTAAAACTCATTTCTTTCCATAACCCCTATTTTCTAGTTTTAGAGCCATAATCAAATGTCTATTGCAATATCATGTTAGTCTATTCCTTATGGCTCCTATCATTACTGTAATTTTCCAAAATAAAATAATGCTTTACTTGCTAGTGCTCCCTTTATCTATTTTCTCCACAAACAAATGTATGTTCCTGAATACATGGGTCTGTCTTTCCTGCTGAATTTGTATCTACAACTCTTATTATTCTTCTTTATACTAAGTAAACATTGAATAAATGTTTTCTTGATTAAGTTATTGGTGTAATACTATAATTTTTCATTTGAAAACATTTTTCTTACAAATGATTTAAAATTTTAGCTTTTTATTTTCAAATAGTAATTGTGTTAATTTCTTAATAGATTTTCTTTCTTTTTTCTAAAGTCAGAAAAACTGACTTTTCAGTTTTTCAGTTACCAAGTGTCTCATACTCAAAGAACTAAGAGGGTTTTTTAAAATTATTTTCTTTTAGTTTCACTCATGAAGAAGTCTATTAAAATATTTGAAAGAGAGACTTACAAGAAAAAAAAAATTAAATCAGGTACAATTTTAGATGGAAGAATTAATATTGATTATTGACACTATGTTGTTTCATTACCATTCAGAAAAAGTTTTCTTTTTTTCCCCTTTCTTATCAATTAAAGTTTTAACTTGGCGCAACTTAAAGTCTCTTTTAAGAACTTTAGATTTGATTATATGATCTGGGAGACACTGGCGTAGGACCACCCAGCATGGTGTGCCTTCATCAGAGAAATTGTTATGCTGTATGAGCAAAGCAGAATTGAATTATCTCAGAAAAAAACATGAAATGTGCAAGAAGTGATTCCAAATGTTCCTGGGGAATATTGTGTCCAACTTGTGGCAGAGTATTCTGAGCTTGTATTGGTCTGATCAGCCACATGTAGACACACCTTAACACCTTTACATAGTGATATCATTTTGGTCTCCTTAGAGAATGAACAATAACAAATCAACCTGAGATACTGAATCAAAGCATAAGCATGCCCTCCAAACTTTTCCTTTTGTTTATATTCTTCGGGACCATCTAAAACAATAAAAGCATTCATGATTAAGATCGTTTTAATTAATTTTGTGAACAAAACCTAATAACACTGTCTCAAATGCCTTCCTAGGTAGACCTTAGATTTTATCATCATTTAGTTTTAGAAGACTCTATCTAAAAAGCAATTAAGAATTCATTTTTTTTGAAGTGGATTTTCAATATGTTATCTCCTTTTACAAATTAAAATACAAGATTTATTTTAAAATATATTTTATATATTATAACAAAAATACTGTCAGATATTTAATCAATAAATAATAACATATTTTAGAAATCAAACATCTTTTACCTGAAGTGTATCTTACTTAAAAATCATGTCAATTGCTACTTCCAATGTCACATGTAATTTTATGATAGGAAGAAGTTCTCTATGCTATGTAAAATATACAGCAAATGTAAAAAAGATAGAATAAAATCGGTAAACTACATTTAATGTTGTATAGCTATTTCTTGGTAAATCTTTTTTTTTCCCCCATAAAATGGGCTTGATTTGAATCCTAGATACCACTAAGTTGTACACCAGAGACATAATTTATAAATTTCTTATATGCATCTCAGATATGCATGCAAGGACCTTTTTTCTACTTTGCTGTCTATCCCAGAAACATCTTTGACATGCATCTCTTACTTGGTAAGAAGTTTGGTCTCTGTCTCATGTGTTTCAATATATTATAAACAAATATGTTATAACATTGCTATAATAGTATAGCAAACAGAATAAATTGTATCTTCATTAGGCCCTGTAACTGAGGAGGTTACATTAACTACATTATCAAAAGCACTTTGGCATATGGTGAATTTGGTTCCTATGATAAGATTGAGACAATTTTTTTTTTAAATAGTCTTAGATATAAAGTGCCAAGGTATAGCTCCAATATATTTGAGAAACAATTGCCAATCATACACTCAATAATCAACATTTATTGTTCCATCTAATTGTACTTGTTTTTTTTTTTACTTTTTCTTAGAAATCTCCTTCCAAAATATATCAGTCGACTTCTTAATGAATAAAACTACAAGAAAAAAAAAAAAACCTCTTATTCAGTTCTTTGAGTATGAGACACTTGGTAATTCATAGGGGGAATGAATGGAATGAGTGAATTGATGAGTAAATACAACCCTAGGTTGGTTTGTAAAGCCACTGGAAATTGTAAAAAATAAATTGCTACTAATGTCAATGCTGGTTGCATTGTCCTCATACATTCACTCCAGTTTAGATATTAGTTTTGAGCAGGGGGACAATGTGTGTGGATCTTGGCTTCCCCTTCAGATCAAAAGTAGAGGCAGCTGAATAAGCATTTTCCTCTAGTCAAAGTCCATTATTAAATCACAGACTAGTTGTTTGCTGTTGAACAATTCTGAAGTATTTACCATCATGCTTTGATCTACTAATAATCATCTTTTCCTCAAAAGTGTTAAAAATGAAGAACACTTTTTTTTTTTTTTAAGTAAAAGCATGGGTGTTAGCAGGTTTCCTTTTTGGAGTTCATAAAAAAAAAAAAAAAAAAAAAAAACCTGGAAAGAATCATATGAATTGATGCTGGTGAATTGAACAGAACCAGGGGAACATTGTAAATAGTAACACCAATATTGTATGATGATCTACTATGAGAGAGACTTAGCTCTTCTCAGCAATGCAAGACGATTCCAAAGGATTTGTGATGGAAAATGTGAACAAAATCCAGAGGAAGTTCTACCATGTTTCCCCCATAATAAGACCTATCCTGAAAATAAGCCCTCTCCTTAACTGTGTGAGATTCCTCTAAAATAAGCTCTCCCCCGAAAATAAGCCCTATTGAGATTGTTATTGTAGTGAAGGTGATCCCTGCACTACACGCTACATTACGGTACCCTCTGTATGCACTGTACCCCCTTCCTCCTCCCACCCCCCAGTGAAACGCACGCCAAGCTCCGAGCTGCATCCAATCAGAGCTGCAGCAGTGAGCGTGTCATCCTGTTCTTCCCCAGTGATTTGCTTGCTGGCGTCATTGAGAGCAATGCCAATGAATATAATTTATAATTGAAAGACACATTGGATATGTGTGTGTGTGTTATGATTTGATAATAAATTAGAAATAATATTGATAAATCATGAGTCCCAATATAAATAATTGAAAAACAAAGTAAACTAAGAATTATAACCATTTCCTAGATTTTTCATCATAATTCATTTATTTCTCATAGATAGTATAATTAGTAATATACATACAGCACAATAGAAAGTATACAGCTTCTAGAACAGCATGTTAAGCATCCTAAGCGTTAATTCACTCATTGGATCTCTTTTGTATTGATAACTCTATTCTCAAATGAACCATCAGGAGTATTTCACATTTACACTTATGTTTTCTGTTTAATGGCACTGCAGATGCAATCTCTATTGGTAGATCTAAAATTAAGGAACCATTTTCGAGCAAGAAGGTTAGCATACATTAATAAATATCAAGTTTAGGATTTTCTCCCCTGAAATTTAACGTGGAAATCACATTGAAGAATGGGGATCAGAATAGCTGTGTTTTTTCTCCTATTAACTTGATTCAAAAACCCATGAAGAATGTTATATACATAGCATTTGAAGAAAAAATTTTAAACATATACTCACTTGACTCAATATTACTATTCACCCCATGGTTCTACAGTTCTTTTGCATTTCATAATTGTATTTTCCACTTCTAATGTGGAGAGGTTGACCTGTCACCGTTAATTTTAATATACTAAAGGTCATATCACTTCTTTTGAAATATCTTCCAGAATTCAGGACTATCTCAAAATGATCATGATTTTCCTAATATCCATGAAAATTAAATATTGTATTATTCAACTTCATTGTATTTTCTAAGAAATTTCTATGTAGAGGGAAATGTATGAGTATATATGTAAAAATTCATGTATGAATACATACATATGTACACCTATATATGTAAATACACATGTACATGTATGTTTACAAGTATTATAGAATTGTGGGCTTATTGCTTATTATATACTATTTTCATGGATTCTCTCTGATTTTGTTAATATTATAAAAGATATGATATGGGATTAAACCTGGGACCTAGCATTGATAGCCTGAGATAACTCTCTAGTCACTATATATTTACATATTCCATTAAGAAAATTCACACTGACTCTATATTGTTTATCTAAAATTACCTTAGAAGCTTATACATTTCTAACATACTTTCTCCAATATCTTGAATAACTCTCATTGCAATTTTTTTTGTTTTATCCTCATTTGAGTTTTGAGTTTGTGTATACTACTGGTCCTGGAATGTTAATGGAATATATGTTTTTCTTCAAACATTCTGATTGATGGTTCAAATTATTTGACTACCACTATGTGTGTACGTGTATGTAGCTTTTTATTTACAAATATATGCATAGATAATTTTTCAGCATTGACAGTTGCAAATCCTTTTGTTCCAACTTTTTCCCTCCTTCCTTCTACCCCTTCCCCCAGATGGCAGGTTGACCAATATATGTTAAATACATTAAAGTATAAGTTAAATACAATATATGTATACACGTCCAACAGTTATTTTGCTGTATAGAGTTGGGCTTTGAAATAGTGTACAATTAGCCTATGGAGGAAATAAAAAAGGCAGGCAGACAAAAATAGAGGGATTGGGAATTCTATGTAGTGGTTCATAGTCATCTTCTATTGGAATCTTTACAAACTGCTAACTCATTAGAGTTGATAGATTATTGATCTGATCTTACAAGAAGATGTTTTGGGTCAGAACCTGAAACAAGGTACTAAGTAGAACTAATTGATACAATGCTTGTGTTCACACCTTTACTCATTGGAGTTCACAGAGTTAACTGTGTAACTTTGTGAATTCACACCTCCCTTGAAGCTCTAAGGGCCAGAGAGCACTATGGGAGAAAACCCATAATCCCTCTCTCTCGTGTCCCACAATTCCTCTCTCTTGTATAAAAGAAACAGACAGAGGCTCTCGGACAGATTTCAGCCAAATTACATGAAGAGAAGAGCGTCAAGTCAGAAGAAGCCATGAGTCGCAGTTGAGCCAGAGCCAGGAGAGAGACAGATTCATCTTTGTGCTGCCTTTAGGCTGAAGAAAGCAGAGGCAGAGGCTGAAGGACAAACCTTTGGATTGGAGACATTTGGAGGGAGCTCTTGGAACCAAACAGTTATCCTATCTAATTCCCTTCTATTTACCACTCTTGGGATTTCTCCTCATTATCTGGTAATTACATTGCAGCTGTTTGCACTGGATATTAATTTGTTGTCTTAAAAGGCCTGTGTTCTCCCCAACTGTAATCCTGATTGCTTTTCTGTTGATTGATGACATCAGAGTCCTGAATTTCTAAAGTCTCTCTGGGTGTAACCTTAGCTGCTATCATGCCCCACCTGTCCTTTGATTGATACTTTGGAGCTGGGCCCTGCCTCTCATTTCTCTGAGTCAATTTACATTTAGAGGCTCAGTGAAAGCCTCGGTTACATTTTGGACATAGGGTTTGGGGTTTTATTCTCTCAACTTGTCTTCTCATTGTATCTCTTTATCTACGTTGGGCTCTTAGATATCCAACTTTTCCACACTGAAAATATTGACAAATTTCTAGAAGTCCCTTGCCAAGAGGGACCCTGTCTTCCCATATTCATCATAGTTTGGGCATAATAAGCATTTGTGCCCACTGTGGCACAGCGTCTTATGATCTCCTCTAAAGAAGCATTTTTGTCTAGTCCCCATATAACTATTTTGCAAACCTCATTGGCATTTTCCTTAGCCAAATCCAGTGCAAATAGCTCCAATGTAATTACCAGCTGATGAGGAGAAATCCCAAAAGTGGTAAATAGAAGGGAATTATATAGGGTAACTATTTGGTTTCAAGAGCTCCCTCTGAATGTCTCCAAATCCAAAAGTTTGTCCTTCAGGCTCTGCCTCTGCTTTCTTCAGCCTCCAGCCAGCACAAAGATGAATCTGTCTCTCTTGCCTTCTGAAGTAATTCTCTCCTGGCTTTGGCTCAACTCCAACTCTTGGCTTCTTCTGACTTGACGCTCTTCTCTTCATGTAATTTGGCTGAAATCTGTCCGAGAGCCTCTGTCTGTTTCTTTTATACAAGAGAGAGGAATTGTGGGATATGAGAAAGAGGGATTATGGGTTTTCTCCCATAGTGCTCTCTGGCTCTTAGAGCTTCAAGGGAGGTGTGAATTCACAAAGTTACACAGTTAACTTTGTGAACTCCAATGAGTAAAGGTGTGAACACAAGCATTGTATCAATTGGTTCTACTTAGTACCTTGTTTCAGGTTCTGACCCAAAACATCTTCTTGTAAGATCAGATCAATAATCTATCAACTCTAATGAGTTAGCAGTTTGTAAAGATTCTAACAATCTCCCAGATTTCTTTTCCTGGGTATAGCTGGTTCAGTTCATTACTGCTCTTTTGGAACTGATTTAGTTCATTCCATTGTTAAAGTGGGCCATGTCCATCAAAATTGATCATCATATAGTATTGTTGTTGAAGTACATAATGATCTTCCATTCCTGCTCATTTCATTTAGCATCAGTTCATTTAAGTCACTCCAGGCCTTTCTGAAGTGATGCTGTTGGTCATTTCTTACAAAACAATAATATTCCATAACATTCATATACTGCAATTTATTCAGCTAATCTCCAATTCATGGGCATCCATGAGGTTTCCAGTTTCTAGTCAATACAAAGAGGGCTGACACAAACATTCTTGCACATAAAGGTCCTTTTCCCTTTTTTAAAAACTCTTTGGGATATAAGCCCAGTAGTAACACTGCTGGATCAAAGGGTAAGCACAGTTTGATAGCTTTTTGAGCACAGTTCCAAATTGCTCTCCAGAATGGCTGGATGTATTCACAATTCCACCAATAATGTATCAGTGTCCCAGTTTTCCCACATCCCCTCCAACATTCTGCATTATCTTTCCTTATCATTCTAGCCAATGTGACAGGTATGTTGTGGTATCTTAGAGTTGTCTTAATTTACATTTCGTTGATTAATAATGACTTGGAGCATCTTTTCATATGTCTAGAAATAGTTTCAATTTCTTCATCTGAGAATTGTCTGTTCATATCCTTTGACCATTTATCATTGGATAATGATTTGATTTCTTATAAATTAGAGTTAATTCTCTATATATTTTGGAAATGAGGTCTTTATCAGAACCTTTGACTGTAAAAATGTTTTCCCAGTTTATTGCTTCCTTTCTAATCTTGTCAGCATTAGTTTTGTTTGTACAAAAACTTTTCAATTTGATATAATCATTTTTTTTTTCTATTTTGTGATCAATAATGATCTCTAGTCCTTCTTTGATCATAAATTCCTTCCTCTTTCACAGGTCTGAGAGGTAAACTATCCTATGCTTTTTCAATTTATTTATAATCTCATTCTTTCTGCCTAGGTCATGAATCCATTTTGACCTTATCTTGGTATACAGTGTTAAGTGCGGGTCAATGCCTAATTTCTGCCATACTAATTTCCAATTTTCTCAACATTTTTTGTGAAACATTGAGTTCTTATCCAAAAGCTGGGGTCTTGGGGTTTGTCAAACATTAGATTATTAAAGTTTTTGACTATTTTGTCCTTTAAACCTAACCTATTCCATTGATCAACTAGTCTATTTTTTAGCCAATATCAAATGGTTTGGGTAACCTCTGCTTTATAATATAATTTTAGATCTGGTACAGCTAGGCTACCTTCATTTGATTTTTTTTTCATTAATTCCCTTGAAATTCTTGATCTTTTGTTTTTCCATATGAACTTTGTTGTTATTTTTTCTAGGTCACTAAAATAGTTTTGTGGGAATTCGATTGGTATAGCACTAAATAAATAGATCAGTTTAGCTAGTATTGTCATCTTTATTATATTTGCTCACCCAATCCAAGAGCATTTAATATTATTCCAATTGGTTAGATCTGACTTTATTTGTGTGGAAAGTGCTTTGTACTTTTGCTCATAAAATTTCTGATTTTCCCTTTGCAGATAGATTCTGGAATATTTTATATTGTCAGTAGTTACTTTAAATGAAATTTCTCTTTGGAACTCTAAATGTTGGGTTTTGTTAGTGATATATAAGAATGATGACTTATGTGGGTTTATTTTGTATTCTGCAACTTTGCTAAAGGTGTGGATTGTTTCTAATAACTTTTTAGTAGAATCCCTCAGGTTCCCTAAGTATACCATCATATCATCAGTAAAGAGAGATAATTTGGCTTCCTCATTGCCTATTCTTATTCCTTTAATCTCTTTCTCAACTCTTATTGCCAAAGCTAGCATTTTTAATACAATATTAAATAGTAATGGTGATAGTGGGCAACCTTGTTTTACTCCTGATCTTATTGGGAATGGTTGCAGTTTGTCCCCATTACATATGATGCTTACTGCTGGTTTTAAACAAATGCTACTGATTATTTTAAGGAAAAGTCCATTTATTCCTCTACTCTCAAGTGTTTTTAATAGGAACAGATGTTGGATTTTATCAAATGCTTTTTCTGCATCTATTGAAGTGATCATGTTTTTTGTTAATTTGGTTATTAATATGGCCAGTTATACTGATAGTTTTCCTAATATTGAACCAGCCCTGCATTCCAGGTATAAATCATACTTGGTAATGGTGTATTATCCTGGGGATGATTTTCTGTAGTCTCTTTGCTAATATCTTATTTAAAGTTTTAGCATCAATATTCATTAGGGAGATTGGTCTATAATTTTCTTTCTCTGTTTTCAACCTACCTGGTTTAGGTATCAATACCATGTCTGTGTCATAAAAAGGAATTTGGTAGGAATCCTTCATTCCTTATTTTTTCAAATAGTTTATATAGCATTGGGGCTAATTGTTCTTCAAATATTTGGTAGAATTCATATGTAAATCCATCTGGTCCTGGGGATTTTTTCTTAGTGAATTGATTAATAGCTTGTTCTATTTCTTTTTCTGAAATAGGACTATTTAAGCAATTTACTTCCTCCTCTGTTAATCTGGGAAGCCTATATTTTTGGAGGTAGTCATCCATTTCACTTAGGTTATCAAATGTATTGGCATAAAATTGGGCAAAGCAACTCCTTATTATTGCTCTAATTTCTTCTTCATTGGCGAAAAGTTCCCCCTTTTCATTTTAAGACTAACAATTTGATTTTCTTCTTTCCTTTGTCTAATCAGATTTACCAAATGTCTATCGATTTTATTGGATTTTTCTTTTTTTTAACTTTCAATATTATTAATTTCTCCTTTTAATTTTAGAATTTCAAGCTTAATATTTGATTGGGGGGGTTAATTTGGTCTTTTTCTAGTTTTTTTTAAGTTGTAAGTACAGTTCATTGATCTTCTTTTTCTCTATTTTATTCAAGTAAACCTCTAAAGATATAAAATTTCCTCTTATTACTGCTTTGGCTGCATCCCACAAATTTTTGTATGATGTCTCATCATTGTCCTTATCTTGAGTGAAATTATTCAATGTGTCTATAATGTGCTGTTTCACCCAACCATTCTTTAAGATGAGATTGTTTAGTTTCCAATTACTTTTTTGGTCTATTTACCCCTAACTTTTTGTTTAATGTAGTTTTTATTACATTATGATCTGAAAAGAAAGCATTTACTATTTCTGCCTACCTGTGTTGAATTTTGAGGTTTTATGTCCTAATATATGGTCAATTTTTGCATAGGTTTCATGAACTGCTGAGAAGAAAGTATATTCATTTCTGTCACCATTCAGTTTTCTCCAAAGATCTATCATATCTAATTTTTCTAATATTCTATGTACTTCTTTGATTTCTTTCTTATTTGTTTTGTGGTTTGATTTATCTAATTCTGAGAGTGCAAGACTGAGATCTCCCACTATTATATTTTTGCTGTCTATTTCTGCTTGCAAGTCTCTTAACTTCTCCTTTAGGAAGTTAGATGCTATACCACTGGATGCATATATGTTTAGTACTGGTATAACTTCATTGTCTTTAGTATCCTTTAGCAAGATATAGTTTCCTTCATTATCTCTTTTGATTAGATCAATTTTTGCTTTTGCTTAATCTGAGATAAGGATGGCTACTCCTGCTTTTTTGATTTCACCTGAAGCATAATGATTCTGCTGATGCCTTTTACCTTTACTCTGTGTATATTTCCCTGCTTTAAATGTTTTTCCTGTAAACAACATATTGTAGGGTTCTGACTTTTGATCCAGTCTGCTAGTCACCTCTGTTTTATGGGAGAGTCCATCCCACTCACATTTACAGTTAAAATGACTAATTCTGTATTTCCTGCCATCCTAACATCCCCAGATTATGCTTTTCTTTTCCTTGCTCCCCTTTACCCCATTCCCTAGTATTAAACTTATATGTCCCACTTGTGTCACATAGCTCTCTCTCTTTAGGATCCCTCCCTCCCCCCTTCGAGTCCCTTCCCCTTTCTTGCACCTTTCCCATGTTACTCTTTTCTCCTTTCCCTTTTGCTCTCCCATTTTTTAATGAGGTGAGAGAAGAGTCTCTGTAAAACAAATATGTCAATTATTTCCTCTTTGAGGCAACTCTGATGAGAGTAAGATTCATACAATGTTCCTCCCCCTCTCTAAGTTCACTCAAATATAATTGGTTTCTTTTGCCTCATAGTGGGATGTAGTTTCCCTCTTTTTATCTCCCCTTTTCCCCTTTTCTGACACTATCTCCTTTCCATTTCTACTTCCCTTTTTTCTTAATGTTATATTAGTAAAATCAAATTATACATGTGGTCTTTATGTATGCTTATGACAGAAATACAGTTCTCAAGAGTTCCTTACCTTTTTCTGCTTCTTTTGAGTTCTATGGTTGGAGATCAATTTTTTTGTTTAGATTTGGTTTTTTCCTTAGAAACAAATGGAGTACCTCAGTTTCCTTAAATGTCCACCTTCTTCCATAAAAGAAAATGCTCAGCTTAGCTGGGTAGTTTATTCCAAGTTCTTTTGCCTCTCAGAATATCAGATTCCAGGCCCTTCGATCCTTTAATGTGGAGGCAGCCAGATCTTGAGTGACCCTTATTGTGGCACCTAGGTATTTAAATTGTTTTTTTCCTGGCTGTTTGTAATATTTTTTCCTTAGTCTGATAGGTCTGAAATTTGGCCACAATATTCCTTGGAGTTTTTATTTTAGGGTCTTATTCACCCTAAATTCAGAAGGTATTCAATGAATTCTTTTAATGCCTATTTTACCTTCTGGTTCTATTACTTCTGGGCAGTTTTCTTTGATTTCCTGAAAAATAACATCTAGGCTCTTTTTTTTCCTCATAATTTTCATGAAGTCCAATGATCCTTAGGTTATCTCTCCTAGATCTATTTTCCAGGTCTATTGCTTTTCCAAGTAAATATTTAATATTCTTTTCTACTTTTCTTTTCTTATTCTTTTTCTTTTTCTTTTCTTTTTTTTTTGTTTTGCTTGATTGATTCTTGATGTCTCAATGAATCAATCATTTCTTTTTGTTCAGTTCTGATTTTTAGTGAGTTATTTTCTTCATTAGTTTTTTTTTTTTTTTTTTTTTTTTTTTTTTTTTTTACTTCTTTTTCTATATATCCAATTTTAAATGAGTTGTTTTGCTCTATGGATTTTTTTTTCCATTTCACTAATTTTTTAGTGAGTTATTTTCTTTTTCCAATTTATAAATTCTATTTCCCTGCACTTCTTGGGATTTTTTACCTTTTCCAATTCACATTTCAGGAAGTTGTTGTTCTCTTGCATAGTTTCTCTTTCCTTTTCCCATTTTTCTTCTAGTTCTCTTTGAAGGTTTTTAATAGTCTCTTCTAGGAGAGCCTTTTGTGTTGGGGACCAACTGCAGACTTTCTGCTATTAGTCTCCTCAGGGTTCAAAAGCTGCTCTCTTTTTGTATGGAAGCTATCAGTCGTCCTTTTGATTTTTTTTATTCATTTTTTTTTAAAGCCTGTAGGGTCTGCCTTCAGGGCCAGAAAGTTACCAGCGTCCTCTGCAGAGCACTGATAGGTGTATGGACCAACCAGCTACAAAGAGCTGCGAGGTAGGGAAGTGCTCTGGGAAAGAGTTCCCCACCCAGAAGTAACTTAGGCCTGCAGGGCAGAGCTGGGAAAGTGAGCTGCAAGGAACCCTGCTGTGTGGGTTAATGACTGCCCTAGGGCTAAATGCTGGGCAGTGAAAGTTTCACTACCCAAGCCCACCCTGGGGCTGTGGGTATTAGCAGCTGAGCAGCAAATAGCCCTCCAGGGACCAGAAGTGTCCCTGCTCAGGGAAACAGGGTCTTGCTGTGAAAGTTCTATTACCCCAGGCTGAGTCCCCCCCCCCCCACTGTGCAGATTAGCGCCTGCCCCAGGCTGTATGCCCCTGCTGTGAAGATTTGTAAGTGCCCCCCATCCCCACCCCGCAAAAGCCCAGTACTGAAGAATGTGACTGCAGGGCTGTGTTATGGGTCTGCCTGAGTCACTTCCAGTTTTGGGTGTTAGGTTCTAGCATTTTTTAGAGTACCCTCTGTTTTAGACTTTAATTTCTCTGCCAGTTTACTGCTTTGTAATTAAGGCAGAGCAGTTAGCCTATAGCAGAGTTGTCTCTATAACTTCTCTAACCACAGAGATCACACCCACCCCTGATTTGCTCTGGATGCTAATCTCTCTTATCTCTCTGCCTATCTGGTCTGTTTCCACCCCTCAAGACAAACCTGCTCTGGGAATCTTCCAGATTATCTTTGGCTGGTAAATTGTTGTGCTTCTAATCTTCATGAATTTTAGCAGTCAAGCACTACTTTTGAGGCTGAATTTAATAGTTGGTCATGAGGGCATGAGAGGAGCTTGGAAAGTCGCATGTGCCTTCTCTGCCACCTTGGCTCTACCCCCAGAAGGTAAGATTTCTGTGTATGTATATATTTAAAAAGAGATACAGACATAGGAAGAACAAATTGAGTCCTTGTTTAGACATATTTCTTGTCATACAATATGCTATTTCTTAGGCATATTTCACTTTAGTCCCCAGAAATTGCCACATATCTTTATTCTGCAACAGGACCACCAAACCTAACACTCCTACTGTGAGATAGCCACAGTTTACAAAAACAAGTACATCACCATAAAGGTAAGGATATGTTTATCTCAAGGACAGCCTCTAGCATAACCTTTTTGAAAACCTCTTGAAAGTATAATCCTTTTGAGAGTAATTAGTGATAAAGAACACTATTACTACTAGTGTTATTCAAATTTCAATGCATAGCAACAAGAATTCTTTTCCCCAAAGTCTTAATCTTTATAGTTGTATGATGGAATGTCTTTCAAAAAATATTAATTCTCATTTCCCTTAAGAAAACTGATATTATTATTGTCATATTGCCAGGATGGACATTGGACATGAATGGTTCTAAATTTGCAGTCCTATTTATTTTTTTTTTTTTAATGAGGAAAGAGCCACTCACTTTATATTTGAAAGTCATTTCCCATCAAAATTAATTGCACAAAGATTGTCACAATAGTGAATAAATTTCTCTAAAAGACTAGTAAGCAGAAATTAGAGAAACTATATAGATTAGAATATACCATATAATATACATCATAAATGACCTCTCCCACTGGGAGTAAGATATTTCTGCTCAGCATAGTGAAAGAGAAATCTCTGATTTACATGGACATTTCTCAGTTTCTAGTATGAGAAGTTGGAAATGGATGACATGATAAAGATACCAGCTCTACTACAAACTGATTTCTTGCCAAAGTCTACCTTTCTCCCCAGGGACCTCTCCCTTAAAGAGTCTTGAAGTGTGTGTGTGTGTGTGTGTGTTTAAAGCTAGAAACCAGAGCAATGCTCTGCTTAGAAGATTCCCCCAACTCTGCCCCCTAGAGACATAGAATATTGAATAATCAGTCTCTCTACTAATAAGGAGAATCTAAACCCAGGCTTGAACCCCAGTTTATGTTTGTAAATTCTACTTTACATTTGCTAGATAATGTAAAAGTATAAAATTATTTTGAAATCTTCAAGTAAGCCCTATTTATAATATTTATGATTTTTTTTAAAGAACAAAGTCTTAATGAATCATTAAAAAAATATGTTTGAGTAAATTAAGAGAGAAAAGAGAAATTCAACAATTTAGGGCCAAAAGAGAGGATGTCATTTGATTAGATATCCCAGACTCCATTCTAATCTCAGTATTCTCACTCCTTTTATCCCTTCTTTCAACATCAGAAAAATAGTTTTTCTCATAGTGAAAGTCATCTGCTATAGCCTCTACCAATCCTCTCATCCTCTTTAAACTTTATTATACAAGTCCCCTTTCTCTCAAACCTCTTTGTCTTGAGAGTTCTGCCTCTGTACTGGGCTATCTTGTCATTTTTATAAATATCTTCAGGGATACTCCATCCAACAACAACAACAACAACAAATTCTATTCTTAATCTTGCCATTAGTCCTGTGTTTTTCCATCCCTTTATTGCCACACCCCCCAAAATGGACTTTGCTTACTGCTTTATTTTTCTATCAACTAATTTCTATATACTTTATAATAGTGTCCATCCTAACCACCTTACTGAAACAGTTCTCACCAGTATAACTACCAACTTCCTTATTACTAACTCCATTGCCTTTATTTTTATCCTCATCCTCCTTGATAACTAGTATTTGACATAGTGAATCAATTCATCCTTTTAAAATCCTATCTTCCCTTGTCTTTTTTTTTTTTTTAATTTTAAATTCTTGTTCTATTCCTGTTTGCTTGACCACCCTTTCTTTAGGTTATCTTTTCATAATTTTTCTTTCAACTTTGAAATATAGCCTTTGTTGTTTTTCATTATATTCTCTCCCTTGGTGACAGCATCCACTCTTATGACTTGGGTAATTATCTTTATGCTGATTACTTGCAGAACTATATATTTTCTGTATCACTAGCTGTGGGACCTTTGACAATTCAATTATTTTCTGCCTCAATTTCTTCAAATGTAACATATGGATAATAACTACCTAGCTAGCAGAGTTGTTGTGAGAAAGAAATATGACAATATTTGTGAAGCATTTAGAACTGTGTCTAGCATAGAATAAGTGCAATGTAAACATTTAACTTTTTGTTTACCTATATTTATCCTACTCCCTTTCCCTATTCCCAGACTTTCTTCATAGCATCAGACCTGTATCTTCAGGTATTTTCTGGAAAAAATCTACCTCTAATACAGCACTAATATTTCAGATTCAACTTCAACCAATCTAAAAAAACAATTTTTTTCATAACTTTTCTCTTATTTGATTCTTCCATTGCTTTTTTTTTTTTTTACAAATTTATATATCCCTCCTTCCATCCTCTCCCAATTTAAAATAAAATAAAAATAAAATATTGTATCATACCATAACAAGTATGCATAATTCATCAAAACAAATAACTACATTCCCTAAGTACAAAAGCGTGTGACATTCTACATTATGAATCTATCATCTCTATAATAGGATATAGATCACATGCTTCATCTTTGGTTTTCTTGAATCATGGTTTATCATCATATTGATCACAGTTCTGATATTTTTCTTTCATAGATATTTTTCTTTGTAAAGCTTTTGTCATTATATTCATTGTTTTTTTTTTTTGTTTGTTTGTTTGTTTGTTTTTTCTAGTTATATCACTCTTCATTAGCTTTTTGATGGCTGCCTGGGTTTCTGTGAAACTATTTTGGCATTTCTTACAGCACTATAGTATTATATTACATTGCTGTATCATAATTTGTTTAGACATTTCTCAATAGGTAAGTACTGTGTTAGTTTCCAGGTTTTTTCTTACCATCAGAATTGATCATCATATAGTATTGTTGTTGAAGTATATAATGAGCTTCTGGAACTCCTCATTTCATTCAGCGTCAGTTCATGCAAGTCTCTCCAGGCCTTTCTGAAATTATTCTGCTGGTCATTTCTTACAGAACAATAATATTCCATAACATTCATATACCACAATTTATTCAGCCATTCTCCAATTGGTGGGCATCCACTCAGTTTCTAGTTTCTAGCCTCTACAAAGAGGGCTGCCACAAACATTCTCACACATACAAGTCCCTTTCCCTTCTTTAAGATCTCGTTAGGATATAAGCCAAGTAGTAACTCTGCTGGATCAAAGGGTGTGCACACTTTGATAACTTTTTGAGCATAGTTTCAAATGGCTCTCCAGAAAGGCTGGATATATTCACAATTCCACCAACAATGTATCAGTGTCCCAGTTTTCCCACATCCCCTACAACATTCAGCATCATCTTTAACTGTCATCCTAGCCAATCTGAGAGGTGTATAGTAGTATCTTAGAGTTGGCTTAATTTGCATTTCTCTGATACCTAATGACTTGGAGCATGTTTTCATATGGCTAGAAATAGTTTCAATTTCTTAATCTGAAAATTATCTATTCATATCCTTTAACCATTTATTAATTCAAGAATGTCTTGATTTCTTATAAATTACATATATTTTGGAAATGAGGCCTTTATCAGAAGGACTTTATCAAAGGCCACAGATTTTGACTGTGAAAATGTTTTCCCATTTATTGTCAGCATTAGTTTTGTTTGTACAAAAGATTTTCAATTTGATATAATCTAAATTTTCTATTTTGTGATCAGTAATGATCTCTAGTTCTTCTTTGATCATAAATTCCTTCCTCTTCCACAGGTCTCAGAGATGAATTATCCTATGTTCCTCTAATTTATTTAAACTCTCATCCTTTTTGTCTAGATCATGAATCCATGTTGACCTTATCTTGGTGTATGGTGTTAAGTGTGGGTCAATGCCTGGTTTCATACCAATTTCCAATTTTCCCAGTAGTTTTTGTCAAACAGTGAATTCTTATGCCAAAAGCTGACGTCTTTGGGTTTGTCAAACGCTAGATTATTAAAGTTATTGACTATTTTGTCCTGTAAATCTATTCCTGATCAACTACTCTATTTCTTAATACCAAATGGTTTCGGTAACCGCAGATTTATAATATAGTTTTAGAGTTGGTACAGCTAGGCCACCTTCATTTCATTCTTTTTTTTTTTTTCATTAGTTCCCTTGAAAAGCTTGATCTTTTGTTCTTTCAGATTAATTTTGTTGTTATTGTTTCTAGGTCATTAAAATAGTTTTGGGAGTCTGATTGGTATAGCACTAAAAAATAGATTAGGTAGTATGTCATCTTTATTATATTTGCTTGATCTATCCAAGAGCACTTAATATTTTTCAAATTAGTTAGATCTGACTTTATTTGTATGGAAAGTGTTTTGTAGTTTTGCTCATATAGTTCCTGACTTTCCTTTTTGGAAGATAGATTCCCAAATATTTTATTCTATCGGCAGTTACTTTAAATGGAATTTATCTTTGTATCTCTTGCTGTTGGATTTTGTTAAAGATATATAAGAATGCTGATGACTTATGTGGATTTATTTTGTATCCTACAACTTTCCTAAAGGTGTGAATTATTTCTAATAGCTTTTTAGTAGAATCTTTGGGGTTCTCTAAGTATACCATCATATCATTTGCAAAGAGTGATAGTTTGGTTTCCTCATTGCCTACTCTAATTCCTTTAATCTCTTTCTCAACTCTTATTGCTGAAGCAAGCATTTCTAATACAATATTGAATAGTAATGGTGATAGTGGACAACCTTGTTTCATTCCTGATCTTATTGGGAATAGTTCTAGTTTGTCTACATTACATATGATGCTTACTGGTGGTTTTAAGTAGATGCTACTGATTATTTTAAGGAAAAGTCCATTTATTCCTATACTCTCAAGTGTTTTTATTGGAATGAATGTTGGATTTTATCAAATCCTTTTTCTGTATTGCGATGATCATATGGTTTTTTGTTAGAGTTCAAATGTTGGAGTTCTTGTTCTTCTCAAAACACAGCCGGTTTAGCTTAGGGCCCTCCGAATATCTCCAAATCCAAAGGTTCTGTCCTTCAGCCTCTGCCTCTGCTTTCTTCAGCCTCCAACCAACACAGAGATGGAATGTCTCTCTTGTCTCCTTCTGGGGAGCCCAGCCACCAACTACAGTGGTGTGAGATGAAGATGAATCTGGTTGTCCACTGAACTCTCCACTCTTAGCTTTATCCTCTGAAAACTCTTCGTCTGCCACCAGTCAGCCAAGAGGAAAAAATGTATTCTCTCTTGCCTTGCCTCAGAAAGAGGGCTTCTGGCGTAACTCCACTGAAATCCATCAAAGTGTTCTCTGCACCAGAGTCGCTCCTCTCGAGTCCAGCTGAACTCTCTTCTGCGACTAGCCAGCCAAGAGGAAAAAATGTATTCTGCCCTAGATCCCTCATCGCCGACCTTTTATCTGACTCTTCTGAGAGAATGGGATTATGGGTTTTCTCCCATAGTGCTCTCTGGCCCAAAGAGCTTTAAGGGAGGTGTGAACTCCCTTGAAGTTAGAAAGTTTACTTTGTGAGCTGGCATACTTGTGAACTCCAATGAGTAAAGGTGTGAACACAAGCCTTGTATTGATTAGTTCTACTTAGTACCTTGTTTCAGGTTCTGGCCAAAATCTTCTTGTAAGATTAGATCAACTCTAATTAGTTAGCAGTTAGTAAGGATTCCAACAGTTTTTGTTCATTTTGTTATTGATATAGTCAATTATGCTAATAATTTTCCTAATATTGAATCAGACCTGCATTCCAGGTATAAATCATACTTGGTAATGGTGTATTATCCTGGGGATGATTTTCTGTAATCTTTTTTGCTAAAATTTTATTTAAGATTTTAGCACCAATATTATTAGGGAGATAGGTCTATAATTTTCTATCTCTGTTTTCAATCTACCTGGTTTCAGTATCAGTACCATGTATGTGTCATAAAAGGAATTTGGTAGGAGTTCTTCCTTCCCTATTTTTTCAAATAGTTTATATAACATTGAAGTTAATTGTTCTTTAAATGTTTGGTAGAAATCACATTAAATCCCTCTGGTCCTGTTTTTTTTTTTTCTTTCCTTAGGGAGTTGATTAATAGCTTATCAAATTTATTGGCATAAAGTTGGGCAAACTAATTATTGCTCTAATTTCCTCTTCATTGCTGGAAATCTCTCACTTTTCATTTTTAAGACTAACAATTTGATTTTCCTCTTTTGTTTTTCTAATCTTATTTACCAAGGGTTTATCTATTTTATTGTTTTTTTTTTCATGAAACCAACTTTTAGTTTTATTTATTAATTCAATAGGTTTTTTTTTTTTACTTTCAATATTATTCATTTTTCCTTTTAATTTTAGAATTTCAAGTTTAGTATTTGATTGGAGGTTTTTAATTTGGTCTTTTTCTAGCTTTTTAAGTTGCAAGCCCAATTTGTTAATGTTCTCTTTCTATATTTTATTCAAGTAAGCCTCTAAAGATATAAAATTTCCCCTTGTTACCACTTTGGCTACATCCCACAAATTTTGTTATGTTGTCTCATTGTTGTCATTCTCTTGGGTGAAATTATTGTGTCTATGATTTGCTGTTTCACCCAATCTTTCTTTAGGATGGGGTTATTTAGTTTCCAATTACTTTTTGGTCTATTTACCCCTAGCTTTTTGTTCAATGTAGTTTTTTATTGCATGGTGATCTGAAAAGAATGCATTTACCATGTCTGCCTTTCTGCATTTAATTTAGAGGCTTTTATATCCTAATATATATTCAATTTTTGTTTGGGTTCCATGAACTGCTGAGAAGAAAGTATACTCCTTTGTGTCTCCATTCAGTTTTCTCCAAAGATCTATTATTCCTAATTTTTCTAATAATCTATTTATCTCTTTAACTTCTTTCTTATTTGTTTTGTGGTTTGAGTTATCTAATTCTGAGAGTGCAATGTTGAAATCTCCCACTATTATAGTTTGGCTATTTCTTCTTGCAGCTCTCTTAATTTCTCTTTTAACAATTTAGATGCTACACCACTTGGTACATATATGTTTAATATTGATATTGCTTCATTATTTCTGATACCCTTTTAGCAAGATGCCCTTCCTTATCTCTTTTAATTATATCAATTTTTGCTTTAGCTTGATCTAAAAGTAGGATGGCTTCACCTGAAGCATAATAGATTCTGCTCCAGCCTTTTACCTTTACTCTGTATGTATCTCCTTACTTTAAATGTGTTTCCTTTAAACAACATATTGTAGGGTTCTGACTTTTGATCCAGTCTGCTATCCACCTCCACTTTATGGGAAAGTTCATGTCATTCTCATTTACGATTAAAATTACTAATTCTGTATTTCCTGCCATCTTATTATTCTCAGATTATCCTTTTCTTTTTCTTACCCCCCTTACTCTCCCTCCCCAGTATTAAACTTATGGGCACCACTTGCCTCACATAACTCTTCCTTTTTAGAATGCCTCCCACCCCTTTGAGTTCCTTCCCCTTTCTTATAACTTTTCTTTATTACTCTTTTCCTTTTCGCTTTTCCTCTCCCAGGTTTTAATGAGATAAGAGAAGTTTCTCTATAAACCAAAGATGGCAATTATTTTCTCTTTGAGCCAAACCTGATGAGAGTAAGATTCACACAATGTTTCTTCCCATTCCCTAAATTCCCTCAGATATGATAGATTTCCTTTGCCTCTTTGTGGGATGTAATTTCTCTCTTTTTATCTTCTCTTTTCCCTTTTTCTGATACTATCCCCTTTCCAATTCTACTTCCCATTTTTATTATATCAATAAAATCAAATTACACATGCACTTTTTATGTATATCTGTAACAAAAATACAGTTTTCAAGATTCCTTTTTACCTTTTTCTGCTTCTATTGAGTCATATACTTGGAGGTCAAATTTTTTGTTTAGAAAAAAATGGAATTCACCTGTTTCATTAAATGTCCACCTTCTTCCCTGGAAGAAAATGCTAAACTTAGCAGGGTAGTTTATTCTTGGCTGCATTCAAAGTTCTTTTGCCTTTCAGTATATCAGATTCCAGGCCTTTCAATCCTTTAATGTGGAAGTAGTTAGATCCTGAGTGATCATTATTGTAACTCCTCAGTATTTGAATTTTTTTTTTCTTGGCTTCTTGCGATATTTTTTCTTAGTCTGACAGTTCTGGAATTTAGCCACCATATTCCTTTTAGTTTTTATTTTAGGGTCTCTTTCAGAAGGTGTTCGATGAATTCTTTCAATGCCTATTTTACCTCCTGATTCTATTATATCTGGGCAGTTCTCTTTGATTATTTCCTGTAAAATAGCTCTTTTTTTCATCATAATTTTCAGGAAGTCCAATAATCCTCAGATTATCTCTTCTAGATTTATTTTCCAGGTCTCTTGTTTTCCCAAGTAGATATTTAACTTTTTTTTTCTATTTTTTCATTTTTTTGGTTTTGCTTGACTGATTCTTGATATCTCACCGAATCATTCATTTCTATTTGTTCAATTCTTTATTATTATTATTATTATTTTAGTTATTTACAAGGTATTTGCATAGGTAATTTTTCAGCATTGACATTTGCAAAACTTTTGTCTCAATCCCCCCATCCCCACCCCATGATGGTAGGTAGACCAATACATGTTAAATATGTTAAAGTATATGTTAAATACAATATATGTATACATGTCTATACAGTTGTTTTGCTGCACAAGAAGAATCAGACTTTGAAATAATGTACAATTAACCTGTGAAGGAAATCAAAAATACAGGTGGACAAAAATAGAGGGATTGGGAATTCTACATAGTGATGCATACTCATTTCCCAGAGTTCTTTTGGTGGATGTAACTCATTCTATTACTGTACTATTAGAACTGATTTGGTGCATCTCCTTGTTGAAGAAAGCCACATCCATCAGAATTGATCATCATATAGTATTATTGTTGAAGTATATTGTGATCTCCTGGTCCTGCTCATTTCACTCAGCATCAGTTCATGTTGGCCTCTCCAGGCCTTTCTGAAATCTTCCTGCTGGTCATTTCTTTCAGAACAATAATACTCCATCATATTCATATACCCACAATTTATTCAGCCATTCTCCAATTGATGGACATCCACTCAATTTCCAGTTTCTGGCCACTACAAAGAGGGTTGCCACAAATATTCTTGCACATAGAGGTCCCTTTCCCTTCTTTAAAATCTCTTTGCGATATAGGCCCAGTAGTAATGCTGCTGGATCAAAGGGTATGCACAGTGTGATATCAGTTCTGATTTTTAATGAATTATTTTCATCATTAGCTTTTTAAACTTATTTTTGTATATGTCCAATTGAGTTATTAAATGAGTTGTTTTGTTGTATGGAATTTTTTTTTCCATTTTACTATTTTTTTTTACTGAGTTATTTTCTTTTTCCAATTCACAAATCTTACTTTCCTGGGAGTTCTTTATCTTTTCCAATCCATAAATTCTGTTTCCCTAGGAGTTCTTTACATTTTCCAATTCACATTTCAGGAAATTGTTTTCTTTTTCCACTTTTTCAAATTTTTCTGTTAGTGAATTATATGCCTTTTTCATACTCTTGCAGAGCTTCTCTTTCCTTTCCCCATTTTTCTTTTAGCTCTCTTTTAAGATCTTTTATAATTTCTTCTAGGTCAACCTTATGTGATGGGGATCAGGTTACATTCCCCCTTTGGATTTTGTCTAGAGACTGTCTGCTATTAGTTTCCTCAGTGTTGAAATCCCACTCTTTTTCTGTATAGAAACTATTAATGGTTAGAGTAAACTTGGCTTTTTCTCATCTTTTTTTTTTTTAAACCCTCAGGGTCTGCCTTCAGGGCAATGAGGTTACCAGCTTCCTCTACAGACAGGTATAGATAGATGGACAGTAGTAAATTCAAGTAAATGGATCGCAAAGAGTGACTGAGCTGCCAAAGTGCTCTGGGAAGAACGCCGCACAGAAAGTCTCTCTGCACAGGGAAGCACAGCCTTGCTACAGAAGTTCTATTGCCCCAGACAGACCCCCCCTGCTGTGCTGAAATGAGACTGCCCTGGGCAAAATCTCCAAGCACTGCAGAATGGAGCTGCACAGCTATGCTGTGGTCCATGCTAAGTCACTTCTGGTGATGGGTGGGTGTGGGTAGGTCCCTTGAAACTCTGGCATTTTGGGGTACACTCTACCTTTGGAATTTGTGTAACTTCTCACTGATATACTGCTTTGCAACTAAAACAGAGCAGACACCCTGTGGAAGAGTCCTCTCTGCAAATTTTCCCCCAGCAGAGACCACCCCTGCCCCAGTCCCCTCAGTGTGCTACCGTGTTTCCCCGATAATAAGACATTGTTTTATTAATTTTTTTGGACAGAAAAACACCAGAGGGCTTATTTTCAGGGGAGGGCTTATTTTAATGAACATTGACAGCAATTTTAATAAACAGGTAAATGTGAACAAAAAAAAGTACCTTTATTCAATAATGATCATGTCATCTTCTTCAACAACATCATCATAAGTGTCCATACCCTGAATTCCGTCCTGGATGTCTTGCGCCTCTATTTCCTTCAGAAGAAGTGGACCCAATCTGTCATGTCCAACAATATAGCTCTCTTTAAATGAACATGTCTTGTCCAGGTAACCTGCTTGTAGTGCCTTGGCGACACAGCTGTCAGTAATTTTATCACATGACTTCTTCACCCAAGTCACGACTTCTTGCAGACAGGGCTTCACAAAGTTTCCACGCTGATTTCTTTCCATCCTATTTTCAATGTAGTCATTGACTTCCATGCGCAAACGGTCCTTGAATGGCTTGTTTATTGCAATATCAAGGGTGTGGAGATAGGCAGTCATTCCTGCAGGAATCATTACTTGATCTATTCTTCTCTCTGCAAGGAAGTTCTTCATTTCTTTAGCGCGGTGAGTGCTGGCGGAGTTCTTATTTTATCCTCCATCATGCCGCCTGAGTTCTTCTTTTATCCTCCATCATGCCCCTTTTATCCTCCATCATGCCCCCTCACTCCCACTTACATACCGGGTTTTTATGTTGTCCTGCCTCAGCTCTCCTCCATGGCACTGCTCTCAATGGCGCCAGCAAGCAAATCACTGGGGAAGAACAGGATGACACGCTCACTGCTGCAGCTCTGATTGGATGCAGCTCGGAGCATGGCGTGCGTTTCACCGGGGGGAAGGAGAGGGGGAACGGTGCATACAGAGGGTACCGTAATGTAGCGTGTAGCGCAGGGGATCACCTTCACTACAGTAGCAATCTCAATAGGGCTTATTTTCAGGGGAGGGCTTATTTTAGAGGAATCTTACACAGTAAGGGGAGGGCTTATTTTCGGTATAGATCTTATTATCAGGGAAATATGGTAGCTTCTGGTTCTGCCTCCATGCCTGCGCTGGCCTGCTCCCACAAATCAGGATAAACCTTTTCTGGTGATCTTCCAGATTATCTTCAGCTGGTAATTTGTTGTACTCCCAATATTCATGGATTTTACTAGTCAAGCACTATTTTTGGGGCTGAATTTGGTAATTATTAGTGAGGGTAGAAGAGAAGCTTAGAAAGACTTAGGTATCTTCTCTGACATCTTGGCTCCATCCTCCTGGTATTCAATCCTTAGCATAAAGTGTGGAACCATGTTCTACTATTAGTCCTCTGGAATCATGGCTTATTGTTAAGCTAATCAGAATGGTTAATTCTTTTTAGTTTTTGTCTTTAACATATTATTGCCATTGTAGGAATTATTCTCTAGTTTATATTCACTTCACTCATCACATCAGTTCACATAAGTCTTCCCAATTTTTTCTGAAATCATATTCTTCATCATTTCTTATAAAACTATTTTGCTCTATGCTATAATTTATAAGCCAGTTTATAAGTATTCTCTCAGATTCGCATTCTTTGATACCTCAAAAATCTATATACAATTTCATACAGTTTTAGCTAGAGTTTGTTTTACTTAGAATCAAGCTGTTGCTTAATCCAAAGCTTCTTAAACTTTTTCCACTCATGATCCCATTTTGCCCAAGAAATTTTTACATGACCCTTGGAATAAAGGCATATAAAATAAGTTACAAATCAAACATTTAGTGATAATAAATAATAATGTTGCACTCTAACATTTCAGTTGCAAACCATAGTTTAATGAAGCTGGACCTTAATCCATCCTCTTCCTAACTCCTCCTCCTTTCCCTTCCACTCTCCTCCTCCATTTCTATGGAGTTAAATATATTTTTGTACCTACCTCTGTACTTGTTATTTTTTCTCTTCTTTGAAGAAAACAAATTGGTTCACATATCAGCCACTCTACTTGCACATCCTTATTGTTTGATCTCTATTCACATACTGAAAGATCTACTTGCAAGCTGTGATAATGAGAAGATTTTTTTAAACTTCCTTTCTTTTTTTCTCTTCCCCACAACATATTTCTCTGTCCCTCTTTTTCCATATTTTCCCATAAAATCATCAATACATAACAACATCACTCCTATACTTTGTCTAAAAGATTTCTTTCTATGAACTCTGATGATGATTTTTTGTATTCTCCACAGAAAATGGAAGGGGAACTAGGTTTTATATTAATGGGAACTAAAGTTGAGGGTAGATTAAGTATTCAGGGCTCGTGACCCCAAAAGCTGTTGTTGTCACTTTAAAGATCAGAGCTATAAGTAGATCCTCTCAGGCCACGGCAATCTTTTTGGGAAGTATTTAAGTACTCTGTTGTAACAGCAATATATATATATTTCTGGAATAGTCTTTTGCAAATAAGATCATGGTATTTTAGATTTAGGACTGAAAATGAGGAATAATACAGTAAATAGATAATGGGGAATTGAGTGAATTACACTTATTTTATCTTATGACCCAATTCTGGATCCCATTCAGTTCCTATTCTATTTAATGATGGATCCTTTGCAAATCCTGTATTGTGGAAAACTTAATTTAATTGTGGGAACTAGGAAACAACCTTATTGTATTTTTTGAACTTAGTTGTGATCACCTTTCCCTGCTGCTTAGAGACACTTAATCAAGGAGAGACATTTTGCTGATCTGAAACCAAATCAGATCCAAAGATGAATGCAAAGAACTTTCTCACCATTTTAAATCTCAAGAAATCTATATCTCTTATCAAAAAAAAAAAAAAAAAAAAAACTTGATCCCATACTGATCAGCCAGTTCACAGACACTTGGTGGGGGGAGTGGAACAGTTCTTTTTTCTGAATGTGGGGAATTGTACCCATTCCTTCCAACTTGAAAAGTTCCTATCTTTCACATAATTAGAAACCAGGTTACCTAATTATTGTTGCTTTTAATTAATTAGCCCCATTTGATTAATTGTTTTAAATGTTTAAAAGTCCCATGTATTTTAGGTGCAGACCTAAGCTGAGGAGACCTGGTCCCTGTTTATTGAACAATTGACTTACATTGCTTAATAAATCAATATGAGCAGAAGAGCAAACTCTTATTTCCTTAGTCATTTCATGTTTCATCCATTTCACAGAACAGATGTGAAGGGTCATATACAGCTATTTGATGCAATATAAGCAGTAGATGTACCTATTGGTGTGTTATTCAAATTCATATAAATTTTTCCATTGAAATAGAACCAATTGCCATATTTTATGTAAATATATAATACAAATTTGATTATATGTAACTACTTCAGTGATTTATTATGTATCCTGATTGGCTTCTAGCTATAATCTAACATATTAATTTTACAAATGAGAAATCTGAGGATGAGGATGATTAAAGGAAATACAAATGGTAGGAGGCAGAAATGAAGTTTTAACCTAAGATTTCTGGCTCTAGATTTTCTATTCTTTCACTATGCCACACTGTAAAGATAAGATTCTAGATCCTTATTGGGATTATAAACAAGTGGTGCTTAGAACACTTCAATAAAAATAAATTGCATCTAAAATTGTACCTTGAAAATGGTTATTTTACTACATTTTATAATGACCTATGCTACTTTTTGAGACAAAGATGAGGACATCCAGATCTTTCAAAATCAAATGAATGTTTGCTACTCCTCACTGTCAGGAAGAGCTTATTGGTATTTTTCTTCATGTCCTGATGTAGCAGTTCAAACTCATTTCCTCTCATTCTGTGCTTATTGGAGATAGAGAACAGCTGGTCACCATCCTCTGCATAATAAACTTTTTTTTTAATCTGTTAGCTTTAACTTGTTCAGATAGATCTAATTATCCAACTCATTGCTCTCTTCCAAACCCTAAAAATAAGGTTGAAATCAAATCAATGGAAACTGATTTGGGCAAAATCAGAGCTGTACTTATAACTTTTCTTTAAAAATTATCTTTCTGTTATCACAAGTTCTGTATTTCAAATAAATTCCAGTATAAATTTTAGCATTTGCTCTTTTTTTTTCCCACTTGCTTCAGTAGAAATGATCCAGTGATATACTTTATAACCAAAACAAAACAGTATTATGCCACTTAGCTTAACTGCATTCCATGAAGATTGAATAAATATATGTTTTATGTTTGTGATCAATTTTATGTTAACTTCTATAAGTTTATTTTGTAAATAGACTACTTCTAATATGAATGGATCCATTTTCCATGTTCTTTATTGGTCAATAAATAATTGTGAATCCCTTTTCTTGTTGAGTTCCAAATTTGCTTTTTGTTTTATTTTTTCCATTTCTATTTTAAACTTTATTTAGTTCAACTATAATTAGTACTCAGCTTATACTCTCTCATCTACTGTAATATCTGCAACTTATCTAAATTTTCTTCCTGGGAAATCTTATACATCAAAAAGTGACTTAGCTCACTTTTAAATTCAATACTTTTCAAGGCACATAGCTTTAGGCACAAAGCTGTAAATAGGACAAGTCAACTTAGGCTGACATTATTTGTGCTTATTCCTTTAAGCAGTTAGAATGAATTTCTCCACCTGTTCTTTCTCATCCATCCCTTATATTCTCTGCATTAGTTTTGTTTGTGCTAAAACTTTTCAATTTGATATAATCAAAAATTTCTATTTTGTGATCAATAATGATCTCTAATTCTTCTTTTGTCATAAATTCCTTCCTCTTCCACAGGTCTGAGAGGTAAACTATCCTATGCTCTTCCAATTTATTTATAATCTCATTCTTTATGCCTAGGTCATGAACCTATTTTGACTTTATCTTGATGTACAGTGTTAAGTGTGGGTCAATGCCTAGTTTCTGCCATACTAATCTCCAATTTTCCCAGCAATTTTTGTCAAATAGTGAGTTCTTATCTCCAAAACTGGGATCTTTGTGTTTGTCAACCATTAGATTATTAAAGTTATTAGCTGTTTTGTCCTTTGAACCTAACCTATTCTATTGATCAACTAGTCTATTTCTTAGCCAATACCAAATGGTTTTGGTAACCGCTGGTTGATAATATAATTTTAGATCTGGTACAGCTAGGCCACCTCATTTGATTTTTTTTCATTAATTCCCTTGAAATTCTTGACCTTTTGTTTTTCCATATGAACTTTGTTGTTTTTTCTAGGTCATTAAAATAGTTTTTTGGGAGTCTAATTGGTATAGCACTAAATAAATAGATTAGTTTAGCTAGTATTGTCATTTTTATTATATTTGCTAGCCCTATCCAAGATCATTTAATATTTTTCCAGTTGGTTAGATCAGACAATTTGTGTGGAAAGTGTTTTGTAGTTTTGCTCATAAAGTTTCTGATTTTCCCTTGGCAGATAGATTCCTAAATATTTTATACAATCAGTAGTTACTTTAATGAAATTTCTCTTTGTAACTCTAACTGTTGGATTTTGTTAGTGATATATAAGAATGATGATGACTTATGTGGGTTTATTTTGTATCCTGCAACTTTGCTAAAGTTGTGGATTATTTCTAATAACTTTAGTAGAATCTTTGGGGTTCTCTAAGTATAACATCATATCATCAGCAAAGAGTGATAATTTGGTTTCCTCATTGCCTACTTTAATTCCTTTAATCTCTTACTCAACTCTTGTTGCCAAAACTAGCATTTCTAATACAAAATTGTATAGTAATGGTGATAGTGGGCAACCTTGTTTCACTCCTGATCTTATTGGGAATGCTTGCAATTTGACTCCATTACATATGATGCTAACTGATGGTTTTAAATAGATGCTACTGATTATTTTAAGGAAAAGTCCATTTATCCCTATACTCTCAAGTGTTTTTAATTGAAATAGATGTTGGATTTTATCAAATGCTTTTTCTGCATCTATTGAGATGATCATATGGTTTTTGTTAATTTGGTTATTAATAAGACCAACTATACTGATAGTTTTCCTACTATTGAACCAGCCCTGCATTCCTGGTATAAATCCTACTTCATCATCAACCCTTATATTCGCAGAAGTGGCCTCATCCTATTCCCATAAGGTGCCTCTCACTCCCTCCTGTCTTGATGATATTAATTCTACCACATGTACCTCAATTTAGAATACTTTTTATGTTGACTCTTCTAAATAGTATTTGTGTTCCTAATTCTTCTTTCAAAAGTTCCTAAAAATGCTTCTGGGGTAGGTCAAATGCAAGGCTTTCTGATTTTTTAAAGATTAATGGGACTTGGAATTTTTTTCTTTTTATATAATTATTTAAAAAGTATAGCCATTTTACCCTAATCTTCCCCACCAAAAACAATTTTTTAAAAGATTGAAGTTAACATATTACAAAAATATATTGTTTATCTGTGCAAATTATGAATACTCCCCAAATTATGAGATCACTTACTAGAAGACATCTGTATTTTTTCTTGTTTTTGGTCTAACTCCTTTGCTATAGATTAAATAATGGCATAAATTACAAGAAGTATACTTTAAATTGTGTCGACCATGGTCAGTTCACTTAGTTTTTATATGGTTTGAGTGAAGAAAAAATGTTATTCACTCTCAATTTGACAATTGATATTGTCAAATACCAATTCATTCTTGTTAAAAACCATCTTCCCATATTCTGGTACCAGTGTTCTTTATAATGAACACAATAACATTTTTTTTCCAAAGGTCTCATGCTGAACTCATGCCACATAACATGCTGGTATAAAAAATAATAGGTTTTCAGTCAAATGTTTATGAAGTGCTCTGGTGCATATTATACACACTATAGAATAGATGAAATTGATATTGTGGAAACAGCAGAGAGCTTGGATAATTTGTAGTGCACTGATGAATTTTAGCACACTTAACTCATCAGCACCAATGGTGGAAGATAACAAACATCACAGGGCTACAGAATTCAACATCAAATGACATTTCAATACCTGGGCAAGAAACTTCATGTAAATATGAAATTTTACTTTTGAATCTGGATCTCACAAGTCTTATTATAAAACTAAAATCAAAACCAATCAATATGGCCTATGTTTCTCATTGTCACTGATGTTGAAAAGTCCTGATTTGGAGTGAAATATTGGATTGATAGTCAGAGAAAGTAGGCGAAAATCTTGGCTCTGTCCATTACTAACCTCCTACCTTGGTTAAGTCATTTCAGCTTCTGGACCTCAGAATTTTTGTTTATAAAATATTGGAGTTGGACTAGATGACCTCTAAGATCCCTTCTTGCTCAAAATCTGTGATTCATGTGACTCATAATTCAGGGAAAACATTTTACTTTGCCCTCCTATTAATGCATATGAAACAGATAGTGAATGCAGAAGAAATATCCTGTAGGCCAATAGGAGAATTAGACTTGCAAATATAAATCCACAACAAAGTGACAAGACTTTAAAAAAATTAATTAATAGAATCATAACTCCAGGGCAAGCTCAATCTTACTTTTTAAGGTTTTATGGAACAAAGTGAATAACTGTGGCTAATCCCATAAAATTTGGTGGGAACCATATTATTTCATAAATCTCTCAACATGTTATTAACTTGCATCCCAGATTCATAGGGTAATAAAAATTAGGAAACATGCCAGCAAATTAAAAAAATAGGAACCAAGGGCCAATAAAATAATATATAATTTTGAAAATTCTTGATTTGATTACTATGTTTTCTAGGAAGCATTTTAAGTCTTCAAAATTTGATGATTTCCCCCCTCTTTTTCCCTTTAATCTTGGGTATAAGTCTGTCAGTAATGTTTTTGATTCTAGCATTTTACCTCTCTGTTACTTTTAAAGTATTTATGTATATGTATAATTATAATGTTCTTGAAGAGGGGTAGAGATGTTATCCTCTCACAAAGTTGAAATCCAAGAACACAAATGCAGAGGAATGCCACAAGATGAATAATACACTCAAATTTTAATTGGTAATTGACAACACAGCAAAACCTTCATTATGTATTAAATGGTGCTATTTATATGACATGACTCACCTGAAGGTAGCCTCTCATTTTTATTTCCTAGTCTCCAAAAGTATAGGTGGTTTTTCTCATATTATGGTTAATTTATAATTTAAATGCTGCTTTCTAGATGAAAAAAAAAACAATACTAACAATTTCTATCAAATAGGAATATTTTATGGAATTTAACAGTATTGGAATTTGATTCTCCATGATTGCTTCTTAAATATTTATTTAGAAATAATAATACTAACACATTGTAAGAGAAGGTGTATTTTCTGGGAAAAAAAATAAAAACAACAATTAGATGGACTTCTTATGAAATTAGCTATAGCAGAGAAGCTCTTCTATAAGTCACTTAATTTGAAGCTTATTTGTTTTTAGAGAAGTTGAGTCTCTTTTACCCCATTTTTTACTTGAAAGGAAATTAGCGATTGACATCAAATCTTGACCATGGGATCAAATATTAAGTACTTTGGGTTAATGGACAAAGAGCAAACTTTGGAACCAAAGAGACTGGGGCTCAAGCCTGTTCCTTTAATATTATTCTCTTCAAATTACTTAACTCCCAAAGCCATCTCTAAGACTAGAAGCTCCAGACTAGTTGCTAAACCACATTTTAAAGGATTTCAATATTCAATGGATTCTGAGATAATGAGAGGTATACCATTTCATAGTAGGAGATATGGCAATTAGAATAGAAATGAAAACTTTCCCCTGTGTATGTGAATACGGTCATCTGAATATTTTACAAAAGATCAACATACATTTAGGATTATCACTAAATTCAGAGGAAGGCCTTTCTATATGTCCAAGTAGACATTTCTGGGTATTCAGCAAAACCTTAGAGGCTCTAAGGATCATTGAAAAGGGTCAAAAATTAAGAGTCTGAAGGCCTGAATTCCATTGATGACTGCCACAAAATGTTACCTTGTTACCATCAAAGAGTGATTTTAAACCTCCAGGTTTCATTTTTTTCCCCATATATATGTTAAATGACAGTATTGGGCTAGATGATCTGTCAGGTTCCTTCCAGTTCTAATATCCTCTATTTTATGGAATTGTTTGCCTGAGAAAGATTAATCTTATTTAACCAAGTGTAGAGAACTGAGCACAAAATTAGGTCAGAGATAAAATTTCTTTTTTTATTTTATTTCATTAAAAAAAAACTTCATTTAGTTTTGTGATGTGTGAACCTCGTGGATCCCATTTCTATGATAATGAAACACTTGAAATTTTGATCAGGAAACTATTCAGATTCAAGTGCATCTATGCTGAAAAAAATTGAGTCAGAATTACCCTTTAAAAAGAACAGTTTTTTTCAAACTATTTTCCAAAATTCTAAACATGTTTTAATGCATTGCATACATTCTCTATAAATAATTTTATTATCATTTTGATCTGGGAGATTCATAAAAAATCTGGATTGAATAATTTCATGAAATAAAAATAGACATCCCTAGCTGGAAATAAAATATTTTTGCAAAATCAAGGATTTTAATAAGTCAGTTCTTGAGGGTTAAAAAAAAAAAAGGTAATTTCCCATAAGTTGTCATGAACTGTATGTATTGTAACTGTATACTCAGTAAGGTATGATGTATGAATGATTAAATGAATGAATAAAAACTGACTTTTCATGTTTCTTTAAGAATTTGTTTTCCTTCAACACTTTTTAGTTGATGGATTATTAATATCTCCCATATCTTTCTGAGCTGCATAGTCAACTTTCAACTACCCATGTTGTAGTTTATCTGCAATAAATTCCTCTTATAAATTCTTGCTGACATTATCACCAGCTCTGTCTGCTTCATTAAGCCTTTGTTGACACTACTGAGAATTTTGTTGACTCTGAAACTGAACTGAAAGAGGTGAAATGAAAAAGTCTTTTCATTCAAACAAATTATTCATAGCCCCAGGCAGATATGCTTTAGGTTGATGCTCTACACTTTACATATTCATACTGTATATCCTCGTAGGTTAGGAAAGCCTGAGACTAGATTCTTTTCAATCTTATCAAGAAAAGAGGAACATCAGGAGCTAAGACTGAGAGTTAGACAACTGTGCTTGAATTAGTTAGTGCATTAAATTAATTAATTAAATTGATTAAAGCAAGAATGCTTAACCTTGTTTGTGTCATGGATAGTTTTGGCACTCTGGTGAAGCCTAATTCTACTCTCATTTATAGCTTACATTCATAATGTAATGAAACACTTCATTTCAGTTAGAGGGCAGTGAAAATACACATATTTCCTACCCCTCTAATATTACACATCTCCTGAACTCTACATATGGCTATCTAGTGAAACTATTTGTTTAAAGCATTATGAACTCTAAGATCATTAGATACATTAATAACCAAATCTAAATTAGATATTTTACTATTATAATTCAGAAAGTGAAAAGATTTTGATATTTTGTGATTGATATTTAACTATTTTTTTCTTTTTTGTTTTACTTTTTTCTTTCTCTTTCTTTGCCATAATAGTGTAAAAAAGGCAGCATGACATAGAGAATAGGGTGAATAAATAACACATGGATTCAAACCCCACTTCTAACACTTACTAGGTGTTTTACTTTAGCCTAGACTTTATTTAGAAGACCTTGTTCAATTTTTTAGCCTCTGAGTCTCTGACTAGGTAGCCTCTGAGGACTTTTTCAGCTTTAGATCTAGTATGCTATTGTTCTATGCAAAAATCTGTAAACCTCAATCTAGTATTTTAGGATATAGATAGAGTCAATAGAGTCAATATATAGTAGAGTCAATGTCATTTCTATAGATGTCACTGAAGTGTGGTTTAATGGAGAGAAGTGAAGTTAGAAGATTTTAGTTTTAGTTCTTCATACATAGGATATATGACACAGGAACAGTTTCTTAATCTTTCTTAACTTCAGTTTTTTTTTTTTTCTTTTGTTTGTTTGTTTTTTTAATTTCCAAAATAGAGAACATAATTCCTGTCTAACCTAATGTTCAGTGTCATTGTGAACATCAAATGAAAAACACACATACATATAAAATAGATTGAAAGCTTATCATGATTTGAGTACACTATGATAGCAAATATGTTTGGGTACATTAAGAGAGGTACAGTGTTCAAAGATAGGGATGTAATAGTATTAAAATCCAACTTAATCAGGTTGGAATAGGCACCTGAGTAGGGTGTTAAATTTTTGACAGTTTTAGGAAAGACATTGATAGACTAGATGGCATACAGAGAATGGGAGTAGGCCTTGATCACATCCCATATGAGAATCATTTAAAGGAACTGGAAATGTTCAACCCAGAAAAGACTTTGAAAGAGTAGGATAGCTATCTTAATGTGTTTAAAAGATTATCAAGTGGACAAGTTCTTAAACCTTTTTGGTCCAAGAGAGTAGAACCAAGAAACAATGAAAATTCTAAGGAAGAATTTGTAGGTTTGTTAACAAGAAAAAAAAAAATTCATTGAAATTAGAGATTTCCACAAATAGAACAGACTACTCAGAAGGTAGTGTGCTTCTCCTAAGTAAAGATCTAAAGTGAATGTCCTAATGTATGACAAAATTTCTTTATAGGCATAGAAAGGAATGAATGGTATCTAAAGTCCATTATAATTATTTAATTCTATGGCAAGTAGAATGGAAAGAAAAATCCTTTTTCCAGAAAAACTTGGTACTTCTAATCTTTTGACAGAACCTAAGAACAAAATCATTTTAATAAATATTGGAGGTTTCAGAAAAATGTATATGAATTTTACAAAAGCAAAGCAAAAATAAATGTAAAATATTTTTATAATGATACTTGTCCCAGACATGTTCGGATCACAAATTCAGATCCAAACCTTTCATAGCTGAGCTTTGAAGATGGTATCTTTTGCTGCATTTAAATTTTACTTAATTGATTGAATATACAAAGACTGAAAACAACAAAATTCTTCTTTAATTATGAAGTTATAGTTATTATTCACTTGCATAAATTTTAAAAGCAACAATAAAATTTTTTCATTCAAAGAAGACATATATAGTGCCTAATCACAGACTCTCAGAATTAGAAGAGACCTCACAGGCTACCCTAATTCAACTAGTATGTGATCCATAATCTTCTCTGGAGTATCCAAAATAAGTGATTTTCTAGCCTCAGACTGAAGAAATTGAGAGAGGTAAAACAGCCCAATTCATTGTAGTGAAACATTCTATTTTTGAACAATTAAGCTATTTATAATGTCTTCCTAATATTTTTTCTAGTAAATTTATTTATTTTTAATTCATACTGATTCATGAATCATGGTGGGAGAGAAAAATCAGAGCAAAAGGAAAAAAACCATGGGAGAGATTAAAAAAAAAAACAACAACAGAAAAAAGAAGTGAACATAGCATGTGTTGATTTACATTCAGTCTCTTTAGTTCTTTTCCTGAATGCAAAAGGCATTTTCTATCCAAATTCTATTGGGTATGCTTTGAATCACTAAGATAGAAGGAAAGTCTTTCATAGCTGATCATTGAACATTCTTTCTTTTACTGTGTACAATGCATTTCTGGTTCTGCTTGTTTTGCTCGGCATCAGGTCATGTAAATCTTTCCTGGCCTTTCTATAATCAGTGTGTTCATCATTTTTTATAGAAAAATAACATTCTATTACCTTCATGCACCATAGCTTGTTCACCCATTCCCCAGTAGATGGGTATTGCTCTTTTTCTAGCTCTTTGCCACCACAAAAAGAGCTACTACAAACATTTTTGCACATGTGGGTTCTTTTCCCTCCTTTGTGATTTCCTTGGGATATAGTCCCAGTAATGGTACTACTGGGTAAAAGGGTATGCATAATTTTATAACCCTTTGGGTATAATTCCATATTATTCTCCAGAATGTTTGGATCATTTCACAAATCCACCAACAATGCATTAGCGTCACAGTTTTCCCACATCCTCTCCAACATTTACCATTATCTTTTCCTCTCATCTTAACTAAGCCTAGAGTTGAAGTGGTACCTCACAGTTATTTTTATTTGCATGTCTCTAATCAATAGTGATTAAGAGCATTTTTTCATATAAATATAAATGGCTATAATTACATCATCTGAAAATAGTCTTTTTACTTTAGACCATTTATCAATTAGGGAATGACTTAGATTCTTATAAATTTGACACAGTTTTTTATGTTCTAAAAGTGTGATCTTTATCAGAAATACTGGATGTAAAGATTTTTTTTCCCCAGCATTGTATTTCCCTTTAAGATTGTTTCTGTTGGTTTTGTTTCTGCAAAAACTTTTCAATTTAATATAATCCAAATTGTTGATTTTGCCTTTCATAATGTTCTCTAGCTCTTCTTTGGTGATAAGTTCTTTCCTTCTCCAAAGATCTTATAGGTAAATTATCCCTTGTTCTCCTAATTTGTTTATGATATTGTCCTTTATGCCCAAATCATGTATCCATTTTAATCTTATTTTGGTATGAGAAGTGAGATATAGGTCTATCCTGAGTTTCTGACAAATTATTTTCCAGTTTTCCCAGCAATTTTTGTCAAATAATTAATTTTCCCCCCAGAAGCTGTAGTTTGGGGGGAAAGGGGTTATCAGATACAATTTTGCTTATAAACCTTGATTATTGTGTCATATATATCTAATTTATTCCAATGATCCAGACTCGATTTCTTTTTTTCGTACAATGCATTTTTAAAAAATTATTAAAGCTTTTTATTTTTCAAACATATGCATGAACAAGTCTTCAACATGAACCCTTGCAAAACCTTGTGTTTTAATTTTCCCTCCCTTCCCCCACACCCTCCCCTAGATGACAAGAATTCCAATGTATGTTAAACATGGTAGAAATATATGTTAAATCTAATGTGTGCATACATATTTATACAATCATCATGCTGCACAAGAAAAATCACATCAAACCAGTAAAAACAAAACAAAACCAAACAAAACAAAATCCAAGCAAGCAACAACAAAAGAGTGAAAATGCTCTGTTCTGAACCATATTCTTTTCCTGCAGTCCTCTTCTTGTAGATGGCTCTCTTCATCACTGAACAATTGGAACTGATTTGAATCATGTCATTGTTGAAAAGAGCCACTACCATCAGAATCGATCATCATACAATCCTGTTGTTGGTGTGTACAATGATCTCCTGGTTCTGCTCATTTCACTTTGCCTTAGTTCATGTAGGTCTCTCCAGGCCTCTCTGAAATCATCCTGCTGGTCATTTCTTTTAAGAAAAAAACTATAATAATTCATAACATTCATATACCATAATTTATTCAGCCATTCTCCAACTGATAGGCATCCATTCAGTTTCTAGTTTCTTGCCAATACAAACAGGACTGCCACAAACATTTTTGCACATGTGGGTCCCTTTCCTTCCTTTAAGATCTCTTTGGGATATAAGCCCAGTAGAAATACTGCTGGATCAAAGGGTATGCACAGTTTGATACTTTTTGAGCATAGTTCTAAATTGCTCTTCAGAATGGCTAGGATTCATTCACAGTTCCACCAACAATGTATCAGTGTCCTAGTTTTCTCCAACATTCATCATTATCTTTTCCTGTCATTTCAGCCATTCTGAGAGGTGTGTAGCACCCCTCTATTTCTTAAACAGTACCAAATGCTTTTGATTACTGCTGCATTAAAATATAGTTTTAAGTTTGGTACTGCTAATCCACAATCCTTTTTTTTTTTCATTAATTCCCTTGATATTCTTGACCTTTTATTCTTCCAGATGAATTTTGTTATTATTTTTTTTTTTACTTCTATAAAATAATTTATGGCAGTATGATTGGTATGGAATGGAACAAGTAGATCAATTTAGCCAGCATTCTATAAAATAATTTATGGCAGTATGATTGGTATGGAATTGAACAAGTAGATCAATTTAGCCAGCATTTTGTTTTTGCTTGCTTGGATTTTGTTTTGTTTTGTTTTGTTTTGTTTTTACTGGTTTGATGTGATTTTTCTTGTGCAGCATGATAATTGTATAAATATTTATTATATGAGCTTGGCCTATCTCTGAGCAATTTATATTTTTCCAATTGCTTAGGTTTGATTTTATTTGTGTGAAAAGTATTTTGTAATTTTGTTCATATACTTTTTGGGTTTGTCTTGGCAGGTAGATCCCCAATTCTTTTATTTGGTCTACAATAATTCTAAATGGAATTTCTCTTTCAATCTCTTGCTGATGAGCTTTGTCAGTAATATACAGAAATACTGAGGGTTTATGTGGGTTTATTTTATATCCTGCAACTTTGCTAAAGCTGTGAATTATTTCCAGTAGGTTTTTGGATGATTTTCTAGGATTCTCTTAATATAACATCATATCATCTACAAACAGTGATAGCTTTATTTCCTCATTGCCTATTCTAATTCCTTTATTATTTTTTCTTTTCTTATTGCTAAAGCCACTACTTCTAACACGATGATGAATAATAGTGGTGATAATGGACAAGCTTGTTTCATCCCTGATCTTACTAGGAATGTATGTAGCATTTCTCCATTACAAATAATGCTTGTTGTTACTAGTAAATGGATGCTGCTTATAATTTATTATTTTAAGATACTGTTTATTAATTGTATTATTATTGTTTAAAGTTCCTTTTATGCCTATGTTCTCTAATGTTTTTAATAGGAATAGGTATATTTTGTCAAAAGTTTTCTCTGTGTCTATTGAGGTTATCATATGATTTCTGGTGGTTTTGTTATTGATATAGTCAATTATGGTAATAGTTTTCCTGATATTGAACTAGCCCTTCATTTCTGGTATAAATCCCACTTGGTCATAGAATATTATTCTGCTGATAAATTGCTGTAATCTTGTGGTTAGATTTGTCTGATTCTGAGAGGAGAAGTTTGAGATCACCTACTAGTATAGTTTTGCTAATTATTTCTTCCTGCAACTGGGTTAAAATCTTCTCTAGGAATTTGCCTGCTCTACCACTTGGTCACACACATTTAGTATAATTACTACTTCCTTATTTATGGTACCCTTTATCAAGATGTACTTTCCCGCCTTATCTCTTTTAGTAGGATCTTTTTTTTTTTCCTTTTGCTTTATCTGAGATCAGAATTGCTATCCATTTTTTTTTAACTTCAGCTGAAACATAATAAATACTGTTTCAGCCTTTAACCACACACACACACACACACACACACACACACACACACACACACGTCTCTCTGTGTCAAATGTTTTTCTTGTAAACAACATGTTATAAGTTTCTATTTTTAATCCACTCTGCTCTTCACTTACATTTTATGGAAGAGTTCATCCCATTCCCATTCACTGTTATAATTATCAGCTCTGTATTTCCTTCCCTACATCTTATTTTCTCCCCTGTATATACTTTTGTTCTCTCTTTCCACCCTGTTCTTAGTCTTGTGGAATTTTTTTTTACTCACCCCATTCACTACCTTATCTCCTATCTCACCACCCCCCCCTTCTCTTACTAGTGTTTTTTTTTTAATCCATTTCACCCATTACTTTATTTTCTATCAATTCTTCCTCTATTTGCTTACCTTTTTCCCTAGTGTTTCTGTCCTCCCTTCTATGCTATCCCTCCCTTTTCTTTTCCTGTTTCTCCTATTTCTTGATAGGGTTAAATAAATTTCTATACCAAACTGAATGATTAAATTATTCCCTCATAAATTCAAAATTCATGAGATCAATCTTCAGAAAATGTTTACCCCCAACTTCTTTCCCTTGATCGTAATTTTTCATCTCTTCATGTAAACTAATTGCCCCATTATACCTCCTTTTTTCTCTTTTTCCATTATAGACCTTTTTCTACCTTGCAGTGTTTTTTTCTTAAATGTTATCCCATCAGTGTCTGTTCACAATCACATTCTTTGTCCATGTGAACCCCCCCTCTGTCTGCCCCAGTAACAGATACAGTTCTCAAGATTTATAGATATTGTTTTCCCATCTAGGGATGTAAACAGTTTAACCTTTAAATATATTTTCTCCTTTTTACCTTCCTATGGTTCTCTTGACTTCTATGTTTGTAAATTAAATTTTCTGTTTAGTTCTAGTTTTTTTTTTTTTTTTGATAGAAATCCTTAAAAGGATTTCTTACTTCATTGAACTTTCATCATCTCTGCTGAATGATGATGCTGAGTCTTGCTGGGTATTTAATTCTTGGTTGTAATTCTAGGTGCTTTGCCTTTTGGAATATGTTAATCCAGGTCCTCTGATCCCTTATTGTAGAGCCTACCAGATCCTGGGTCAGCCTTACTGTTGCTCCTTGATATTTGAATTGTTTTTGCCTGGCAGCTTGCAGTATTTTTCCCTTGAGATTGTAGTTCTGGAATGTCAAAACAATGTTCATTAGGGTTTTCCTTGTGGGATCTCTTTCTAAGGGTAATCTATAGATTCTTTCAATGAAGTATTTCTGCCTCTGTTTATAGAATACTGGGGCAATTTTCTTTAATGATCTCTTGTAGAACACTATCCAGGCTTTTTTTTTTTTTTTGGTCATGGCCTTCAGGTAGGCCAATAATTTAAATTTTTTTTTCTCTTTTGGATCTATTTTCCAGGTTGGTTGTTTTACCAATGAGGTATTTTACATTTTCTTCCATTTTTTCATCCTTTTTATTTTGTTTGACTGATTCTTGCTATCTCACAGAGTCATTAGATTCCATTTGCCCTGTTCTAGTTTTTAATGTGAGATTTTCTTCAGTTATCTTTTGTATATCTTTTTCCATTTGGTTTATTCTACTGTTTAAGATTTTTTTTTTCAGACAACTTTTTTTCCTTCCTTTTCCAAACTTTTTATTCTGTCATGCATACTTCTCATTTCCTTTCTCATTTTTGTTTCTACCTCTCTTCTGAGAGGTCTTTTCCAAGTCTTTTATGACCATTTCTAAGAAGCCTCTTTGGGCTTGAGAACAATTTATGTCACTCTTTGGGATTTCTTCTGTAAATATTCTATCCTCCTCTGAGTTTATGTTTTGGTCTGTTCTGTCAACAATAGTAGCTTTCTATGGTCAAGGTTCTTTTCTTTTTCTAACTCACTTTATTTTTCTTTTGATATTCCCTCTTTATTTTTTTTTAACTTTTATTGTTGAGCTCTAACCAGTGGTAAAGGGTTGCTGTCCCAAGCTTCCTGTGCATCTTTAAACCTTGACTTTGAGCACTGTGAACCTGTCGTGTTTGCATGGAGTAGCTTTGCCTGCTCTGTTCAAGAAACAGCCTGATTTTTTAGAATTTGTCTTCTGAGCTGGGACTGGAAGATGTCCTATTGATTTGCTCGTCTACTAAGCCAGGTTTAAGCATCTTTTGCTGATTTGCTGTGATTAAGACTCTCTCACAGGATTTCTCACAGGCTTATCTGAGCTGAACTGAACACCTTTTTCACCCCTGTGAGACTGACCTTTCTTGAAGTTTTTCCATCAGATTCATTTTCAGAGGTTTGGTTTCATGTGCTTTTTGAGGAAAACTGGGAGCACTGGGACAGCTTCCTGGCTTTACCTGACATCTTGGCTCTATCCCATCTTCATATTATTGAGCATATATTTGGTTCTAACAGTGTACCATGTTATCTTTAAATCTTGCTGAATCCTGCTACACTTAAGCTGAAGCCAAAAATATTATTAAATTTGTTTGATTAGTGACAATCTTGCCCTATCTGTGGTAGAGATGAACCTATCTTGCCATTGTCCTAAAGATTGGGATGACTTACACTGGCATTTTTAGTTGGACTGCAGATTCCTGGTCAGATCCAAATTTACGATCCTGAAATTTAGTAAGTTGAGAAATTCAAATAAAACCAAAGACAAAGCTCATAGGTAACTCAGGTCATCCTGATTTGAAAACTGTCATATACACATGTATTTGCGTATATGTATATATATATATATATATATATATATATATATATATATATACACACACACACACACACACTTCAGAAATTTCAGTGCATTTACAGTGGGAAATTACAAGTTTGAAGCCAGCATTTTTTTTTAATAATGCATTAAATACCTTTAATATCATTTTTAAATGACACATAAGGGTCAGATTTATAATTTTAAATTATATGTATTGCCATTAATTATAGCTAATTCTACCATATTCAACAAAATCTATAGAGTGTTCTCCTACTAAAAAGCTAGATCAAACATCTCACGTACACCATTCATGTGACAACCTAAAAAATTAGCTCAAAATATCTTAGGAGACTGTTCCTGATTGCCAGAATAACTTTTTTTTTCAAATCTACAAACATTATTGAAGGACCTCATCATGTGAAAAGATCAGGATGACTTTGAATGATTCCTGTTTGCTCAAAAGTAGAACAATAACTTAGAATCATGTTATAAAATTCAAAATATATATTTATTTTCAGACTTTGTCAAACATCTAATTTATTACACTGTGTAAATCTTTGTTTCTCTTTATAAACATTTGTAGATCTGATTTCATATTCCTGAGCAAAGGAACTAAGGGTATAAAATGCATTTTGGAAGATTGCAGGCAATGCTAGGTAACCCTGACTGTGATCTCAGCTTTCATATAGGGAACAATGAGTTTGGCTTCAGACTTGGTTTCTGACTTGTAGTGATCTTGAATAAAATAATCATTTTCAAAATAGCTGAACAGTGCTCAAAAATATACATTAAAAAATTATTCTCCTATATTTCAAAGTGCTTGTGAATTCATTTCTATAAGTTTGTGTTGTAACTACATTCAGTGTTTATTGTAAACACACATTCACAATAAATTCTGTCTCTCTGTCTCTGTCTGTTTCTCTCTCTCTCTCTCTCTCTCACACACACACACACACACACACACACACACACAAAATTTAGGACAGCACAAACTAACCTATCTGAATTTGCAAGCCTTCTGAATAATGAGAGACTTAGTTTTTAATGTCACATACCTATTGATATTCTTAATTACTTTCTGAAATTTCTAGAGAACTATTTTCATCATGATATTTGCTTGTTTGTTCATGGATATTCAGTTCAATTCAACAATTATTTACAAGGTGCCTGCTAGGTATTTTGCCTTGAGATTGAACTTTTAGTAAAATACATTTTAAATTAAATATAAACTATTTAGCATTTCACCCAAAGTCTCCCATAATCTATTGCACCTGTCCTAATTCTTTTTTTAAATTTCTAATATGTCTTTTTTTGCTTAGATTAGACAGGTCTTATCAGCCAAATCTTGTCATAGAGACTGGAACCATAGTAAACACAATAAAAACAATTGTTGACTTGACTCAACTTACCCTAGCATCTTGAATTTGCTGCTAATGAATTTCAGATGCCAAAAGAATTCCTCTTAGAATACTATGTAGAAATTTTTTTTTTCATTGATTAAATTCCTAGATTTCCTTCCCCAATTCTCTCCTGAAAAATCATTTGAAGGCATGGATTTCAATTGTGCTTTGGTATCTTATACCCTCTTTGTTTGGGTGTGGGAACTGAATTCCCCAAATACATTGTTGTTTCAAGACCATGTTACTTATGAAGTGCCTGAAAGACTCTGTAGACTTAAGACTATCTTGAAATCAAGAGGTGAAGATTTGATTATGCTATTGAAAGTGAGTTAATTTCCAAAAGGGAGTTTTACTAATGGAAACAAGATTAGAAGGGAAGCAATAAACTGGGAAAATATTTTTTACAGTCAAAGGTTCTGATAAAGGAATCATTTCCAAAATATATAGAAAATTGACTCTAATTTATAAGAAATCAAGTCATTCTCCAATTGATAAATGGTCAAAGGATATGAACAGACAATTCTCAGGTGAAGAAATTAAAACTATTTCTAGTCATATGAAAAGATGCTCCAAGTCATTATTAATCAGAGAAATGCAAATTAAGACAACTTTGAGATACTACTACACACCTGTCAGACTGGCTAGAATGACAGGGAAAGATAATGTGGAATGTTGGAGGAGATGTGGGAAAACTGGGACACTAATACATTGTTGGTGGAATTGTGAATACATCCAGCCATTCTGGAGAACAATTTGGAACTATGCTCAAAAAGTTATCAAACTGTGCATACCCTTTGATCCAGCAGTGTTACTACTGGGCTTACATCTCAAAGAGATCATAAAGAAGGGAAATGTTGTGAGCTTTTTCTTCTCAAAACGCAGCCAGGTGATAAAAGTTCAGATCTTTTATTATCTCCAATATAGCCTGGTTAGCTTAGAGGCCTATCTCTCTGCTTGGTTCCAAGAGCTCTCTCCAAATGTCTTTAAATCCAAAGGTCTGGTCCTTCAGCCTCTGCCTCTGCTTTCTTCAGCCTCCAGCCAGCTCCAGTCTTCATGTCATTCCGGTGAAATCTCGACTTGTAGCGTCTTCCTCTGAAGAACGTCTTCGACTGGCCCATTGGCCTATTTATGCTCCTTCCAGAGAGAGGGATTATGGGTTTTCTCCCATAGTGCTCTCTGGCCCAACGAGCTTCAAGGGAGGTATGAACTCATTGAACTCCAATGAGTAAAGGTGTGAACACAAGCCTTGTATTAATTAGTTCTACTTAGTACCTTGTTTCAGGTTCTGCCCAAAATATCTTCTTGTAAGATTAGATCAACTCTAATTAGTTAACAGTTAGTAAGGATTCCAACATCTCCCCCTTTCTTTTGTTTTAAAACATAGGGGGTTTCTGAGGGGGTACACATAAATCCATCAATATGGGCCAGAACTTTGTAACAGATATACATGGTATACATAAATCCATCAATATGGGAGGCATTATACATAATTTACAAAAGCACACAGCAATATAACACAGGCTAGTGGTAATGTAACAAATAACATGAATCAACATGAAAATTTAACTACTGCAAAAGTCTCATCAACAATCTTTCATCTCAAGAAATCCAATGATTCTTGCAATTGCTTAAAATACATAAGCACATAGTAATATAACACAGGCTAGTAGTAATGTAACAACATAAATCGACCTGAAAATTTACAAATGTCCATAAGTCCTATAAATAGTCCATAAGGAATCCATTGTCCATTAGTTCATGCGCCAGGAATCTAATAATTCCTGTAAGCTCTGAAGTACTGCAAAAAGTCTCATCAACAATTTTTCATCTCAGGGAATCCAGTGATTCTTGCTGGTTTTTCAGGAACTGAAAGCCAAAATGTTGTGAGCTTTTTCTTCTCAAAACGCAGCCAGGTGATAAAAGTTCAGATCTTTTATTATCTCCAATATAGCCCGGTTAGCTTAGAGGCCTATCTCTCTGCTTGGTTCCAAGAGCTCTCTCCAAATGTCTTTAAATCCAAAGGTCTGGTCCTTCAGCCTCTGCCTCTGCTTTCTTCAGCCTCCAGCCAGCTCCAGTCTTCATGTCATTCCGGTGAAATCTCGACTTGTAGCGTCTTCCTCTGAAGAACGTCTTCGACTGGCCCATTGGCCTATTTATGCTCCTTCCAGAGAGAGGGATTGTGGGTTTTCTCCCATAGTGCTCTCTGGCCCAAAGGGCTTCAAGGGAGGTGTGAACTCATTGAACTCCAATGAGTAAAGGTGTGGACACAAGCCTTGTATTAATTAGTTCTACTTAGTACCTTGTTTCAGGTTCTGCCCAAAACATCTTCTTGTAAGATTAGATCAACTCTAATTAGTTAGCAGTTAGTAAGGATTCCAACAGGGAAAGCCATCTATATGTGCACAAATGTTTATGGCAACCCTCTTTGTAGTGGCCAGAAACTGGAAAGTGAGTAGATGCCCATCAATTGGAGAATGGCTGAATAAATTATGGTATATGAATAATATGGAATATTATTGTTTGGTAAGAAATGATCAACAAGATGCTTTCAGAAAGGCCTGGAAAGACTTACATGAACTGATGCTGAGTGAAATGAGCAAGGCCAGGAGATCATTATATACTTCAACAACAATACTATATGATGATCAATTCTGATGGACCAAACCATCTTCAGCAATGAGATGCACCAAATCAGTTCCAATGGAGCAGTAATGAACTGAATCAGCTACGCCTAGCAAAAGAACTCCGGGAGATGACTAAGAACCATTACATTGAATTCCCGATCCCTATATTTTTGCCTGCCTGTATTTTGGATTTCCTTCACAGGCTAATTGTACACTATTTCAAAGTCTGATTCTTTTTGTACAGCATAATAATGTTTATTCATGTATACTTATTGTATATCTAATTTATATTTTAATATATTTAACATCTACTGTCATCCTACCATCTAGGGGAGGGGATAGGGGGAAAGAGGGGAAAAATTGGAACAAAAGGTTTGGCAATTGTCAATGTTGTAAAATTACCCATGCATATAACTTGTAAATAAAAAGCTATTTAAAAAAAAGAGTTTTAGGAAAGATAGAATACAAATAGATTCATTTATAATACAGAAATAACCTGGTAGTTTACATCTATAGTTTAGCCTTCCTAAACTGTACCCTTTATGGTACAGTAATTGATAATTTTTGTCAATGCAAGAAATTCAAGGAATTCAAAAAGAGCCCATTACATGAAAGACTTACTTAATGCCAAAAAAGTCCACTTAAAGAAGAGATAATCCTATCAATTCTTCTCCCTACTTGCCTCAAGGAGTATCTTGAATAGTAATTCAGACTCTCTCATTTAATGCTTCTTGCTATAACTTACCCAACTACCAAGGACCTGGTGTCTGTATTCATCCCCATCATCTCCAATTCAATCATTTGAAAGATAGCTACTCAAGTCCTATATAAGGGATTACTGTATCATTTGGAAATCCAAATAGTCTTCCATTTTGTAAAGAAGCAAACAAGGAGTTTTTTTTTAAGTTTTTATTATTATTATTATTTACAAATACATATCTGCATTAGCTTACCTTTTCAAAAATCATGAATGGTATTGCATGTACGCATACATTTGTGTATATAAGAGGAGTGGTTCTTATTGTTGTAGTTAGGGTTTATAGAAATTTTTAAGGTTTGCAAAGAACTTTATATATGTCATATCATTTGGTCCACAATAACCCAAAGTAGGTAATATTATCTCCATTTAATAGCTGAAAGAAAAGATTAAGTAATTTGCCATAGGTCACATTGCTATTAAATGTTTAAGGAAGGTTTTGAACTCAGGACTTCATAACTTCATGGCCTATTCATTATCCAATATGTTATCTAGTTGCCTATCTTAATAGAGATATAAATGAATATATAAAGAGAATATATTCATCTCTCATCCACATATGCCCCTCCCCCCCACACATATACCCATCATTGAAATCTTTCTTCAATATCTTATCAAAACATACCAGGTAGCAATGTATCCTAATTCCAGGAAAAGAATATAAGGTAAAGTCCTTATATTTTCTTGTTCTTTGACAGGGAAAAGAATTTTAAGTGCTCCCACACCAAACCCAAGTCACAAAGTGATCACAAATTATGTTACATACAATTGTACCTGTTTGGTAACATGCACCTTTTACAAACCACCTTGATAATGTGTCGGACAAGTTGGTTGCAAGACCCCTGTTCCCAATTAACTAATCAGAGATATCATCAGGTACAAAGAGAAAGCATTTATTTAATCCCGGCAGGGAGAGGCCCAAACATACCTGGGAGCTATATCACCTCCTCCATGTGCTCTTGAAACCTGGCCAGCTTCCAACTTGTTCAGGGTTTAAAAGCAAAAGACCAGAGCCTTCTCATTGGATAGACTAAAAGGACATAACCATCCTTCACCAATGGTCACCAATGTTGGCTACCTTCTACAGGTCATGTCACTTCCTGCAACTTCCTGTATCTTAGGGTTCAAAGTTCATCCCTCCAGAAATCATATGACCTCCCCAGGATCCCAGCTCTGGAAATAGAGATCATGTGACTCAATATTGAGAAATACTTCATCCAATCAGTCCCATTCAGTAAGAAAATTCTTGAGAAACTATTTTCTTTTTTTTTTTTAATTTTAATTTTATTTTATTTAATAATAACTTTGTATTGACAGCATCCATGCCAGGGTAATTTTTTACAACATTATCCCTTGCACTCGCTTATGTTTTGATTTTTCCCCTCCCTCCCTCTACCCTCCCCCCTCCAAGATGGCAAGCAGTCGAGAAACTATTTTCAAAAACAGTAAACTAAAACATTCAAGTGAGTTTGTAATCTAGCATTTAATTGGTTCCATGATTATACAGAAACAAACTCAGAACATATGCATACTTTCCTCCAAATCAAAATCAAAATAATTTCTAAAACTTGTCAAATTTTATTAAAATATTTATTATTAAATCAATATTCAAGTAGAAATAAGATTCCTTAAGAGGAAAAAATCTTTACATGTTTGACTATTATTGTGAACATATGTAATCTACAGAATGTTTTGTTTAAAACACTCCATTGTATCTGCATCAGCAAAGCAGTACAAATATCTACTGTCACAACTGGAAGCAATCTCATTACACAGAACTGCTTATGATGTATTTGTGCTTCTACCTTTTGTTGTGGGCATCAAGTTGGTGCCGTGAATAGAGTATCTGGCCTGGAGCCAAGAAGACTCCTCTTCCTGAATTCAGATTTGGCTTCAGAAACTCACTAGTTGGACTTCCGGTTAAGATGGCGGAGAGGAGGCTCACAGCTGCATAAGCTCCACGCTTTCTCTCACTATCCATTTCATTACAAGCCTCTGAATCAATGCTTGACTGAAAAAAAACCCCACAAATAGTTACCAAGAGAAGCCATCCTTGAGATCCGCCAAGAAAGGTCTGTCTTTACTGGAGGGCTGGGGCGGTTTTAGATCGGGCGCAGGCTGAGGGCAGCGGCAGTGAGAGCACGGGAGCAGACTGGAGAGGGGGTGGAGAGTGATCGCAGCCATCTCTGCGGGGAGAGCTTCGCTACAGGTTTGGAACCTGCAGCAAATCAGCAGCCCAGCAGAGAAGCTAAAAACACCGGGGCTGAAGAACACAACCGCAAACAGCTGGAGTCTCTCAGGACCTGGCCGCCCCCCCCTTCCCCCCCTCAGTGACTCAGCACGCTCTGGGATCTCAGAGCGCAGGCGCAGCACAGTCCTGCTAGTGCCTCACTGCTGCCCCCTGCAGTCTGTAGAGGAAGCTCGATAACACACCCAGCCCCCCCCCCCCCCAAAGAAAGACTCCAGTTTTTTCTGTTTTTCTTTGGTAGTTTGTCTCTGATTAATAGACAGAATGAGCAAGAAGCTGAAGAGGACTTTAACCCTTGACAGCTTCTACACAGATAGAGAGCAGACTCTAAATCCTGAGGAGACTAAAAACAGGCAGTCCCCAGGTGATTCCCCAAAGGAGGAGATTGTCTGTTCCTCAGCACAGATGAACCTCATAGAAGTGATTAAAAAGGCTCTCACAAGGGAGCTAGAAGAAAAATGGGAAAAGGAGAGGGAGGCTTGGCAAAAGAGCCTGGAGAAGTCAGTTAAAGAGAGAGTGGATAAAGAAGTAAAATCCTTGAAAAATAGGATTAGTGAACTGGAAACAGAAAACAGCTCTCTAAAAAACAAAATTGGCGAAATGGAAAAAAATTCCACAGAACAAAAGAACTCAATTGGACAATTAGAGAAAGATTTTTAAAAAGTGAGTGAAGAGAATACTTCACTGAAAATCAGAATTGAACAAGTGGAATTGAATGACTCGAGGAGACAAGAAGAATCAGTCAAGCAAATCCAAAAAAATCAAACAATGGAGAAAAATGTGAAATACCTTCTGGGGAAGACAACAGACCTGGAAAACAGATCCAGGAGAGACAATCTGAGAATCATTGGACTCCCAGAAAAACATGATGAAAAAAAGAGCCTGGACACTATTTTCCAGGAAATTATCAAAGAGAACTGCCCAGAAGTCATAGGAACAGAGGAAAAAATAAACATTGAAAGGATTCATCGATCACCCACTGAAAGGGATCCTAAAATCAAAACACCAAGGAATATAGTGGCCAAATGCCAGAACCCTCAGATGAAAGAAAAAATATTGCAAGCGGCTAGAAAAACCCAATTCAAGTATCAAGGAGCCACAATAAGGATCACCCAGGATCTGGCAGCATCCACATTAAAAGATCGAAGGGCCTGGAATATGATATTCCGAAAGGCTAAGGAACTTGGTATGCAACCAAAAATAACTTACCCAGCGAGAATGAGCATCTTTTTCCAGGGAAGAAGATGGACATTCAACGAAGTAAGCGAATTTCATCTATTTCTGATGAAAAAAGCAGAACTTAACAAAAAGTTTGATCTACAAATATAGAACTCAAGAGAAATCTAAAAAGGTAAAGATTAATCTTGGGAACTATATTTTGACTATATAGATGTATAAAGAATACATGTATACCTTGTTCTAGAAATTGATGTGGAAAGGACATTGTACCAAAAAAAGGGTAAAGGGGGGGTACTACATCTCATGAAGAGGCATAGGAAACCTATTATATCTGAGAGAAAGAATGGAGGGGGATGAATATAGTGGGTATCTTACTGCCTTCAGAATTGGCTTTAAGTGAAAAATCTTAAGACATATTCAATCTATGGTGAAACTTCTCCCATCTCATTGAAAAGTGAGAAGGGAAAAGTGGAAAGGGAAGGAATAAGCTAAGCGGAAGGGAATACGGGAACTGGGAGGGAAAGGGGTAAGATAGGGGGAGGAACTCTAAGGCGGGGGGAGGGACACTAAAAAGGGAGGGCTGTGAGAAGCAAGGGGTGCTCACAAGCTTAATACTTGGAAGGGGGGGAAAGGGGAAAGAAGGGAGGAAAGCATAAACCGGGGTTAACAAGATGGCAAGTAATACAGAATTGGTCATTCTAACCATAAACGTGAACGGGGTAAACTCCCCCATAAAGAGGAAGCGGTTAGCAGAATGGATTAAAAGCCAGAATCCTACAATATGTTGTTTACAGGAAACACACCTGAAGCGGGGAGATACATGCAGGTTAAAGGTAAAAGGTTGGAGCAAAATCTACTATGCTTCAGGTGAAGTCAAAAAAGCAGGGGTAGCCATCCTGATCTCAGATCAAGCTAAAGCAAAAATTGACCTAATTAAAAGAGATAAGGAAGGACACTATATCTTGCTAAAGGGTAGCATGGATAATGAAGCACTATCTATATTAAACATATATGCACCAAGTGGGGTAGCATCTAAATTCTTAAAAGAGAAACTAAGAGAGCTGCAAGAAGAAATAGACAGTAAAACTATAATAGTGGGAGATCTTAACCTTGCACTCTCAGAATTAGATAAATCAAACCACAAAATAAATAAGAAAGAAGTCAAAGAGGTAAATAGAATACTAGAAAAGTTAGATATGATAGATCTCTGGAGAAAATGTAATGGAGACAGAAAGGAATACACTTTCTTTTCAGCAGTTCATGGAACCTATACAAAAATTGACCATATATTAGGACATAAAAACCTCAAACTCAAATGTAGTAAGGCAGAAATAGTAAATGCATCCTTTTCAGACCACGATGCAATGAAAATTACATTCAACAAAAAAGCAGGGGGAAGTAGACCAAAAAATAATTGGAAACTAAATAATCTCATACTAAAGAATGATTGGGTGAAACAGCAAATCATAGACATAATTAATAACTTCACCCAAGAAAACGATAATAATGAGACATCATACCAAAATGTATGGGATGCAGCCAAAGCGGTAATAAGGGGAAATTTCATCTCTCTAGAGGCCTATTTGTATAAAATAGAGAAAGAGAAGGTCAATGAATTGGGTTTGCAATTAAAAATGCTAGAAAAGGAACAAATTAAAAACCCCCAGTCAAACACTAAACTTGAAATTCTAAAAGTAAAAGGTGAGATCAATAAAATTGAAAGTAAAAAAAACTATTGAATTGATTAATAAAACTAAGAGTTGGTTCTATGAAAAAACCAACAAAATAGACAAACCCTTAGTAAATCTGATTAAAAAAAGGAAAGAGGAAAATCAAATTGTTAGTCTTAAAAATGAAAAGGGAGAACTCACCACTAACGAAGAGGAAATTAGAGCAATAATTAGGAGTTACTTTGCCCAACTTTATGCCAATAAATTCGACAACTTAAATGAAATAGAAAAATACCTCCAAAAATACAGCTTGCCCAAACTAACAGAGGAAGAAGTAAATATCCTAAACAGTCCCATCTCAGAAAAAGAAATAGAACAAACTATCAATCAACTCCCTAAGAAAAAATCCCCAGGACCAGATGGATTTACATGTGAATTCTACCAAACATTTAAAGAACAATTAACTCCAATGTTATATAAACTATTTGAAAAAATAGGGATTGAAGGAGTCCTACCAAACTCCTTTTATGACACAGATATGGTACTGATACCTAAACCAGGTAGGCTGAAAACAGAGAAAGAAAATTATAGACCAATCTCCCTAATGAATATTGATGCTAAAATCTTAAATAAAATATTAGCAAAAAGATTACAGAAAATTGTCACCAGGATAATACACTATGACCAAGTAGGATTTATACCAGGAATGCAGGGCTGGTTCAATATTAGGAAAACTATTAGCATAATTGACTATATCAATAACCAAACAAACAAAAACCACATGATCATCTCAATAGATGCAGAAAAAGCATTTGATAAAATCCAACAGCCATTCCTAATAAAAACACTTGAGAGCATAGGAATAAATGGACTTTTCCTTAAAATAGTCAGGAGCATATATTTAAAACCATCAGTAAGCATCATATGCAATGGGAAAAACTGGAACCTTTCCCAGTAAGATCTGGAGTGAAGCAAGGTTGCCCACTATCACCATTATTATTTAATATCGTATTAGAAACACTAGCCTCGGCAATAAGAGTCGAGAAAGATATAAAAGGAATTAGAGTAGGCAATGAGGAAACCAAACTATCACTCTTTGCAGATGATATGATGGTATACCTAGAGAACCCCAGAGATTCTACCAAAAAGCTATTGGAAATAATTCATAATTTTAGCAAAGTAGCTGGCTACAAAATAAATCCCCATAAATCCTCAGCATTTTTATACATCACCAACAAAACCCAACAGCAAGAGATACAAAGAGAAATTCCATTCAGAATAACTGTCGATACCATAAAATATTTGGGAATCTATCTACCAAAGGAAAGTCAGGAATTATATGAGCAAAATTATAAAAAAGTCTCCACACAAATAAAGTCAGACTTAAATAATTGGAAAAATATTAAGTGCTCCTGGATCGGCCGAGCGAACATAATAAAGATGGCAATACTCCCTAAACTAATCTATTTATTTAGTGCTATACCAATCAGACTTCCAAGAAAATATTTTATTGATCTAGAAAAAATAACAACAAAATTCATATGGAACAATAAAAAGTCGAGAATCTCAAGGGAATTAATGAAAAAAAAATCAAATGAAGGTGGCCTAGCTGTACCTGATCTAAAATTATATTATAAAGCAGCAGTCACCAAAACCATTTGGTATTGGCTAAGAAATAGATTAGTGGATCAGTGGAAAAGGCTAGGCTCACAAGACAGAATAGTCAATTATAGCAATCTAGTGTTTGACAAACCCAAAGCCCCTAACTTCTGGGAAAAGAATTCATTATTTGATAAAAACTGCTGGGATAATTGGAAATTAGTATGGCACTTCCTAGTAATTTTTTACCTTTTCCAATTCATATTTCAGCAAGTTGTTACTTTCTTGCAAAGCTTCTCTTTCCTTTCCCTATTTTTCTTCTAACTCTCTTTTGAGATTTTTAATGATCTCTTCTAGGAGAGCTTTATGTAAAAGGGGACAGGTAACATTCCCCTTTGGGGTATTGTCTGGAGACTGTTTGCTATTAGTCTCCTTGGGGTTGCAAACCTGCTCTTTTTCTATATAGAAGCTATCCTTTGTCCTTTTCATTTTTTTACTCATTTTTTAAAGCTTTTAGGGTCTGCCTTCAGGGCAAAGGGGTTACCAGCTTCCTTTGCAAAACAGGGAAAGATGTAAGCAAGCTTCAGGCAGCCAGGTATGGAAGTGCTCTGGGCAAACTCCTCTCCCCGCCCCCAACGGGAAGTGATTCAGCATGGCCGAGCTACTGAAGTGCCCAGTGGAGAACCCCACCCCCTTGCTGTGTGGTTTAGTGACTGCCCTAAGGCTAGAGACTTAGGAATAAAAGTGTCACTCCCTCAAGCCAAAGCCCACCTTGTGGCTGTGGGTATTAGCAGCTGACCAGCAAATAGCCCTGCTGATATCGGAAGTGTTTCTGCCTGAAAGCAAATTGCACTGTGAAAGTTCTATTGCCCCAAGCCGAACCTCCCTCTCCCTTCTCCCCTCTGCTGTGCAGATTAGTAGCTGCCCCGGGCTGTGCCCCTTTTGCCATGCAGGTTTGCAACTGCTCTAAGGAAAAGCCCAGTACTGCTGGTTGGGGCTGCAAGGTTGTGTTGTGATTTGTGCTGTCACTTCCGGTTGCTTTTGGGTGGGTAAAGCCAAATCCTGTTAGGATCTGTTGTTTTTTTAGAGTGCCTTTGAATTCTCTGTTGATCTACTGTTTTGTAAACAGGGCAGAGAAATCAATCTATGCCAATGTCATCTCTGTAATTTTTCTAACCACAGAGACCACTCCTGCCCGGTCTGCACAATATGCTTGCCTCTAGTTCTCTCCCTGCTTGTGCTCATCTTCTCCCCGGCCCCTCAGGACAAACCTTTTCTGTCAAAATTCCAGATTATCTTTAGCTGGTGAGTTGTTGTATTTCAAGTCTTCATGGGTTTTACCAGTCAAGCGCTATTTTTGAGGCTGAATTTAATGTTGCTCATGAGGGTATCAGAGAGCCTAGAAAGTTGTGTGTGCCTTCTCTGCCATTTTGGCTCCACCACCCCTCAAATGTGTACATTAATAGGAAAGGCACAAAAGGAAATTAAAGGGTAGTATAGGATAAAGTGGGGTACAGAAGAATGTTTAAATTAAGAGGAGTTATGGTACCAATATGGTACTGATATTTAAATAAGGGACAGCTAAAATGGAGGGAAAAAAATCATAGAACAATTTTCTTAGTGCATATTGGGAAAAAAATTTAAATAAAATACAATAAGGTGAGTACAGCAGTATGTCATAAGGATTATATGATATGACTAGGTGGAATTTTTACCAGGAATGTAGGACTGGTTAAATAATAAGGAAACTATCAGCATAATTAACTATCAATAACTAAACTAACAAAAATCTTATGATTATCTCAATGACTTCTGAAAAAGCTTTTGAAAAAATGCAGCAGTCAAAACTATACGATATTGGCTAAGAAATTGGTAGATCTCTAGAATGGACTTGTTCCACAAGACATAGTAGTCAATGATGATAGTAATTTCACATTTGATAAACTTGAAAATCTAAGCTTTTGGGATAAGAACATAGTATTTGAAAAAAAATAATAACTTGGGAAAGTGGGGGAGGGGAATAGAACACAAATGACCTATAGATCAAGATCTCATATCACACATAAAGATAAAGGTGAAAATGGATGCATGAGTTTGACATTTAGTATGACACCATAAGGAAATTAGAGGAACTAATAGTCTACCTAAAAGATGTATGGGAAAAATTCATGACCAAAGAAGACATAAATTAGAAAATGCAAAATAGATTATTTTAATTTTATTAATTTGAAAAGTGTTTATACAAACAAAACCAATGCAACCAAAGTTTAAAGGAAAATAGAAAACTGGAAAACAATCTTTACAGTAAGTGTCTCTTATAAAGTCCATATTTCTCAAATACATAAAAAATAAAGTCAAATGCATAAGAATAAAAGTCATTTTCCAATTGTTAAATGATCAAAAAATATAAATAAGAAGTTTTCAAATGAAGAAATCAAAGTTTTCAACAGGCATATGAGGTGCTCTAAATCACTTTTATTAGAGAAATTAATGCAAGGTACCATTCCACAGCAGTCAAATTGGACAATACGACAAAAAAAAATGATGAATGTTGGATGCAATCTTGGAAATCTGGGAGAATAACATCTTGTTGGTGGAGTTGTGAACTGATCCTATCATCATGAAGAGCAATTTACAACTACACCCAAAGAGCAATCAAAGTACATACTTTTGATGCAACAATACCAGTACCAACAATACCAATACAATAACAAAAATACCAGGTGGGTGTCCCAAAGAGATCATAAAAAGGGAAAAGGAACAACATGTGCAGAAAATATTTCTAGCAGCTCTTTTGTGGTGACAAAATATTGGAAAAATGAAGGGATGCTCATCTATTGGGGAACAAGTTGTGGTATCTGAATGTGATGAAACAGGCAGATTTCAGAAAAAAACTGAGAAAGACTTATATAAACTGATGCAAAATGAAAGGAGCAGTACCAAGAAAACATTGTACATAGCATCAGCAACATTGTGTTCTGAGCAATTATGAATGACTCAGCTCTTCTCAGAAACACAAAGCTCAGCAGCAAGACAGAAGGAAATTTCATGTAAAATAACTGTAAACGATATAAAATGTTTGGGAGTCTTCCTAAAAAGACAAATCCAGAAATTATATGAACACAATTATGAAACTTTTTTTCACACTAATTAAGCAAGATATAAATAATTGAAAGATGACAATTTTACCTAAATTAATTTACTTATTTACTAAATAAGTAGTGGCTTTAAATAAATTTACTTATTCAGTGTCAGCACTTATTTAGTACTGGTTAAGAAATAGAGTAGTGGATCAAGTGTAAAGAATATTTACCCAAGGCACAGTAGTAAATGAATCATTTAGGGTTGATAAATCCCAAAATTCCAACTTCTGGGCTAAAAACTCATTATTTGACAAAAATTGCCAGGAAAATTGGAAAATAACATGACAGAAATTAGGTATTGCCCAACATTTCACACTATATATATCAAGATAAGATCAAAATTGGTACATGATTTGAATGTAAAGGGGAATACTTCAAGCAAATTAGAAGAACAAAGAATAATTTATCTGTCAGATCTATGGAAAAAAGGAAGAATTTTTGACCAAATAAGAGATGAAGAATACTATGAAATGAAAGATTGATAATTTTGATTACATTAAATTCAAAAGTTTTTGTACAACAAAACCAATGAAAGCAAAATTAAAAGGAAAGCAGACAGGTATGCAACACTCTATTTTTTTTTATCTTATTTTGTTTTATTTTGCAGAGGCAATTGGGGTTAAGTGACTTGCCCAGTGTCACATAGCTAGGGAGTGTTAAATGTCTTAGTCTAGATTTGAACTTAGCTCCTCCTGACTTCAGGGCTGGTACTTTATCTACTGTGCCACCTAGTGCCCCTAGGCAATAATCTTTATAGCAAATATCTCCCATAAAGGCCACATTTCTCAAATATATAGAGAAGTGAGTCAAATTTATAAGAACACGTCATTCTCTAATTGATAAATTGTCAAAGATGCAGTTTTCAGATGAAGCAAAACTATCTACAGTAATATGAAAAAATGCTCTAAATCAATATTAGAAAATGCAAATTAAAATAAGGTTGAGATATCACATCACATGTATTAGAGTAGACAATATGACAAAAAAAGAAATTGACAAATATTAGAAGGGAATTTGGAAAATGGGGACAAAAGCACACTCTTTGTGGAGTTATGAACTGATCCAATCATTCTGGAAAGAAATTAGGAACTATGCCCAAAGGGCAACAAAATTGTGCATCTTCTTTGATACAGTAATACTACTACTAGGTCTGTATCCCAAAGACATCATTAAAAAGGGAAAAAAGGAAAAAAAAAAAAAAAAAGGACCTACATGTACAAAATATTTATAACAGCTCTTTTACTGGTGGCAAAGAATTGGAAATTGAAGGAATGCCAAACAACTGAGGAATGGATGTACAAATTGTGATGTATAAATATGATGGAATATTCTAATGCAAGAAAAAATGATGAGTAGGTGGATTTCAAAAAATATGGAAAGATTTACATGAATTAATGCTGAGTGAAGTGAGCACTATGTAGAGAGAATACAGTTGCAATGGCACTGTGATACTCAGCTATGGTTGACTTAGATCTTCTTAGATGCACATTGATCCAAGACAATTCCCAAAGACTCATGACAGAAAATGCTATATATATATATATATCCAGAGAAAAACATCATGAAATGTGAATGCAGACCAAAGCATACTATTTTCAATTGTATCTTTTCCATTTTTGTTCATTTCTTCTTTTACAACATGACTAATGTGGAAACCAATTGCATTCCATTGCCATTTCTGAAGCTTGGCTTATGCCCCTCCATTTAATCTGGGGCCCTGATAATCCCAGCTGCTGCTTCCATAAAACTGACTGAATTCTTGGCATGAGGGGGTGGAATTATTCCCTCTTGACTCCCATCATTCAACCATCTTGTGACTTCAAGGCAGAGTATAGCCCTCCTGCTGTAAAGAATCCGTCATTTTTCATTTTACTTTTTTTTTTTCTCATCATCTCATTCTTCAGTCTCAATGGATGTCTCTAGCACCCTCTCTGGAAAGGCTTTGGGAAGTGTGAGAAGGGGAGAATTGGCTGAGAAGAGAATGTCTCTGCTTCTTTTCTACCTTTCTACCTTAGCAGATATCTCAGGATGGCAGGTCAGAATTTCTTACAGGAAAATTCAAGATAGCTGGCCTCTTGAACCATTCACTTTTTGTTTTGTCCTCTGAAGACCAGGAGTAGAACCAGCACATGATGGCTTGGAGGTGGTTATGTGCAAACAAAATTTGGATTTGGAGAAGTAGACCTCTTCAGGAATTCATGAGTCAGAAATCTTGCCATTTGACTAAAGCAAAGAATTACTCTCCTTTGTTTTTATTCAGAGTCTCTGTTTTTTCTCCAAGCAGAATGTGAGAATGGGCACCAATGGGAAGACACCATTCTCTTCGAACTGCTTGTATATGCACCTTCTGTGGAAGAAATAGGATGAAAAATCCATATTTTTTTTTTTTCCACAGAACTTGAATATTGGAACATGGATCACAGGAGCTGGGTCAGGTTGTGAGCTGGAAATATTGGCAAGGTAGGAAACATCTGCAGGGCAAAGCTTGTTTCCCAAAGAGTTGTGCAGCTCCAAAGTGAGATTGGCTTGTGCAAAGTCTCCAGTCTTGTTAGGAAGCCGAGTTAGCAGACTATCCCTGGAGGGCTGAGAGAGGAGGAAATCCTCTCCGGATAGAATAGCCAGTACCAAAAGACTGCCTGCTTTCAGTTCAATATTGAGCATCCGCTGTCTCCCTAGCATTGGTCCAGGTGCTCATCTACTAGAGTGCAGGGGTAGGGGAGATTTCCATAACACACAGAAGGCCTTCAGGTGCCATTTCTCTTGGCTGCACAAGTGGGAACACAGAGAAGGCCTTTGGGGAAATGCAATTGTTTTGGTTCAGGGAGGAAGAGACAGACCACAATGCCTCATAGGTTAATCAATAAGTAAGCTCTTAAGTCCCATGCATCTTAAAGTAAGATGCCACCAGCCAGCCAAGTGGAAAATATTCTTTCTTGCCTCGGAACGATCTGTACTTGTGTCTACCAATCCTTTTAGTGGTATTCCATTCACATAAATTGTGAGCATAGGTTGGTCATCTATCATAGCTGCAGTCTAAAATATTCCTGGACTCTGTGGCTTGAAGTCAGCATCTGGGCAACCATCATCAGATTGTCTATCAGGGGTATGTAACAGTAAGCCTGATGCTACTATTTCTCCTGGTTGATAAATCACAGGCTCTCTACCTGTGTTAGTGACTGGGATATTAGCTACAATTTCCCCAGTTTCCCACATCAGTGTGTGGATGGCCACTGTTTTGTAAGCACTCTCAGGAGATGAAATGGTCAAGCCTATTGTGCCCAGAGGCAAGGGATCCATAGACTGGACAGGAAAAGATTTCACCTCTCCAGAGGATATCTCAGTAGTCTCTACTGCATACAACTCTGTTTTTCCTAATTGCAATCCCCTTTTCCCCTCCGATTGCCTTTTGGCTAATTGATTGTGTAATCTCCTTCTTCCATCTGTTTGCCTTTTGGTTGATTGATCATATCTTACTATCGAATTTCTAAAGACTCTCTGATTCTAAAGACTTTCCATGTTTGCACATGCATAACCTTTATCAAATTGTTTGCTATCTTGAGGAAAGAGAAGGAAATGAAGGAATAGAGAAAAAAAATGGAACTCAAATCTTATTAAAATGAATACTGAAATCTATCTTTACATGTAATTGGGGAAAATGCTGTTCACACAAAATGTCTCTTTAAGAGGCATCCATGCACCAGAGTGGATAGAAAACTGACTTGAGGTCTATAGAAATCACAGATTTGAGGGAAGAGGAAATCTGACAAATCAAAGGGTTTGAAATATTCAGTAAGAAAATTTTAACTTGAGGATATTCTGATGTATATACCTAACATTAGGTTTGGATTTCTAAATGATTATACAACAAAATGTTATGTTATCTGCTATTAGAGTAAATGATAGAAACAAGATAAAAAATACAATTTGGGTTGGTCATTGCTGTATCTTCTCATATTTGAATAAGCAAAGAGAACTCTGCAGATCATGGACAGCTTCCTACACCCCACTGGGATAATTTGTTGATACTCATAGGAGCTAAAGAAATCTCTTCATCTTTCTAAACTGTGTGAAGTTTTATATGTGAGTTTTATAACACTGAGCTGTTAACTCATTTATTAGGACACTTGGCTAATAATATATGACTATCAGAGCTATTTCTATGTAAGGTACTTGACTTTAATCTGGAATAACCACAGAATGAGCCTATAAATTGAGCTAGATATCTCATACTATGATAAGAGGATGGGAATGAATCCATGTAAATTAGTCCCCATTCCATGAAGAGTCTCATTGGATTAATAGTATTATCTTTGCATTTAATGGAATTAAATATTAAAAGCAAATTCAAAGTTCACATTGGTTGATGTTAACAATAAAGCATAATTAAATTAATGCGCCTATTTTTTGCTAACTTCTTGATTTTATCTCCATGTAAACCATTATTGATTAGTGTCCCATTAGAGTCTAGACAGACATAATAGCTTTTAAAAATATGAAAGTATGATTCTGCCAATCCATGAAAGCATTTTTATAGTTTAATGTGTGAATCTTTAAGAACTTCTCACAGAATCATAGAATGTTAAAGCCTCATATGAACCTCAGAAGACATTTATTCTAAATCAATGCTAACCAATTTTATGACAACAAATCTGACAATCTAAGTGAAATAAAGGAATCCTTACTGAAACGTAAATTGCCTAGATTAACAGAAGAGGAAATAGGATACTTAACCCTATTTTAGCAAAAGAATTGAACAATTCATCAACAAAATGCTTTTAAAAAATCTCCAGTATCATGTAGATTTACAACTGAATTCTACCTAACATTTAAAGAACAATTAATTTCAATACTATTCAAACTATTTGGGAAAATAGGAAAAGAAGGATTCCTACCAACTTGTTTTTTATGATGTGAATATAATGATGCTACCCAATCTAGTATATGTCAAAATAGAGAAAAAAAATTACAGACCAATTTTCCTAATGAAACTTGATGCAAAAATTTCAAATGAAATATTAGGAAATAGATAATAATATATCACAAGTATTATACAGGATGGCCAGGTGGAATTTAGACCAGGAATGCAGGGCTGGTTCAATGTCAGAAAAACTATTAGCACGATTAGCCATATCAACAATAAAATTAACAGAAATCACGTGACTACATCAATAGAAACAGAACATTTTTCACATGATAAAATCAGATTTAAATAAGTTGAAAAGTATTAACTGTTCATGGGTAGGCAGAACCAACATAATAAAAAAACACATTTCTACATAAATAGATGTCTACTTATTTAGTGCCATACCAATCAAAGTATCAAAAATTATTTTAAAAAACTAGAAAAAATAAGGAGTTTATCTGGAAGAACAAAAGCTCAAGGATATCTTGAGAATCTTTTTTTTTAAAGTAAAAGAAGGTAGTCCAACTATATCAGATCTCAATCTGTATTATAAAGAAGTAATTATCAAAAATAACTTGGTACTGGCTAAGAAATATAATGGTGGATAAGTGGAATATATTAGGTACAATTTACATTATAATATATGAGCATAGTCATTTAATATATCATAAACCAAAAGATAAAAGTTTTTGGAAGAATAGCTCATTAATTAACAAAAACTCCTGGTGAAACTGAAAAACAGTATTATAGAAACTAGGCATTAACCAACATTTGACAACATATACCAAAATAAGATCAAAATGTTCACATGATTTTGATATTAAGTGTGATATTATAAGCAACTTGAAAGAGCATGAAATAATTTATTTTTCAGATTTATAAAAGGAAGATGAGATGAGAGTGTTATGAAATGTAAAATAGATCATTTTAATTGTATAAAATTGTTAAGGGACAGGTCAATTCCCCAAGAGCCTCCACAGGTGTGGATCATAGCATTGAAGGAGTAGCAAGGTAGCCTTTGCTGAGACAGGTATTGCAGACTAGAAATGAGATAAATTGGAGGCAGAGGGAAGAGGAGAGAGGCCAAACAACACAACAGCCTCTCAGTCTCCTTGTATCATCCTCTCACAAGAGGAGATCCATTCTGGGTTGGAGCTCCAGCAGCCACTGTCAGGTGGCCCTGTGTATTTTAGCAGCTCTCCCATGTATTCCAATATAAAATTTTTAAAGTTTTTGCACAAATAAAATTAATACAACCAAAATTAAAAGGAAAGCAGAAAATAGGGGGATTTGCAACAAGTATCTCTGAAGAAGGCCTCATTTCTCAAATATATGGAGAACTGAGTCAAACTTATAATAATACACATCATGCCCCACCTTGATAAATGGTCAAATGGTATGAACAGGCATTTTTCAGATGAAGAAATTGAAGCTTACTATAGTTATATTTAAAAAAAAAAAACTTTAAATCACCATTAACTAGAGAAAAGCAAATTAAAATAATTCTGAAGTACCACCTCATACCAATAAGACTGGCTAATATGATAGAAAATGAAAATGATAAATGTTGGCAAGGATGTGAGGGAAAGGGATTTCAATACATTGTAGGTGGAGTTGTCAAATAATCCAAGCATTCTGGAGAGCAATTTGGAACTATGTCTAAAGGCCTGAGAAACTGTGCATACTCTTTTGATCTAGCCATACCAATGTTAAGTTCATATTCAAAAGACATCAAAAAAAAAAAAAAGTAACATGCCCTATTTGTACAAAACTATAGTAGGTCTTTTTTTTTTTTTTTTTTTTTTTTTGTGGTAGCTAAGAAATGAAAATCAAAGGGATGTTCATCAACTAGGAACTAGGGAATGCCTCAACCATTATAGTGTATGATTTTAATGTAATATTATTGTACTATAATAAATTACAATCAGAATGATTTCAGAAAAAATGGATTGAAAAACTTAAATGAACAGATTTTTAGTGAAGTAAGTAGAACCAGGAGATGATTATACATAGTAACTAACAGTCATATTGCTTGATGAATAATTGTGAATGATTTAGTGATTCTTAGCAATACAATCATCCAAGACAATCCAAAAGGAATAATGGTGAAGTATATCATTTGTCTCCAAAAATAAAAACTGATATTGGTTGCATACAGGCAAGAGCATGCTTTTTTTTTTACTTTCTTTTATTTTTTCAAGTCTTCTTATACAAAATGAATAATATGAAAATGTTTTATGTAATTACACTTATATAATCTAAATCTGATTGCTTACAATCTCAGAGAGAAGGAAAGGGAATAGAATAGAATATTTAATATTTTATTTTTCCCTAGTTAAATTTTCCCTAGTTTCCTAGTTCTTTTTCCCTAATAAAAACAATTTTTAATTTTTGTTTTAAAAACTTTGAGTTTTCTTCTTTTCTTCTTACCATTCTTCATTGAGAAGGGAAAGGATCTACATATGTATAGTCATGCAAAAACATTTCTATATCATGTTGTGAAAAAAATATTTAACCACAACAAAAAAAAAAGAAAAAAGAAGTAAAAAGACCACAAAAAAGTGAAGAAAAATAAATTAAGTAAAAAGACCACGCTTTAGAACCATTAGTCTTTTCTCTGAATATGGACAGCATTTTTCATCATAAAGTAATTCAAAGATATCTTAGATTGGAACTCAAAACTTGAAATAAAAATATAATTGTTTAAAGTTACAAACCTCATTTTTCTGTATAGGTAAGGAAAAAAGTTACCCTTATTAAAATATTTTATATTTTTCTTTCATATTTACCCTTTTATGCTTCTCTTGAGTCTTGTATTTGAAAATGGAATTTTTTGTTTTGCTCTGGCCTTCCAACAGGAATGTTAGAAAGTCTTCTATTTTACTAAATATTCATTTCCCCCTGAAGCTCTATTTTGCTGAATGCTTGATTCCTGGTTGTAACCTAAATTCCTTTGCCTACCATAATACCACATTCCAAGACCTCTCCTTCTTTTATGTAAAAGTTGCTAAATCCTATGTAATCCTAACTGTGACTCTTTAATATTTGAGTTGCTTCTTTCTGGCTTTTTGCAGTAATTTATCTTGGACCTGAGAGGGCTGGAATTTGGCCATAATATTCCTGAAAGTTTTCATTTCCAGATATCTTTCAGAACATGATTGATAGATTCTTTCAATTAATTTTTTTACTCTCTTGTTTTAGAATATCAGGATAGTTTTCATTGATAATTTCCTGAAAGATTTACTTCTTTCATTTTTTTTTCCTCCATGGCTATTTGGTAGTCCAATAATTCTTATGTTATCTCTCCTGGATCTATTTTTCAGGTCAGTTGTTTTCACAAAAATGTATTTAACGTTTTCTTCCATTTTTCAATTCTTTTGATTTTGTTTGATTGATACTTAATATCTCTTAAGAATCATTATCTTCTACTTTCACAACTCTAAGCTTGTGAACTAGAAATGCTTGATATTCATGAGGACCAACATTCTATATTTACAAGTAGATTTTTAGTCACAATTTATTGCACTAATTCATATCTATAGATTATAAATTAATGACTTCTTCAATGTCTTTCTTTAAGATGACATAAGGTTCACAACTGCCTGAAAAACACTTGAAGTTTTTAAAGCATCATAAAATTACAAGATATTACTATGTTAATATTTTGTGCCATACACCTTTTTATTTGTCATTTCTTTTATGATTTTTACTTTTGGAGTCTTAAAAACCCATAAAGATTGAATACTAGAAAATAAAGCTTTTTCATTTTTAAAATTATCCCATTTTGGTATTCAAAAGAAGTTACTTTATAAATGTAATTGATTTTAAAAAATCTTCTTTGCTATGTCATAATTTCTTTTATATCATTAATTTTGCCTTTTGCAATTTTGTAAGATATCTTGGGAACTTGTAATTTTTTTTTTAAGTTGGTCTTTATATTCACTTCTAAGTGCTATTGAAAAGGCTTGTGAATAATATCGCTAAACCTTCCTAGTTTTCACTGTAAGGGATATGAAGGAAAGGAGGGATGATATTGGTGTTCCTTAATCAGAAGTACTGTATGTATGTATATGCATACAAGTTAGAGATGAGGAATTGCATAGTGAGTTGAAGGGGAGCCTCTGGATCAAAAAGATCTTAATGTAAAGGCTGCCCTTGAAAATACTAGTTGACTATGATAATTCCTCAGTGCCCAAGGCAGTTCTCTAAATTCCCAGATTACATTGAAAACTTTTTTTTAAATATTTAAAATGGAATAAATAATACCATCATTGTTTACCTCTTAATGCTATTATGAGAATCAAATGTAAGTGACAATGTAAGTGAAAATATTTTTTAATGTAAATTGTTGTATAAATGGAAAAAACATGCTAATTAGATAGATATTCTTAAGTAGTAATTATGTTTGGTAAGCCTTGTGTCAGTAGCACCTTCATGATATATAGATCTTTGGATCAACCCATCATAGCACTTTGCCTAGAGGATATCTTTCTTCTTACTTCCCTACCCCCATGTCATGTGGTATCTCCCCTAACTCCACTATGTTCCTCAATCCCACTTTTTCTCCTTACAGCAAATTAATTCTTTTAAGGTGTTGTCCTTTTCAGGATTTAGCTTACTACCTAAAAGCATGCTCCAACCTCATGAGGTACTCCCCTTCTACTGGATAATTGTGAGTTCCACTGAGAAATTTGTCTTTCATATGCTCTTTAAACTCTTTCATATTTATTCTTCGTATCTACTATATGTTTTTATTTTATCTGTAACCTATTGACCTAAATAAATCTACCTTTTGTCAAAGATAATGACCATTTTGAATTTTTTGTGTGATTGAATCCCAACTTTTAGTGCCTGATATGATTTGATGACAAACCCCACAACATAGATCACATCAAGGCTATTCTGACTCCAAGTCTAATGCTCTTGGTAGCATGATATGAAGGGGAAAAATGATAATAGGGAATTAATATCTGGCTAAGAAGATAGTGTCTGAAAATAGAATTCACATTTCTGTACCACAGCTTAAAATAAAATAATGACAATCTCCTAGGAGAGGGAATACACTAAACAAAGAAGAAAATAGTGTAAGAAAATATTTTTCAAGATTGCACAAATTTAATAAAATGGAACTAAAATGACAAAGATCAAAAGAGGAAGAATCCTACCTATATTATTCCCCTAAGTTGAACAGCACACACATACACACACACACACACACACACACAGAGAGAGAGAAAGAGAGAGAGAGAGAGAGAGAGAGAGAGAAAACTAGTACATGATGGGGAAAGAATAACAATTGAAAGGCTCAGAAGTTCACAAAAGATAAAAATCAAGAAAGGCCAGTTTCAATCACACATGATTAAAATGTTTATATATACAAATACTAAAATTTTGAATTTGAGATTCTAACACAAGGAGGCAATTTATCCTTATAGTTATCAATAAGAGTTATTCAAAGGAAAGAAGGGAGGTTAGGCATAGGGAGTGAAGAGATAAGGTGGCATTGTGTTATACTCATGTAAAGAAATGCAGCAATTATATTTGAATGAAACCAAGAGAAGGAGAAACAAAAGTGATTTTTATCATTTGGAGGATACTACAAAATACCTAGATAGAAAGAGAAACTAGATAAAAACTTTCATAGACAGATTGAAAGCCTTGCACAAAGTCATGGAGTTAGAATGGATTTCTATTTATAAAAGAAATCTCTATAGTTCTCTGTATGCCAAAGGCAGAGCAGGTAATAACTTCTTGAATTGCATCAGTAGGAATTTCAAATTATAATTTATTCTCTTCAGCTGTCACCTAAAAATCTGATGAACATGTCTTTTATATATTTATCTAAATAAAACATATAAAAATAAATAAATAAAATAATAATGATTAAAAATTAATTAAAATGCTAAACATCACAGGTTTAGCAAAGACTCCTAGATTCTTCCATTGGAAACCTTTCATTGTTTTAACTTTGAATTGTAAACAAGCATTCCTTGAATTTGACTATTTGAATAATTTTTAATTCCTGTAATTTTATTTATCTATTTCACATCTTTCTATCTTCTTTAGAAGATCACTACATTTAATCTCCTAAGTAATTCAATAAGAATAAATTTGGTCTTAAAATGGGTTAGAAAAATAATCAACTTTAAAAGTATAAGCCAGGGCTAGACAACAGCCAGAAAAAAGTTCTGAAAAAAGGCCTGCAAGTTTTAGTAGGCTACAATCTTAATATAAATCTACAATGTACACAGGGACTCAATCTGGGATGTAGCGCCCAAAAACAAAACAAAACAAAATAAAACACCACAATGTAATCTTGGACAACATCAAGTTTCATATATTCCATGAATAAGGAGCTAGTGGTCCAGCTGTATTCTATCAATATAACCTCATTAAAGATTTTCTGTTCATTTCTGGGCACCACATCTTAAGAATTCAATTTCATGATTTCATGTCATTTGAGAATCAGAAGAAAGAACCAGGGATGTTTAAGCCAGAGAAAAGAAATCTTGAGAAGCACTTGATAACTGCCTTCAAGTCAATCTGCTCAGACAAACCTGGAGATCATATGAACAAAATTACAGAAGACATTCAACTCTGAGATATAACCTATACATTTATAAGATTAGCTAACATGATATAAAAGGAAAAATCACAAATTCTGGAGAGAACATTAAAAAAGTGGAATGCTAATATGTTATTGGTTGAGTTGTAAACTAGTACAACTATTCTGGAGAATAATTTAGAACTGTTTCCCAAAGACTATAAAACTGCATATCTTTTGATCCATCAATACTACTCCTAAGGCTGTATTTCAATGATCAAGGTAAAGGTGAAAGGACCTATTTGTATTAAAAAAAAAAATTATAGCAGCTGTTTTTGTAATTCAAAGACACAGAAATCAAGACAACGGCTTTCAGTTGGGTTGTGGTAAGTTGCAGTATATGATCGTGATAAAATGCTACTGCATTTTAAGATAAGAAATGGTGAGTAGGATGGCTTTCAAAAAAATTGTGAAGGCTTTTATAAAAAAAGATTGTTGTCTGTTGGTTTTTTTCCAACAAAGGACTATGACATCAGGGAGGTGATGCCATGACATGCAAATGAATAGGAGTTGAGTAAGGAAGGACTGTGCAAGGACACCTGCCTCACATTCCCCTCCAGAGCCATCTGAGTCCAATGACAAAATGATGATCAAGACGACTGGAGTTGGCCCTAAATGTAATGAGAGACCTTGGCTTTTTAAAGCTAAGGTCTTCAATAGGTCTCAGTTTGATTGAGGCTGTACCCATTCAGTGATTAAGGCTAGGTAGCAATTCAGACAAAGAATCTTGTTGGGGCCACTTCTTAGGGGTGTCTGGGATTTAATTCTGACCAGCAGAATAGATCGTATCATGTGAGAGGATGCAAATGATACAAGGAGATCAGAGGCATCTGCATGTCAAGTGAATACTTCCAATGTATTCTCATGCTCTATGCAAAACATATGTTTTCAAGGCACAGCAAGGTTATTATCAGTTAAAGAAAAACATACATTTCTTTGCAAGCAACACCTGCTTTCTAGTAATTATATTTTATGACCTCCTGACATTTATCTCAATTGCCAGGGTCATGATTCCAACCAGTCTGCTAGCTCAACTTAAAAGTAAGATAACAGTAGAGACTAATTAGCAACTCCTTACTCCCTTAATACACAGCTGCATGTCTATAAGAACCGATCACTCCTTTAACTTCTCAAAGAGTGCTGATACACAGCTGCAGGGCTTGCGAGAACTGATGCGCCTTCCTGTACAATTAATTCCCTGTTAACCCTGTACAGGCTTTGTGAGTTTCAGAATGCATGGTTCTGAATAGAATCTCTTCTTTGATCTAGGCCAAAAACACTTCTAAATAAATAATGAATGAATGAATGAATGAATCTAGGAGGGAAAGACCTTCAGGATTTCTAGCTAAAGCAGAAATGATTGCTATATACATTCAGTCTGAGTCAATCAGGACCCAAACAATGACCAAATGGGACTTGAATTAGAATCCATTGGTGTCCAATGTGAATCGGATTGGTTTTGGTTTAAGGTATAGTCCTTAAGAAAGAATTCCAACCAAGATATCTTATGAGGATTCAGTGATCAAAAATTATAATAATAATTGCATCAATTTATGTCAAAGATTTCACAAAATCCTCTCTTTACCCCTGCATCCTCCATTCACACACACAGGGACTCAATCTGGGAGAGCAGCCTGATTCTTTTTCCCAATAGCATTCCATCCTTTTTAGTTTCTTGGGGAATATCTGCTGATTTGCTGAAATTAACTTTGGCTATTTCTAGAAATGAACAGTTTCTTCTAGCACAAGTAGTTAAGACATCAATTAAAAGGAAGAATTCATAGTCCCCAACACATGATCGTGACAATTTGGAATGTAAAGAAGCATAAATCATAATAAAAGCAAAAATTATCTATATGCATAGGTTTTATTAAAAATTAGCTTGGCTGTAGAAAATAGTAAGTATATTCATGACATAAATTTGCAATTCAGTCTCATAGTTATTTATCTTGCACTGAAATTCATTTCAGTATTTTTTTTTTCTAAGCAAGGAAAAAAAAGCAAAACACTTTAGTCCTTTTTTAAAAGTTCATAAAGCAAATGTCAATCATATTCCAGAGTCCAGATATATTTATGAAATTGTTATGGAATATGTAAAAACTACATACCTTTTTGAAATATATATATATGTATGTATGTATTTGGGGGGAGGGGGTGTATTTTCCAACTTCAAATATATGTCCCAATAAGAAAGAAGTCAAGTCTCATCACTGTTCTGATTTTTTTTGCCCAGGATTTTGTGACTGAAAATGCTAATTGAATGAGAATGAAAACAATACCTTTGTTTCTAAAGATATATTTAAAGAATACAATTGATATGTTTTATGAATGAAAGTTTAATCTTTGAAATACTAGGGGAAAATTTTTTTTGTCTCTACTTTGTTAGAGTTTATTGCCATTAATTTATCTCATACTGATGGAAATTGTGTCTCCCTTGACTTTTGGGGGTGAACCTTGAAACTCTCCTCTGACAGAGATCCACCTTTCAGGGCAGTTAAGTGGTTTCATTCTGTTGGAAATCTTGGTGGGGAATAGCCGCACCCTCTATTGAGTTGAAGATTAGCCTAGGACCACTATTAGTCCCCGTTAAGTAGTCTCATTCAGTTGATGATCTTGGCTGGATAGTCTGAGTGGCTTGAAACTTCAAGATAAGTACTCTCTTTTCAACTGGAAATCTAGGCCTAGGGGCATTGACAACATTGAGGGATTTTCATTCAATTTTGAATGCAAGCTCTAGCCTTAGACTGCTATTAAAGACAATTCTGAACTCCAAATCTCTGTAGAAGTGTGAAGCAGGATTATGTCTTGCCAAGGAACCTCTTTGCTTGGCACAGCTGCCTGCCAGGACTCCTGCCCACTGTGATAACTTTTTCTTTCTTCTCAGTGATAACCTTTTGTTATTTTCCCTGACAGGACCTTGCCACTGAGGAGTCTGTCTTCCTAGCAAAGCTGGCTTCTCAGTGCTAATAAACTTCCGTTTTCTGCCATTCAGATTTTGGGTTTTGTGAATTCTTTCACATTGAACCTGTGCTGGCCAGGGGGGATTCCCTACCCCAATTTTCACATCTCTAGAGACCACTAGAACTGCATCAATACCTCCTAAAATTCAATGCTCCTTTCTCAGTCTTGCTCCTTTTTGACCTCTCTTTATGTTTGACAATATTGACTGTCCTTTCCTCCTGGTTACTTTCCCCTCCTCCAACCTTGGAGCTTTCATGAAATTTTTCAGTTTTTTTTCCCTTCCTATTAGACCGGCCTTACTTAGTTTTCTTTGTAGAATCGCATGTTCCACTTTCAATGTAAGTATACCATAGAGCTCTGCAATGAATGCTCTCTTCTCCCCTCTTTATACTTTTAGTGATCTCATTAGCTTGCAAAACTTTTCAAATATTTATCTACAACCCATCTTTCATCTGAATTTCAGTTCCATATTGTCAGTGAGTCCCTAGACATCTTTACCTATATATCCTACAACACCTCAAGTGTTGTATATCTAATCAGAACTCATTGTACCCTCTTTTCCCAAGATTTATTTGAAGATATCATTTATATTTATTGAAGGTATCATCTCCCAAGTACCCAACTTTAAAATCATCCTTGATTTTTCCTACATACTAATCTTCCCTATACTTAATTCATTGCAAAGTTTTGTAATTTCTACACCTAAAATAACTTTTCCCTACCTTTCTCCTTTCCACTTACAAGACTACCATAATCCAAATCCTCATGATTTCTCTCCTGAACAAGTGTGATAGCCTCCTAAATAATCTCCATGTTTTTGGTTTTGTTCCTCTTCAAATCCATTCTGAAAGTGTAGCCCTAGAATTTTTTCTCCCCTGCTCAAAAAAGTTTCAATGATTTGCGGTTTTCCTTTAAATAGAATTAAAATCCCCAGTTTGACATTTAAGCCCCTTTACAATCTGTCTCCAGCCTATCTTTCCAGACTTTGTTCATATTCACACATTTAAAATACTAGGTGAACTGGTTTACTAGCCATTCACTAAACTAAACATTCTATCTCCCACCTCAGCACATCTTTCTTAGGTTTTCTCCATGATTGTAACTCCCTTTCTCCATACCTTTGCATCTTTCCATCCCACTTTCCTTCCTTAATTCTCAATTCATATGAAATGAACCTCCTACATAAAATTTCTCCTAAATCATCTTTTGAGGGGAGAAAGTGCTCTCCTTCTTATAATTACTATCACTAAATGGTATATAACTATTAACTTATCTAGGCAAATATGCTCTTTTATTACCATTTTCTTGGTCATATAAACAGAGACTGTTCATTTTTTGTCTTTGTATTAGAAAAAAATCTATCAGTATTTAATAAATGCTTTTTGATTTCAATTGAATTGTTTGGATTTAAATGTTTATTTCATGAAGTAACAACCTATATGATTTCAAGATAACATGCTAATATTTGCACACATACATTTATTAAAAAGTTTCTGAATTTTTGTAGTTTCATATATAGAAAAAAAGCAAAATTGAGTAATAGGAAGGGGAAAGCTAAAACACATTGGTAAACATGGTTAAGGAACAATCTACTTTTCATGTTGATGCTAAAAAAAAATCATATTCTATTGAAACTATTTTATCTAATTATTTTACTTATAAGATTGTGGACAAATGTTTTAGATCATTTCTCATGATAGAACTAGGGAAAGCTCTGTTTTACTTCAGGGATAGATTGAAGCCATTATTAGCAGTTTGTTATTTCCTGTGTCTCCTCTGTGGGAATTAACAACCTGGTTATACAACTGAGTTACAAACTAATGTTCCTAGATTTTAATTTAGGCTAATAAGAGAGAGCTAGAATCTACTATTAGCACAAAGTGACAGTTTGTGTTCTCTAGTAGTTTCTAGTTGGATATTTGTTTGCTTCTGATTTTCTGCTGGGTTCATTAAAATCCCATTAAAAATATTCCCCTAAAAGCTACCTTTTTTTTCCTTCAGCATTATGGAGTTGCTTACTCATCATTCTTGAAACTGTTCTTTTCAAAGTTATTGCATTGTCACCAACTTCAGTAGTATTTTAAGAATTCGTCCTCCTTGATTTCTCTATAACATTGGACACTTGTCCACTCCCTCTTTCTTCATACTTGGTGGATGTTTTTTAGACATCAAAACCTGCTGTTAATACTTGAAAAATTTTAAGGACTCATATTCCATCTATTTCTTGTAAAATATAGCTATTTAACAAACTAAAGTTACTAAGGTTTATTAACTTTTTTTTTTTTAAACATTTTAAAGGCATCTAGATCGTACAATGGACAGAATATGGGACTTGTAGTTGGACAGATCTAACTTTAAATTCTGTACTAAAATGTTTCATCTTGGGCAAATCACTTAACTTGCCTCAACTTCCGTTTTCTCATCTTCAAATGAGGATAACAATAACATTTATTTCCCAGAATTTTTGTAAGAATTAAATGAGTTATCATATATAACTTGTTTTGTAAATCTTAAAGTGATTATATGTGCTAGCTATCATTAATATTATCAATGATCAATATATTAATAATTCTTCATAGCATTGATAAATATTTATCCTTAAATTAATAAGCTATTAAAAGTAAACTTTCTTCAAATGTGTTCTGTAGAAATAGTATACAATTAGTCTGAAACTAAATGTCCCTAATTTTTTCAAAGTAAAATCTGTAATTGTATTTCATAAAATAAACAATTTCTATCTACATGCATAAAGACATGAGGTGGGGGAAGGGAGATAGAGGAAGAGAGAGAGAAAGAGGGAGAGAGGAGAGGGAAAAGGAAGAAGATGAGGAAAAGGGAGGGAGAGAAAGGAAAAAGAAAGAGGAAAGGAAAAGGGAGGGGGAGAAGGAAAAGGGAGGGAGGGAAGGAGAGAGAGAGAGAGAGAGAGAGAGAGAGAGAGAGAGAGAGAGAGAGAGAGAAAGAGAACGAACTAGAACTAGTGCAAAGGCAAAAACTAAGTGACTCCTGACTATGGATGTTATAAAAGGATTCTTATTCTTATTTGCATTGGATTAGATGGTTTCTGTCTGAGATCATCATCCAACTTTGAGCATCTGTGATTCTAAATACCTTTCAGACAATTCCTAAATTCATTTCACTTACTTACAATCACTCTCTAAATTAGACAATCACCCAAAGGATCTGTTGTTGTCCCTCTTCCTTCTCTATATTAGGGATTCATCCACTTTAAATGAATTATTTGTTATCTCTATATGAATCATTCTCTATACCTTTTGCCTGACTTTTACCTAAAATTCAGCACTGCTGCCTTCTGAACAACTTTACTCAAGTCCTTCTCATTTCTCACATTTCTCATCATTACTATCCAAGTCCATTTCCCAAAGTAATGCAATAAAGTCAATGATGTTGCTTCAGAATGATGGTTTTGCTGACTGGAAAAAATCTAGTCAGCTAGTCAATAAACAGTATTTATTAAGTGCTTAATATATGCTAGGCTATGCAAAATGTTGAGGATACAAAGAAAAAAAAAACATAGTCCTTTTATTTGAGAAATAACATTGAAATGGAAGAGACAACACCCAAACAACTGTGTATATCCTATGTATATGTAAGTGGGAAATTTAGAGGAAAGGGTCTAGTAGTAGATCGAGAAAGATCTCTCCTAGCAAAGATCATTTTTGAGTTGTCAAAATAATCAGAGGGTGGACATTGAGAGGGAGAGCAAAATTTGGGGAAAGCCAAATAAAAGGCCAAGAGTTGAGAAATGCGATGTCATTTGAAAGAAATAAAGAAAGAGCACTATTATTTGATCATAGAATACAGTTGAGGAGGAGAATATGACTGAAAAACATAGGAAGGAACCAGGTTGTTTTTTTTAAAATCAAACAGCAGATAATTATATTATATTCTCATATAACAGGAAGGCAGAGGCATTTATTCAATAGGGGCAGGAAGTGGCATATTCAGACAGGTATATAAAAAGATAATTTTGGCAGCAAAATGGAGGGTAAACTAGACCTGGTAAAGTCCTGAGATAGAAAAATCAGGTAGAAAATTATTGTAATAGTGTAGATATGAGGTCATGAGGACCATGAAGATGGTAGTCATGTGAATACAGAAAAAAAAAAGATGTTGAGAAAATATAAAATAAAAGATTTGCCAACAAATTGTATATGTGGAGTTAGTGTGGGTCTACAAGAAGGGAGAGTTTGGGAAGAAAGAGAATGAATTCTATTTTTGAATTTGTTCATTTTAAGATTTCAAGTTGGAAAGACAGTTTGAGATGTCCAATTGATAACTGATTTGAAGGGTTATAAGGGAAGATGTTGGAGTTGGATAAATAGATGAAAATCAGCTTCACAGAGATAATTGAATCCATGAGAACTAATAAAATCATCAATCGTGGTACTATAAAGCAGGGGATCTTAACTTTTTAGGTCATAGCTTTCTTCTAGGTGGTGAAGCTTATGAACTTCTCAGAATGTTTTAAAATCATCAAATAAAATCCCAAATTTTAGTTAGAGGTTAATGAAATGAAAAAAAAAAAATATATATATATGTATGTATATATATACATTATATATATCTTTTCAAATCCTAGGGTGTCAATTTAAGGTATCAATGAACCCCAAGTTAAAATTATTGATACAAAGGGCAAAAAAAGAAGGCAAAGGACAAACTCATGTGGAGTTTCTTGAATGATTAGTGGGCTTAACCTGGAGAGAGATCCTTCAAAAGACACTGGAAGGAATATCAGATAGGAGTAAAATCATAAGTGTACTACAACTTGTAAGACCAGTTTGAAAGACTCAATTTTCATTGTATTTGCCCCTCAGAAAGTGACAAATGCTACAGATCAGGGTTTGATTTATTATTTTCATTTTCTAACATAAAGTGATGAGAAAGTATTAATATAGATTAAACTTTAAAGTATGTCAAGCATATACATTCATAATATATGTATACATACTATATACATATGTATATATGCAAGTAGATACATATTTGCCCATACATGCACAGATACATTAATATATACATGCGCACATACCTCTATAATACATGTGTGCATGCATATGTGTACATATGTGTATGTGTGCATGTATGAATATATGCCCGCTGTTAAGCAGTAGGAAAAAAAGAGGAAAGACTATCAAGGAAAAGAATGTTTTATCATCAATGGAAAAATTATAGAGGGAAGAAGAATGAGGAGTAATAAAAATATATTTGTTATGACAATTATTAGAACATTGATAATTTTGGAGAGAGCAGTTTCATTTGAATTATGATTGAAGAAGTTAGAAAGTAAGAAGCACACAAGAGGAACACTGATTGTAAACATGTCTCCAGAAATTTAATTGTGAAAAGGAGAAGAGAAAAGTTTCCCTTGTCAAAGATAATGGTCTCCTTTTCATATGTGATGGGAATAGAGGAGAACAGAATACATCTGAGTAATGTGAGATGGCAAGGAGGAGAGAAGAGGAAGAATTTAGCCAAAGTTTCACTTAAAAAAAAAAAATGGGATACAAGGCAAGGACTTCAAGCTTAGACTATGGAGGGAAGAGATTCTATGAGAGACTTAAGAGAGTGAAAAATGTTTGAATAATTTCTGATATGAGCAGATGCTGAATAGGATAGGGAGGTGGAAAATAACTGCTTTGCTGTGGTTAGGGCTCAGTTTGTTATTTTCTTCAGTTTCATTTAATAGCATGTGAGTAAATGAAGACAACAGATAGTAGAGTAAGCCAAGACTGACTTTTCTTGGGGCAAGATCTTTGATGTGATAAGGAGGGAAAGGATTCTGGAGAACAGAATCCTATAGATTATGCAGTGAAGTTAAATTGATTCAGAAAGGGATCTAGGTGAGGAAGGAAGAATAATTCATCATTGTAAGAGTGATGACCTAGAAAAAACTGAGGGACTGAAAGATTAGGGCTTATAGTGAGAATGAAGAATAGCAATGATTCCAAGGCAGAGAGAGAGACTTAAGAATAATAGATTGTAATCACATGAGGAAATTTTGGAGTTTATGAACTTGAAAGTGGTGGATTATGGCTAATGAAAAGATTAAGGTTATTGTCATCTCTGTGAATAAATATGATATGGAAGAGAAAATAAATAGAGTTTAGGGATTTGAGGAAGTATCTCTATCTATCTATCTATCTATCTATCTATCTATCTATCTATAAATCTAATATGGAGGCAGGATTTGAGGAAGAGAAAAAGACAGAGTGCCAGGCATTGAACTCAATGAAGAAGGAGTGACCTGTGAGTCAGTAAAGTTACTCAGCAGAATCTTAATTGGGTAAAAAATATTGATTGAATGAAACTCAAAAGTTGAGTGATTACAGGGATATAGTGGTAAAGGAATAATGTGAAAGTTGCAGTGTGAAGCATTTCATCTTCCTTAATTATGAGCAATGATTTGGAGAGTGTGAGTGAAAGTACAACCAACACTAGAAGAAGTGGCCAAGGATATTATCAAGAGAGATCCAGGTCTCAGTGAGTACAAGAACATGGAGAAAATCAGAAAGGAAAATATTTGAAAGAAAATCTAGGCCTTCGCCTGCCTTTTCACAAAGCAGCCATTCTGGAGGGCACAGAAGAAGTGACAAATAGCTTTAGAGAGGGACATTGGTGGGGTTGGAATGATGGGTCTGGGTTAATGGAACAGTCTGTGGGAGACCTAGAATAAGGTTGGAACAATGGTGTCTTGGAATTCAAAATTAGGTTAGAGAGCAGATGTTGAAATGGGTATATATTAATTAATGATAATTTAATTTAGGAGGTTTTTCATTGTCGATAGTCTTAGGTATGAAGTTGTTGCAAGGAGTCAGGCAGCATGATTTGGAAAGAGGGAAAAGGAGGGAGCCCAGATATGTACAAGACAACTACTGTGGAGTTTGTACACCATACATTTGTTAATGTATCCAGAGAGCACAGTGGGAAGAACAGGTAGATCTGGAGTGGAACACTGGGGTTATATGGTTGAGGAGAATGGAAATAAGGATTGGACAGTGGTGGGTTGAGAATGACATTGGTACATTGGTAGCTAGGTGTTCAAAATTCCCAGCAAGGGGAGGATATCATGGTATAAATATGCTAAACTATGAGAAATGAGCCCAGGCAGTATATCAAATGACTGTAGAGTGGTCCATTGAGGAACAAGGTGGTACTGTTCAAGGCCCAGCGAGATAGAAATGGTGAGTTCTGTGACACTTACAAAGTCCTGCAGAAAGCAGGGGTAAGCAAAACTACAGCCTGAGGAAGTTTAGACAAGGGGTAGGAGTTGGCATTTTATTTTGTGTCAAATCAAAAGCGCTCAAAGAAAGTTCTGGGGGATGAAGACAGAGAACATAAAGGGATGTGCTTCATTACTCAAAATGTTCTCTTGACCTTGTTCTTGCCTTTGGATCCATTCTTCCCATAGCTAGACAATATTTTCTTAAACATTGGATCAAGCATTTCTTTGATTTTTAAAACCTTAATTTTGGTTCAGCCTCAATTATTTCCTCCTTAGTATGAAACATTTAAAACTACATAATAGTTTGTTTTTTTGTTTTTGTTTTTTGTTTTTACCTGTTAATCACTCATGGATCCCAGCCATGGATCCTTAGTACATGACTCTGAACGATTAATTTTCAGCAAAGATGTCAGAGAGCTATATTCCAGGCATTCATACCTATGTGAGCAGAAGCATGGAATGAAAGAGGACATTGCAATCTTGGCAGTTTTCTGGCAAAGTTTTCATTGTTGGCTGTCATTTTCCTTTTTGTCTTCTGTAAGTGCCAGTTTTTGATTTTACCGATAAAACTTCTCATCTTTGTATTTTGTGCTTGACGAAAAATTTGGGGAACAATAGAAAAAAGAGTGTTATGTGCTGAAGTTCTCAAATTTTTTGCATCTGGAGAAATCAGCCATAGTTAAGAAATTCCATAAAGAAAAACTAAACTTTTTTGTTCCATGATTATCTCTCATTCAAGAATTGAATTTACTATTCCAATTGAGATAGACACATAACAATCATCTCCCAACTTGGCTTTCTTTTTTTCCAGTTTCTTCTTCCTTCCTTAGTTCCTTCTTCCCTTTGTCCTTCTTTCTGTCTCTCTCTTTTCATCATTATCCTAATGTGCTTTACTGATCTAGCCATTTCTTCACAGAAATATTTTCAGTGGTGCCTATTTAGTTGTCCAGGGACTCCAAAATCTATCTCCAAACTCTGTTTATAGTTCTGTCATATGCTAATCACATTTAAAGATCCTATGTTCCAGTCAAACTATAGTTCTTACCATGTCTGGCTCTCCTCCTGCCGAATTCTATTTCCATATCCCTGATAACTAATCTCCATGTCTGGAACAGAGTTCTATTCCCACCATTGCTTTATAAATGTCGCCTTTCTTTCAAAACTTAGCTCAGATGCTACCTCCTTCATGAAGCCTTCTCTCATGTCTCCACTTAGAAATTAATTTTCTCTCTGTGAGAAATGGATTTATTTGGTTTCTACAGTTATAAAAATTAAATTGGAGAAATGAAACAAATTAGAAAATTGAGAGAGCAGTCAAGGGTAGAGATTATTTCACCCCCCAAAAATATCAGAATATGGGCTCCTTAGAGGCAGGGACTGAGCTTTGTAAACAGGGATGGTGGCCAGAAATTTCAAAAGAATCTTTTATTCTTTATTAACTTCCTCTAGTAGAATGGAAGTTCCTCTAGAGCTGAGAGAGCTTGAGGGAAAAACACCTTACTCTGTCAAATATTTGATAGCCTCAGGCTTTCTTACCTCTTTTTTAGAAACTCCAGCTAATGGGAAAATGAGACTGAGGGTTTAGGAGGGAGTTTGTGTTGAGGAATAAAAACAGGTAAGGTCCTATGCCTGGGTATGTGTCGGTCTCTTAAATCACACTTTGTGTCTCAAAGACTGTGTTCCCTTTGTCATGAGAAAGAGATAAACTTTTTCTTACATTCATATTCAGGTTTTTGATTATTTTAGTGGTCACTACTGTTGTAAGGCTGGAGAAACTGAGGCAAAATAGAGATTAGAGAGTTATAATATTTCATATATCTTCCAAATTTCTTATAATATTTGTGGATATTTCCTTCATATTTCTCATTTTTTTTATTCCTTTAATTCCTTATTTATGTATAATCACTGTTTTCTGAATATTAATTCCATGAAGACAGATTTTATTTCATGCTTTATTTCATCTTCTCCACCCCTACACATATACTTTGTACTGTCTTTTAGATGTAGTGTTATTATTGACTAAATAAGTGGCATTATTCAATTAAATTAAACAAATATTTGTTAAAAGCCTACAGTCAAAAGATTCTATAATACTATAGTGCTTGGAGTAGTTTAGATTATTCAGTTTGAATTTTGCTCATATCAATTTTAATAATCTGTTTTTTCAATGGATATGGCAGCATGCTCTCAAGTCTGTGCCTCTAGACATTTCTATTGCATTCATAATAGGACTCTGCATTCCCACTGAGTCATTTGAAAATCTCCTAGTGAAAGTTATAGAAAGAGTAATGGCACTTGTGTCTGATTTACATAATTACACCAACTCATGTGGGCTGTCTTGTTGAAAACTTAACCTTTTCCTTTCCTTATCACTATTCCCAGTATTTTTTTTTAATTAGGTGTCATTTATTTACATTCCCTTTAGCCTTTTTGAGAACAAAGTGATTAGAAAGCAAAAGGTGACACTATAAAAATTCAAATTATTCCAATTAAATTCGTGGCCATTGGTTCTTATGCTCTTACTTTGAGTAACTAAAAGTACAGTTTCCCAAGGGTCTTCAGATCAGCTTTTTGAATAGCCAAGAGTTTTGCAACAAGTGATCAGAGGTTAACTGAAATGAAATTCCACTAAGACCAACTACTATGAGCTCTGAGTACTTTTTGTGAACATTTTGAAATCCTTTTGCTTTATAAGTATTTAAAAAGTGATATCTCATCATAACATACTAGTTCAAAACCAATCCTCCCAGATTATTATTATTGCCATTATAAATAGGAGCTGACCTTTATAGGCCACTCCAAGGATTGCAGATTGCTAACCCATTTAATAACTCACAACAATTTTATGAGGCAGGTGCTGTTATTTACATTTTACAGATTAGGAAACCAAAGATGTGACAGTTAAATATCTTATCCAGGTTATGAGGAAGTATTAGTGTTCATTTCTCCATGACTCTAAAATCTTATGCAGCAATCTTCTTCAATCTGAGAAATACAAATAGTCTAGATGGATTTGATTTCTGTTAAAACAGAGTTGACATAATTAATAGTGACATATTTTTGCTAACCTGATGTTTGATATATAGAAAATTTTTAATATCCAAATTCTTAATTTGAGTCTTAAAATGCCAAAGAGTGTGTAGTCATTCCTGGTATTTTATAGTACAGAGAATTGTTTTCCTTTTAATCTCTTCATAATTTACTTAAATATGATCAATATCACCAGTTATTTGGAATCTTTCTTATTGTCTCTAACCCATTAACACTATGCAGATTTTCTATGCCAGTTTAGCTCTGTATGCTAAATGAATACCACCTAGAATAAATGCAAGTCTGATTCAAAATTCTAGTGACCATAATAGGTTCATTTCTTTCTAAGTTATTCAGGTTTTAAATACCCTACTAAGGAGATTATACAATTTTAGCTTTCAGTTCATTTTTTTTTACATTGGGATACTATATTAGTATCACTGATATAATGCAAGAAAATTTATTTTGAACTGTTCTTGAAGTTCAACAATACAATAATGAACTAGCTTTAAATAAAGATTACTATTTAGACAATAGGCAAAAATGTACAGATGAAAATTTACCTTTGTTAATGCTTATTACATAAAAACCATTTGTGGGTTAGAACCTATAATTAAATCTTGCTTGTTTGCAAGAATGTAAAGAACTTTTGAGTGCACATTATTTCACTTACTGTATTTTTAGCATATAATAGATTTAACAAATACTCATGATTGATTTTAATTATTATTGATGTCATTATTATTGTTGTTGATTGTTATTGTTGTAATGCCAGAGAAATTGAGGCAAGATCGAGATTAGAGAGTTTTTAATATTTTATTTGAATTTATGAGAGGGAGAGATTTTCTGGGACCAAAGTATCCATTTTGGTCTCAGGGCTGAATTAGACTTTTGTATCAAAAAATTCAATCCAGCACTGAATGTGAATTTCTCATTAAATATATACACATGGCTCTAAGTGACCAGGGTAGACCAAGGCAAAGGGGTGGAGTCTGAGCACTGAAAGTAGAAATGGCCCATCAGTCTGGTTCTTACAGGGTTGGGGGTGAGGACCATAAATTCTTGATAACTTAGGAGGAGTTAAGAGCCAGAAAGTCTGAACTTCCTGGATAGAGGATACCAATTAGGTATCTGAGATAGGACAACTGGAGTTTTATCTTTTGGAACATCAGAGTGGCTAGCTAAACCCTAATTATCTCAATCCTAATGAATAGAAAAGGTGGAGAGGTTTGCAACCAGGGGCAGAACAATTCAAGGAACTGGGGCAGAACAATTTAGGGAAACTGAGGCAGGACAATAAACGGGAACTATGGCATAACATTGTGTGGTTCAGAATGGTGAGTGATCACCATATGATAAAAAAAAAAAAAAAAAAGCTGGAGATATCTCTAGGAGCAGAACAAAGATTTATTATACATTCTCTTGAGAAGTAGCTGTCAAACAAGCAGTTGAAAAGAGGAAGTACCTTGGGGTTTAACCATTTAAATAGTCCCTAAGGCAAATACCTCTACCACCACTGATCCTCCCACTTATTGGCTGAGGATCATGCATTCTAAATGTGGGAACTACCCAGGAAATTGAATTTTGGCCAATAGGTACATAGCTAAGCATATTTGATTGAGGTAGGAAGAAAATGATGTCATGGAAGAATAGTAGGAAGGGGAAGTAAGTATGTCCTTGGGTCAATGCCTAAGGACTACCTTCAGGCTTACTCCAACTCTAGGGTAGATGAAACCTTAATCAATTTTCACAACTATCTTTTAGAAATCTCATTCCATCTCATTCATTATGCTTTGGTCAATTTATGAATATATTTTATTATTTAACAATTGTTTCTCCAAAAACAAAATCATAATTCATGTTCTCATATTTTAAGGATTTTTCAAAAATAATTAATTTTTTTGGCAAATCACTTGTCTAACCTCTCAGGCACAATTTCCTTATCTATCAAATGATGAGAAGAGAGATAACATATATAGTATTTTGTACACTTTAAAGTCCTAAATAAATGCTGGCTATTATTAATCTCATTTCCTGTCATCATATTGGCTTTTCTTTGATTAACCATTTACAATGTCAGTTGCTAACTTGCTTAAAGCCAGAATGTAATTTCATTCCTTTATAAATATAAAGCTCTGAGTTAATGTATCAGAGAAGATTGAGTTAGCTTCAAATTTAAGAAATTTATATATAACTTCTGTGTGATCCTGGAAAAGATGTTTATAACTTCTCTGTTCTCCAGAAATGACCAATAGACTGTGATGAGAAATATGGGGTACAGCTTCTAGGGGAAATATAGAAATAATTCTGAAGTCTGTTGGTCTTATAAATATAATAATGTGTGTGTGTGTGTGTGTGTGTGTATTTATATATAATTCCCCCCCTATATTTTAGGGATGGTATTACACTAATCCTGAGACCCCAGATCTTAAGGATGTTATTGTTCTAAAGATCTGTCAATGATTCTAAAGTCTCCTGGCCTTAGGAATATTATAGTAGAGTCTTAAAAACATTGCTGACTGTTAAATAAACAATCTCTTGTTCACTGCTAAATTCCTGAGACATTCTTCAAGACCCTTCAAACCTACCTGCAAGCCATAATATTAGCAAATAAATAATGTGAAGCTCTGGTCTCTCTTTGTCCTATAAGTTTATTTTCTTGCTCCTGGTTCTTTGCCAAATTCTTTTGGAACTTAGCTGCTTCAATTGGCATTACAATTATAATAAACTTTGCCCCTTGACTTGGAGATAGATTCAAGCCTGCAAATTCTTTTGAGACACCTTGCAACACTGGTCTGCAAGCCCAATCTTTTGAGGTCTCCTTTGAACTTCAACAACTGGACTTTCATGAGAATGTTTTGATATGGACATAAAAAGTTCCTTTAAAAATGGGGTCTGGTGAGGCAAGCAAAGTAGCAGCTGAGTAAATAGAGCTAAAGAATTAGCATTTGAAATCTTCTACATCAAAAATTCACAAACACAATTTTGATTCTACAGTAAACAGGTCAAATCAGTGCAGGAGTCAAGCTAGAATTATTTTTAAATGGCAAGAATCTATTATTGCCACATTAAATGAATTTGCATAATTTGATTTACATCATTAAATCTAATCACTGTACTTTTACCACCTGCATCTCCATTTCAGAAAGTAATTCAAAAATAAGAGGAATTATTTCAAAAGTGAAAATTTGATTTAAACAGTATAACTACAATTTCCAGAAACAAGGGACATTTGGTCACCTATAAGTAACAATGACAAAGATAATATGACAAGACTGTTGAAGAAATTTTTTGGTCAGAAACAAAATACAATGTCATTATCTGCATTCAAGGATGAATGGGAATCTTTCAATTATAGAACATTTTAAGGTTTATCTTGATATCTATCCTTACTCTTGGACATATATCCTATTTCTGTTGTGGTATGGAAGCCAACTGTCAGTGGCTGTTGGAAGTCTAACGCAGACCTATAGAATGGATGTCTTCATGTGAGAGAATGAGGATGAGGATGAGGATGAGGATGAGGATGAGGATGAGGATGAGGATGAGGATGAGGATGAGGATGAGGATGAGGATGAGGATGATACAAAGAGACAGAGAGGCAGTTGTGTTCTCTGACCTCTCTTCTTGTCTCTCTTATCTCCAATTTATTTCATTCCCAATGCACAAGGAACATCTGTGAATGGTGCTTTGAAACTTTTTGAAGTTTATGATTCACAGCTGTGGAGGCTCTCTGAGAATTGGCCTTCTCTTCACTTTGGCATGGTCCTTAAAGTATTTCAACCTGTGAGCTCCCCACAAAATAGTCATTTTTGCCTTTGGGTAGCCTCAATTTTGTCTAGAAATCCCTAATTTCAGTGCTTTCTTTAATCAGGACTAGAAAAAGGAAGTCTTCCTTAAATTGGCATTGAAGTACTTAGAATCCTTTTATAATGACTGTTGATTCTAGGACAGGCTAGATTAGAAATGGGCACTAAACAAATTAACAGGGTTGAGTCAGTCATTGAAATCAAAACAGTGAAAAGAGTTCTGGGCAGAAGGCAGATGGTTTTATCAAGAAAGCAATGAAAGTAGCTTCAGGATAACCTAGTAAAAGTAAAGATTACTTAGCTGTGAGAATCTTAGATTAAAGACCCAGAGTCCTATTTTTAGAAGGATAGATGGGGATGCAAAGCAACTCTGTTTCTAAATAAATTTAAGTAGTAGTTAGGAAGCTAAAGAAAGTTTTAAAATGTTTAAAGACCCCCATTATTACAACTAGATTCCAAAGCAACAGGATCTTAGGTAGAGTACCAAGAAAGATTATAGGTAGTAGACACAAGGTGATAGAGACACATATCTATGCTGAGATCAGCCCTAAACTATTAAAGAATAGGATAAAAACAGGATAAATGGCTTAGTGAATGAAGGATAACTAAAGGAATTAGAAAACCTTGAGTTTCAATTCTATCTCAAATATCTTTACAAATCATTTAACTTTAGCCACATTAAACTTCACTCTTTCCACAGGGTTGTTGTGAGTTCCAAATAAAATAACATAGTGTTTTACAAAACTTATATTACTATATAGATATCACTTATTATTCTTTTCCAAGGACTGCTTAAATCCTTCAGAGTCTGTACTAATCCCTAAAGAAGGGAAGAGAATTGAAACTAGTGGTGTGCATGGTCTGTTGTCTGGAAGGTTGGAAAGGTGTTGGTAGGAGCCAAACAGATCACTATGGGCAGTGTGTCTTCAAACTAAAATATATTAACTCTCTAAGATTCCCAAAAGGCATTTCAAAATGTGTACTGAAAATAATGTCATAATTTTCACTGGTGGAAAGTCACATAAAACTGAACAAGATTTCTCAAGCTACTTCGCGCTAAAAAAGTTCCTCTATTTTGTTCTTACTACAATTTTCCCAGTGATTTGATAAGTATTGTACTGTGATTACCAAAAATTTATCACAATGGAAACTAAAAATAGAGGGGAAAAAAATACTCATTGGAATATGATAAATTTATTTTACTATTATTGATCTATGCTTTCTCTCTCAATCTTTATCTATCTATACTTGTTTCTTTTTGCTTCTGTGACGTTGTGTTGTCTGTGACTGTCTTCCTTTATATTGCTCTTTATTTCTGTCTTTCTGTTTCTCTTGTATCCATCTCTGTGGATTTTTTCCTAACCCATAAGTGTTAAGTTTTTCAGTTTGTTTGTTTGTTTGTTTTTCTTTTCTCATTTTGATGACTGAAAACTGGTAATTTAGGAGTGTTTTAAATAGGATCACTGATCAGTAGTGAATTGGATGATTTTTCATATTTTGGCATAAATTAGTTTTTGTTTTCTTGAAAATTGTTTTTTAAAACATGTATCCATTGATAATTAAGAATAATGACTGCAAATTTTTGAAACAATTAGTGAAAATTTGCAAGATTACTCACATTTAGCTATCAAGTTTTATCTATTTTGTATATTTTTAAAGCATTTTATTATAGTGTTATTATGTTTTTCAGGTAATGAATCCTCCAATATCTCTAAAAACTCTTCCAATTTTTGCAATAAAAATGTTCTCAATAATTGAAATAAATATTTAATTTGTTCTATCTTACAGTTTTTCATCTGATGAGAATTCAGAGAGGATTGTGAAATAAATTAAGTCTTAAGATATTTTCCTTCAAAATTGCCAGCCAAGTTTCCTTAGTACATTTGTTAAATAAAGCATTCTCCATTTAATTTTGCTTTTCTATACATTTTTTATACAACAATATTTTGATAGATTTGGCCAGTGGCTGTTATGTTTTAATTCACTATATTTCCCCAAAATTGCAAATACCTTTGATGCAATAGGTAGTATAACTTTTTTCTTCAGTTTGCCCTTTGATCTTTATACCCATTCTTCTTCATAAATTTCATTATTGTCTAATATTATAAAGATGTCTGATAATTTTGATTATATTACATTAAACAGTAAATGAATTTAAGAATATCACTCTTTTTACTACTAGTCATTTTAATTTTAGACTGCATACAGTTCCTGTGTATTTGTTTAATGGCTTTTTTGTTATTGTAAGTTGGCTATCTTTTAAAAATATTTTTTCATGTGTTATTACTACTAAATAAGAATTCAGATTTTATCCAAGTGAGTAAAACTCACATTCTGCAATTTTACCAGTATTAATTTTTAATTCCAGCAATTTTTAATTGAGGTTATTGATTTTTCTACTTGTTATCTGTGAATAATAATGTCAGTCTTTTCATTTCCCCATATATAGTAAATCTTATAATTTCCCATTTTATTACAAATTTCATTAAAAAATATGATAGTAAACATTCTTGTCCATAGTGTACTTTCTAGGACCCCACATTGGGCTGTCAAATATACTGTCCAGACTAGCTTTCTGGAGGATCTCAATACCTGCCCAATTCCTTGTTCTTAGAGGAGGAGTGATGAGATAGGGATCCACATGGATGGTCAAATATGGAGACCCTTTATTTCAAGTTCTCTCAGCGTTAAATACTTTAGTACAATTATATCACCATAGCACACTGAGCATATGCCAACTATAATATGATTACATCACTACAGCACACTGTACATGTGCTAACTATAAACACCTTGCTATCAATATATGAATGCCTCTTTATCTTAAGTATCTCTGCTTCAAGTAGAACATAGGTTGTCACATCCCTCTGACTTCTCAGGAAGGCTGAGAAGCTCCCAAGAGGAGATGAGAGCTGAACCAAACATTGTTAGTAGATTCTCTCTGGGTTGAAGTATCTTATACCTCACTGAGCATTCCCCCAGTCTCTCTGTCCCTCTACACTTGCCCTCTACTTATTTTCAATCTATTTTTATTTTTAGTTATGTAAATTTCTTTTAAAAACATTTCCAAAATCTATCCCTCCCACAAGCTATTCTCCTACCCATTGAGAAAGTGAATAATAAAATCCTTATTATACAAGTAAAGTCATTGAAAATATATTTCTACATTCCTTCAGTTCCTCTAATACCTCCAATCTCGGAATATACTTGATTCTTACTTTATTGAAAAAAAAAATATGACATGTGGCCAAAAGTCTATCTTCTTTCTGAAATTCATAAGTCAAATGCAAACAACATTTTCCCCTCTGTTCTCTTTGACTAATTCTTGCTAAAAACCAATCCCTTTACCTGTGACTTCTACCATATCCTTTTGGGTCTTTTATAGGAACTTGTCCTGTAATTCATCTTCTCCTCATCTTTTATCTCTCCACTTTTGCTGGCTCTTTCCTCGCTGCCAAAACAAACAAACAAAAAACAAACTCAGTACATTCCATCATGAAAAAGAAATTTAAAAAAAAATTCCTTTAACCCTGTCCTTCATTTTCATAGCTCATTTCAATTTCTAATTTCTTTTTTTTTTAATTTTTAAATAACATTTTATTGACAGAACCCATGCCAGGGTAATTTTTTACAACATTATCCCTTGCACTCACTTCATTTCCACTTTTTCCCCTCTCTCCCTGCACCCCCTCCCCCAGATGACAAGCAGCCCCATACATGTTAAATAGGTTACATTATATCCTACATACAATATATGTGTGCAGAACCGAACAGTTCTCTTATTGCACAGGAAGAATTGGATTCAGAAAGTATAAATAACCCGGTAAGAAAAACAAAATGCAAGCAGTTTATATTCATTTCCCAGTGTTCTTTTTTTGGATATAGCTGCTTCTGTCCATCCTTGATCAATTGAAACTGAAGCAGATCTCTTTATTGAAGAGATCCACTTTGAATAGGGAATCTCCATTTTATTAGTAAGTTCATTTCAAATCATTGTAAGAATGTGAACCTAATCTCCATCTGAACCATGTGAATCCAATCTCTATGTGAACCTAATTCCCATGTGAACCATGTGAACCTAACCGAGGTAGGACATGACTCCCCCCATGAGAACTTGACCATTTTTTAACCTATAAGATAGGCACGTACCACCTGTGTTTTAGCTCCAATTACGTGATTCCAGGAACTCACCACTCCTTGGAACCGTTGTTGTTGATAAGGACTGGCCCCCTTGTCAATGCAACATTTGACCATAACCACGTGGAGCCCTTGTTGGTACGTCCCTGTCTTAGATGAGGTCTTCATTTGGCGCAAAGCCTTCTTTGTCCTGATTCCTATAAAAAGAGGGCAAAGCATTCTCCATTTTGGAGCCTCACCCATGGAGATATTCATCTGCCTGGGACCCACTTTTCCCGATCGAGTTGAAAACTGCAGAATGGGGCCCCCAGCCACTCTAATGTTTCTTCGAATCAGTGAAGTATTGTCTATCTCTTTCCTCTATCCTAATCATAATCCTCATCATTCTTTGTCTGTTATGTGTTATTTGCTGTATTAGTTGTTATTGCAAGCAATCTATTCTGTGTATTGTAGAATTAAATTTTACTTTCACTTTAATTGAGTCCGAGAGCATCATTTTGTAGGAGCGAATCTGAACCTTTCCCTAAAATCACAAAACACACTTCCATCAGAATACATCCTCAAACAGTATCGTTGTTGGGGTATATAATGATCTCCTGGTTCTGCTTATTTCACTCAGCATCAGTTCATGTAAGTCTCACCACTCTTCTCTGTATTCATCCTGCTGGTCATTTCTTACAGAACAATAATATTCCATAACATTGATATACTACAATTTACTCAACCATTCGCCAATTGATGGGCATCCATTCATTTTCCAGCTTCTAGCCACTACAAACAGGGCTGGCATAAACATTTTGGCACATATAAATCCTGTTCCCTTCTTTAGTATCTCTTTGGGGTATAAGCCCAGTAGAAACACTGCTGGATCAAAGGGTATGCATAGTTTGATAACTTTTTGAGCATAGTTTCAAATTGGTCTACAGAAGGGCTGGATGTGTTCACAATTCCACCAACAATGTATCAGTGTCCCTGTTTTCCCACATCCCCTCCAACATTCCCCATTATCTTTCCCTGTCATTCTAGCCAATCTGATAGGTGTAGTGGTATCTCAGAGTAGTCTTAATTTGCATTTCTCTGATTAACAATGATTTGGAGCATATTTTCATATGGCTACAAATAGTTTTAATTTCTTCATCTGAGAATTGTCTGTTCATATCTTTGACCATTTGTCAATTGGAGAATGACTTGATTTCTTATAAATTAGAGTCAATTCTCAATATATTTTGGAAATGAGGCCTTTATCAGAACTTTTGACTATAAACAATGTTTTCCCAGTTTATTGTTTCCCTTCTAATCTTGAGTGAATTAGTTTTATTTGTACAAAAACTTTTCAATTTGATATAATTAAAATTTTCTATTTTGAAGTCAATAGTGATCTCTAGTTCTTCTTTGGTCACAAATTCCTTCCTCTTCCACAAGTCTGAGAGGTAAACTATCCTATGCTCTTCCAATTTATTTATGATCTCATTCTTTATGCCTAGGTCATGAATTCATTTTGCCCTTATCTTGGTGTACGGTGTTAAGTGTGGGTCAATGCCTAGTTTCTGCCATACTAATTTCCAATTTTCCCAGCAATTTTTGTCAAATAATGCATTCTTATCCCCAAAACTGGGGTCTTTGGGTTTGTCAAACACTAGATTATTAAAGTTATTGGCTGTTTTGTCCTTTGAACCTAACCTATTCCATTGATCAACTAGTCTATTTCTTAGGCAATACTAGGTGGTTTTAGTAACCGCTGCTTTATAATATAATTTTAGATCTGGTACAGCTAGGCCACCTTCATTTGATTTTTTTTTTTTTCATTAATTCCCTTGAAATTCTTGACCTTTTGTTTTTCCATATGAACTTTGTGGTTATTTTTGGTAGGTTATTAAAATAGTTTTTTTTAGGAGTTTGATAGGTATAGCGCTAAACAAATAGATTAGTTTAGGTAGTATTGTCATCTTTATTATATTTGCTTGCCCAATCCAAGAGCATTTAATATTTTTCCAGTTGGTTAGATCAGACGTAATTTGTGTGGAAAGTGTTTTGTAGTTTTGCTCATAAAGTTTCTGATTTTCCCTTTGCAGATAGATTCTGGAATATTTTATATTGTCAGTAGTTACTTTAAATGGAATTTCTCTTTGTAACTCAAACTGTTGGGTTTTGTTAGTGATATATAAGAATGCTGATGACTTATGTGGGTTTATTTTGTATCCTGCAACTTTGCTAAAGGTGTGGATTGTTTCTAATAACTTTTTTAGTAGAAACTCTGGGGTTCTCTAAGTATACCATCATATCATCAGCAAAGAGTGATAATTTGGTTTCCTCATTGCCCATTCTTATTCCTTTAATCTCTTTCTCAACTCTTAATCCCAAAGCTAGCATTTCTAATACAATATTAAATAGTAACATTGATAGTGAGCAAACTTGTTTCACTCCTGATCTTACTGGGAATGGTTGCAGTTTATCCTCATTACAGATGATGCTTACTGCTGGTTTTAAATAGATGATACTAATTATTTTAAGGAAAAGTCCATTTATTCCTATACTCTCAAGAGTTTTTAATAGGAATCAATATTGGATTTTATCGAATGCTTTTTCTGCACCTATTGAGATGATCATATGTTTTTTGTTAATTTGATTATTAATATGGCCAGTTATATTGATAGTTTTCCTAATATTGAACCAGCCCTGCATTCCTGATATAAATCCTACTTGATTGTGGTATATTATTTTGGGGGTGATTTTCTGTAGTCTTTTTGCTAATATCTTATTTAAGATTTTAGCATCAATATCCATTAGGGAGATTGGTCTATAATTTTCTTTCTCTGTTTTCAACCTACCTGGTTTAGGTATCAGTACCATGTCTGTGACATAAAAGGAATTTGGTAGGACTCTTTCATTCCCTATTTTTTTTCAAATAGTTTATAAAGCATTAGGGCTAATTATTCTTTGAATGTTTGGTAGAATTCACATGTTAATGCATCTGGTCCCGGGGATTTTTTTTTTTTTTAGGGAGTTGATTAATAGCTTGTTCTATTTCTTTTTCTGAAATTGGGCTTGCAACTAAAAAAGCTAGAAAAGGAGCAAATTAAAAACCCCCATAAAACACTAAACTTGACATTCTAAAAATAAAAGGAGAGATCAATAAAATTGAAAATAAAAATAAAAACTTTTGAATTAATAAATAATACCAAGAGTTGATTTTATGAAAAAACCAACAAAATATATAAACCCTTGACAAATTTGATTAGAAAAAGGAAAGAGGAAAATCAAATTCTTAGTCTTAAAAATGAAAAGGGAGAACTTGCCACTAGTGAAGAGGAAATTAGAACAATAATTAGGAATTACTTTGCCCAACTTATGCTAATAAATTCAATAACTTAAATGAAATGGAAGAATACCTTCAAAAATATAGCTTGCCCAGATTAACAGAGGAAGCATGGACCCACACTTAACACCGTATACCAAGATAAGATCAAAGTGGGTCCATGATTTAGGAATAAAAAATAAGATTATAAAGAAATGAGAAGAACATAGGATAGTTGTGGAGGAGGAAGAAATCTGTGACCAAAGATGAACTAGAGATCATTATTGATCACAAAATAGAAAATTTTGATTGTGTCAAATTAAAAAGGCTTTGTACAAACAAAACTAATGCAAACAATATTAGAAGGGAAGCAACAAACTGGGAAAACATCTTAAACAGTTAAAGGTTCTGATAAAGGCCTCATTTCCAAAATATATAGAGAACTGACTCTAATTTATAAGAAATCAAGCCATTCTCCAATTGATAAATGGTCAAAGGACATGAACAGACAATTTTCAGATGATGAAATTGAAACTATTTCCACTCATATGAAAGTGTTCAAATCACTATTGATGAGAGAAATGCAAATTAAGACAACACTGAGATACCACTACACACCTGTCAGACTGGCTAAGTTAACAGGAAAAAATCATGATGAATGTTGTAGGGGATGTGGGACAACTGGGATACTAATGAATTGTTGATGGAGTTGTCAACGAATCCAACCGTTCTGGAGAGCAATCTGGAATTATGCCCCAAAAGTTATCAAACTGTGCATACTCTTTGATCCAGCAGTACTATTATTGGGCTTATACCGCAAAGAGATACTAAAGAAGGGAAAGGGACCTGTATGTGCCAAAATGTTTGTGGTAGTCCTGTTTGTTATGGCTAGAAACTGGAAACTGAATGGATCCCCCTCGATTGGAGAAATTGTGGTATATGAATGTTATGGAATATTATTGTTCTGTAAAAAATGACCAGCAGGATGAATACAGAGAGCAGTGGTGAGACTTACATGAACTGATGCTAAGTGAAATGAGCAGAACCAGGAAATCATTATGTACTTCAACAATGATACTATATGAGGATGTATTCTGACAGAAGTAGATTTCTTTGACAAAAAGGAGATCTAACTCAGTTTCAATTGATCAATGATGGACAGAAGCAGCTACACCCAAAGAAAGAACACTGGGAAATGAATGTAAACTGTTTGCATTTTTGTTTTTCTTCCTGGGTTATTTTTACCTTCTGAATCTAATTCTTCCTGTGCAACAATAGAACTGTTCGGTTCTGCACACATATATTGTATCTAGGATATACTGTGACCTATTTAACCTGTATAGGATTCTTACCATCTTGGGGAGGGGGTGGAAGGTGGGAGGGAAAAAGTCGGAACAGAAGTGAATGCAAGGGATAATATTGTAAAAACATTTTTTTCAAAAAAAAAAAAAAGATAAACAGAGGAAGAAGTAAATTGGTTAAACAGTCCCATTTTAGAAAAAGAAATAGAACAAGCTATTAATCAACTCCCTAAGAAAAAACCCTCAGGACCAGATGGATTTCCATGTGAATTCTACCAAACATTTAAAGAAATTAACTCCAATGCTATATAAACTATTTGAAAAGTAGTGATTGAAGGACTCCTATGAAATTCCTTTTATGACAGAGACATGTTACAACCTAAATCAGGTAGGTTGAAAACAGAGACAGAAAATTACAGACCAATTTCCCTAATGAATATTGATCCAAAAATCTTAAATAAAATATTAGCAAAAAGATTATAGAAAATCATCCTCAGGCTAATACACTATGACCAAGTAGAATTTATACCAGGAATGCAGGGCTGATTCAGTATTAGGAAAACTATTAGCACAATTGACTATATCAATAACCAATTTAACAAAAAAGCATATGATCATCTCAATAGAGGCACAAAAAGCATTTGATAAAATCCAACATCCATTCCTATTAAAAAAAAAAAAAAACACTTGAGAGTATAGGAATAAATGGACTTTTCCTTAAAATATTCAGAAGCATCTATTTATAACCATCTGTAAGATCATATGTAATGGGGATAAACAGGAACCATTCCCAATAAGATCAGGAGTGAAACAAGTTTGCCCATTATCACCATTACTATTCAATATTGTATTAGAAATGCTAGCTTTAGCAATAAGAGTTGAGAAAAAGATTAAAGGAATTAGAGTAGGTAAGGAGGAAACCAAATTATCACTCTTTGCAGATGATATAATGGTATACTTAGAGAACACCAGAGATTCTACTAAAAAGATATTAGAAATAATCCACAATTTTAGCAAACTTGCAGAATACAAAATAAATTCTCAGCATTTTTATACATCACAAACAAAATCCAACAGCAAGAGATACAACAAGAAATTCCATTTAAAATAACTGTCAATAGGATAAAATATTTGGGAATCTATCTGCCAAAAGAAAGTCAGGAATTATATGAGCAAAACTATAAAACACTTCCCACACAAATAAAGTCAGCTCTAAACAATTGGAAAAATATCAAGTGCCCTTAGATAGGCCGAGTGAATACAATAAAGGTGACAACACTACAAAAACTAATCTATATATTTAGTGCTATACAAACCATACTCCCAAGAAACTATTTTAATGACCAAGAAAAAATAACAGCAAAATTCATCTGGAAGAACAAAAGGTCAAGACTTTAAAAGGAACTAATGCAAAAAAAAAAAAAAAAAATGAAGGTGGCTTAGCTGTTCCAGATCTAAAACTATATTATAAAGCAGCACTCACCAAAACCATTTGGTATTGGCTAAGAAATAAAGTAGTTGATCAGTGGAATGGATTAGATTCACAGGACAAAATAGTCAATAACTATAACAGTCTAGTGTTTTACAAACCTGAAGATGCCAATTTTTGGAATAAGCATTCACCATTTGACAAAAACTGCTGGGAAAACAGGAAATTAGTATGGCAGAAACTAGATATGAACCCACACTACATACTGTACACCAAGATAAGATCAAAATGGGTTCATGATTTAGGCATAAAGAATGAGATTATAAATAAATTAGAAGAACATAGGATAGTTTCTCTCTCAGACTTGTGGAGGAGGAAGGAATTTTTGACTAAAAAAGAAATAGAGATCATTATGGATCACAAAATAGAAAATTTCGATATATCAAATTAAAAAAAAAAGTTTTTGTACAAACAAAACTAATGCAGACAAGATTAGAAGGGAAGCAATAAACTGGGAAAACATTTTTATAGGCAAAGGTTCTGATGAAGGCCTCATTTCCAAAATATATAGAGAATTGACCCTAATTTATAAGAAATCAAGTCATTCTCCAATTGACAAATGGTCAAAGGATATGAACAGACAATTTTCAGATGAAGAAATGGAAAGTATTTCTAACCATATGAAAAGATGCTCCAGTTCCTTATTGATCAGAGAAATGCAAATTAAGACAACTCTGAAATATCACTATATACCTCTCAGATTGTCTAGGATGATAGAAAAAGATAATGATGAATGTTGGAGGAGTTGTGGGAAAACTGGGACATTGATACATTGTTGGTAGAACTGTGAATGGATCCAACCATTCTGGAGAGTAATTTAGAACTATGCTCAAAAAGTTATCAAACTGTGCATACCCTTTGATCCAGCAGTGTTACTACTGGGCTTATATCCCAAAGAGATCTCAAAGAAGGGAAAGGGACTTGTATGTACAAAAATGTTTGTGGTAGACTTTTTTGTAGTGTCTAGAAACTGGAAATTAAATGGATGTTCACCAATTGGGAAAGGCTGAATAAAATGTAGAATATGAATGTTATATAATATTAGTGTTCTATAAGTAATGAATAACAGGATGATTTCAGAAAGGCCTGAAGTGATGCTCAGTGAAATGAGCAGGACCAGGAGATCATTATACACTTCAACAACAATACTATATGATGATCAATTCTGATGGGCATGGCTCTCCTAAACAATGCGATAAACCAAGTCAATTTCAATTGCTCATTATTGAAGAGAACTAGCTACACCCAGCAAAAGAACTATGGGAAATGTTTGTGGACCACAAGATACCATTTCTACTTCTGTTTTAGTCTGTTTGCATTTATGTTTTCCTTTTCTGGTTATTTTTACCTTATTTCTAAATTCGATTTTTCTTGTACAGCAAGATAACTGCATAAATATGTATACATATATTGCATTTAACATTTACTTTAACATATTTAACATGCATTATTCTAACTGCCATCTAGAGGAGTGGGTGGGGGTAAGGAGAGAAAAAAGGTGGAAAAGAAGGTTTGCAAGGCTCAATGCTGAAAAATTACCCATGCATATATCTTGTAAATAAAAAGCTATAATTAAAAAAATAAAGGGAGATGATAAAACTTATATTTCTATATCACATGAAGGATAATAAAACTTATATTTCTATATCACATGAAGACAATATAAGATGAAATTTGAAAAGTATTTTGCACTTCCTAAAACACTGCATAAATACCTGGTATTATGTTTAGTGTTATGTTCCTATGATGCTAAAATTAGCATCAAAAAAGTTAAAGGGCAATGTTTCATATTTCTCTATGTTTAAAAGTAATGCGTATATTATTATCAATTGGTGCTTAATATTAACAATCTCTGTGTGCATTATCTGTGTAATATTATTATTATTGTATATTAACTACTCATTATTGATTCTTAGAAAGCTTGAGAAGATCCTACTATGGAATCTAACTGAGCCCACAGTTTTATTATTCTTATTTATTATGTCTTATGAAATCTTTTTCATAATCTGGGATGGATCTGTTTATATCCAATAATGTTGCTGTGAACTTGACAATTTATATTTTTGATAGATAATAATGAAGTTCCTTTATGTTTTCCCTTTAAAAATATGTATTATTCTTTAATTGTATTCCTATTTTGTTTTTATTTGTTATAATTCCTTGTTTTTCATTCATAATTATGATTTATATTTTATAACTTAAAAATAAATTTGCTAATAGTTTTTTTTTATTTTATTATTGCTTTGTAGAATACCAATTGAATTTACCAATTTAATTATTTTTCAGCTTTCCATATAGTTACCCTCTCTTTTTTACAATCCATTTATTTTCTTTTGACACTTTCCTTTTTTATTTTCTTAGGCTTTTGGATGCAAACTTAATTTATTTTCTCATTTTCTTATCTTAATATGTTTTTAAGAACATGTATTTTCTTATAATAAGATATTTGGTTACATCAGATAAGCTTCAATAAATGATGTTCTGATACTATTTTAAATGTTCTATTATCATTTTATGATTTATTCTCTAATATGTTTTTCAGTTCTATGTAAAAATTTTGCTATTGTTCTTATTCTTCTTAATTTTCCTTTTTTATTGCTATCACTCTCATTTTATCATATATTTTTTTCAAACAAGCCCCTCTTTTTCTTCTATTCAGTCATTGCCTATAAAATTATGCTGATTGTGATAAATTTAAAAAGAAAGAAGAAAATAGTTCAGAAAAAAATACACAATGAAATCTGACATATTTACATTGTGTCAAATCTATAGACCTCCCTTTCTGAAAAGAAGGGATAAAGGTACATTTCTATATTTCTTTTAAATGTTCACATTTGGTTCTTATAATTACAAATTATTTTGTTTCATGTTATTTTCTCTATTTGCATTATTGCAGCTATAGTATATATCGATTTTCTTGTTTTGCTTATTTGACTATATCAGTTCATGTCTTTCCATGTGTCTACAAATTTTTCATATTCTTCCTTTCTCCTCCCTGCTTAGTAAGGTCCAATGTCTCCTTTTTTCTCCAGGGTATAATATAAAGTCATTTTTTTTGGTCATTTAAAGCTCTTCATAATCTATCATACACTTCTCTCACTGAGTTTTCTTATACTTTATTGCCCTCCAAAACTTTATAATATTTTCAAATAGCTAACTAATATGGCCTTCATAATCAGAATTCCTTAAAACTTCTCTGTGTTGATGATTTTTATGTCTATGAGTCCTATTTCAGAGTCTCTGCTGACCTTCAGTCTTACATGTCTGAGTGCTTTTAAATTGGATGTTTAGGAGACATTTTACAGTCAATATATCTGAAACAGAGCTCAGTGTCTTTATCCTTGAAACCCTCCCCTTTCTTATATTCCCTGTTGTTGAAGAAAACAACATCATTCTCCCAGTATTTTAGGCTCATAACCTCGCAGTCAATTTTAAATTCTCACTATTTATTTTTGACTACTCTCATATCCAATCTATTGCCAGAATCTGTTGATTTCTCCTCTGTAACATCTCTCAAATATATATGCTCCTGTCTCTCACCTGAGACTGCTGACATTCCAGTATAAGCTGTTATTAAATTATGCTTGTATTTATACACAGATTTGATAATAGGCCTTAAGTTTTCTCCATTCCAATCCAACATCTATTCAGTCACTACAATGCACTAAAATGTACATCTGTTCGTGTCATTTTTACCTTCCCTTCCTGCCCCTTTCCTTTACTCAGTAAGCTCCAGTGTCTCCCTATTGCCTCCAGGAATAAATACAAAATAATTTGGTATCCAGAACCTTTAAAACTTATCCTACTCTTACATTTTCAACCTTTTTGCATGGAAATATACACTTCTGTACTGTGACATTGGAATCCTGATTATTCTAGAAACAAGTCACACCATCTCTCAGCTCCAGGCTTTATCCCTATCTGTCTCATATGTCTGCAGTACTTTTCTTCTACCACTTCAACTATAGAACTTTCTGGTTTTCTTTAAGATTCAGCTAAAATCCTAAAATCACTTTTCCTAATTTTGGTGCTTTCCTTTAATTATTTCCTACTTATCCTGTATATAACTTGCTAGGTATCTATGTGTTTTCACATTGTCTCCTCCAAAAGATTGTAGGTCTTTTAATTCAGAGACTGTCTTTTGCCTCTTTTTGTGTCCCCAGCACTTAGCATAGTACTTGACATAAAGTACCTGCTTAGTGGATGTTTATTGATTGATTTTTAAAATGATACTTGATCTCAGGTCACTATGTATTTGTACTGATTATCTCCTATGCCTGGAATTGTCTTCCCAACATCTCTATCTCTTAGTTTTCTTAGCTTCTTTTAAGATTAAATTCAAATTTTGATTTACAGGAGGCATTCCTCTAAACTGCTAGTAGCTTCAGATTGCCTTAAATCTACTCCCCATATATCTTGTATGTACTTATTTGCATATTGTCTGCTGCATCAGACTACAGTCTTCTTAAGGGGATTTTTTATCTCTTCTTAGTAAAATATTTAGTTCATTTCCTTATGTAAAGTAACTGATTGATCAATGCTTGCTGAATTATGGATTAAATTTAGTAAATTATATAAGTTTTGTTTCCATTTGTAAACAACAAATTATTTAAATTTATTAATTTTCTGAGATGCAGAAAGTAAATATGCTGTTGGAATTACCAATACTTTCCCTTTTATCTATTTTTATCTATTTTAAAATTACTTTCATGATTTTTAACATATTAAATATTATTAGAATAGTATAACATATAATTGAATATATGTAATATAATATATGCAAATATATTAGTGTTTTCTGAACTGTATTACAATCATTCCAATATACATTTTCATCAATTACAATTTTATTATTTTTATTATCTAAGAAAACTATATGTACCTTATTCTTTTGTCATATATGCTTTCATTTTAAGAGATTAACATAGTGGGGCAGATAGCTGGAGCAGTGGATAGAACACCAGCCTTGAAGTCAGGAGGAACTGAGTTCAAATGTGGTCTCAGATACTTTAATCCTTCCTAGCTGTATGTCCCTGGGCAAGTTATTTATTGCCACACAATCGCCTCAGCAAAAAGAGAAAGAGAGAAAGAGAAAGAAAGAGAGAGGGGGGAGGGGGAGGAAGAGATTAGAGATTAACATAGAAACTGAATCTGTGTTTTTATTCATATCCAGGAACTCAGGCGCTTCCAGATAAGGAAATCCATTGTAAAGAAGTAAATCTTTCTTTCTGAAACTTCCAGAAATAGAGAATTGTCTGGTCATTTAATTAAAAGAATTTATCTAATGGTTGACATGGTGTTAAATACTAAGGATGGAGAAAAAAATCATTCCTGATCTTAAGGACTTCACATTATTTATTTTTTTCATAGGGTCTTGATCAAAATGACAGAGCATATCTTTGTAAGAGCCAGATTTTATTGACACTAAGATTAACTATGCCATAACTATAAAAATATAAAAGTATAATTTTATAATCTTATTTTTATTAGTAAATGATTAAGTGTTTTAGTATTTCTTCTTCCCACTACCTATTGGGATCTCTTTAGTTGCAGTGGATTGATGCATTCTTCAAAATTTTGTTTTTAAAATAATGTTTTATTTTTTTCCTGCTTTCAAGCAATATGTACTTGTTAAGATAAAATCTTATTTTAGATATTTTATTTTTGTCCAACTTTAGCATTTGATGACTTTGGATTTATAAGATAGTTTGGGTTATAATATAGTCTGGGAGTCCTGTTTTTCCTTATTTTGTTTTCATCATTTTACTATATGTTCTTTTTTTAAAATGAATTTCATTATTTTATCAGGTTCTATAAAATAATTTTGTTGGCATGTTATTAAAATTAAAATACATTTTCTAGTATTATCATTTTTATTGGTTGGCTTAACCTAATCACAAACATTGAATATTCCACCAGCTATTTACATTGTTCTTTACTACATTACATAACACTTTGTGATTGAATTTCTACAAGTATTTTAGATGTTTTGCAAAGTTGATTCCCAGATATTTTATGCATTTTGTAGTTATTTGGAATGGGATTTTCCTTTTTATTATCACTTCTTTTGTTTTGTTAATATCATATAGAAATACTTTTGAATGTTTAGGATTTATATTGCAGCCTGCAATTTTGCTAAATCAATTAATTTTCTCATTATTTTTGTAGATTCCCTAGGTTTTTCCATTTAAAGTTTTATATCATCAGCAAACAGTAATTGATTTAGCTCCCTTTTATCTATCTTTACACATTTAATTTATTTTTCTATTCCTACTTCAGATCTTTATCAATTAATTGTGGGGAGAATGGACGTCCTTACTTTATTCTTCCATTTACTAGTATATCCTAATCGCATGTGATACATGTTTTTGTTTTTAGATACATTTTGTTTATGATATGTTTAAATGGTCCATGCTGATTATTTTTCTAACACTGTACTATCCTTATATACAATGAGTCCCAGTTGTTCATAATTGAATGATATTCTGAAGAAATCACTATAGTCTGTTAAGTTTTTGTTTATAATTTATCATCTTTCATCAATGATATTAGCCTATAATTTTTTCCTGAATTTTACCTTTCTCTGGTTTAGAAATTAAGACTGCATTTTTCATAAAAAATATTCTGGAAGAACAATTTCTTTTTCAATTTTTGAGAATAAATTGTGATGTTTAAGTACCAATTTTCTTTAAAAAAATTGTTAGAATTCTTCTGTAAATCCATCAGGAATAGTAACCTTTTTTTTAAGTAAATGAGATATTTCTTCTGTTAGTTCATTATATCTAGATCTATGTCTTTTTCTCAGGTGGTATTATCTAAAATTTCTATCTGAATTTCTGATATTTGGCCTATTTTGTTTTCAAAGTATTACTCTATTTCTTTAATGTTCTCAGCTCAATATATAATTGAGCATAATATGTTATGTTTATTTTCAGTTTTTCTAGTTTTGATATGAGGTTACCTTGTTCATTTGCTATTTTGTCAATTTTCTTTTTTCTCTTCCTTTTAATCACTTTACATATTATCAGTTACATTGTTCTTTTCAAAAAATTAACATTTAGTTTCATTTATAATTTTTCTTTTTATTTCAACTTTTTATATTTCTCATTTAAGACTATTTTTGTCTTTATTTGTATTTTCTCATATTCAATTAATAAATTTTATTTCTTTCTATTTTGTTAATATAGAATTTTAAAGATATGATTTATATTTCAAATCAACTGAATCTCAGAAATTTTGGCATGTTATTTCATCATTATCATTTGTTTACATTGTTTTTAAATGTTTCTGTGATTTGTTCTTTGAATTATTCATTATTTAAGTTTCATTATTATGTCTCCATTTGGGTATGTATTTTTTTTTCCTTCCTAAAGCAATTTCTCTTCTGATTACTTTATGGTATTTAAAGGATATGTTGACAATTTCTTCGTTTGTATATTTATTTGTAATATCTCTGTATCCCATCAATTTTTATAAAGATTCCATGTGGTACAGAGAAATATGTCCCATTTAGAAGATGCTAAAAGATTTTTAATTCTAGTTTCTTTAGAAATATGTTCAGTTATGTTTTTACAGGACTACACATGTATAACCTACATAAAACTGCTTGATTATTATGGGGGGGGGATTGTGGGGAGAAAGGGAAAGAAAGACATTTAAAAACAAATGTTAAAATAGTTTTTATATATAATTGGGGAAGATAAATACATTTTTAAAAAGAAATTTAGTTCTATATTTTGACTTTTATTTATCTTACTGTACGACTTACTCAAAACTGATAAAGTGATTTTGAAATATCTTGTCACTTCTGAGTTACTATGTTTTATTGAGACTCAGATAATGTTTCCTTTATGGATCTAAAGGCTTTTGAAACATTTATGTTTACTATGATATTGGTTGGTTTTCTATGGCTCCTTTTAGAATAATATGGTTTCATTCTTTATCTTTATTTTGTTTTTTGAAAATTTTTGAAATTAAAAACAAAAAATAGTATGATGGCAATTCCCAATGTTTTGAATTCATTTGATGCATAGTAATTTATTTTTCTGTTTCTTCAAATTTTATTTTAACTATGTCTACTTTGTATATGTTTTTCTGGTAATGAGATTATAGAAATTATTTTCTTTCCTGATTCAATTTGTCACTCTTTTTTGTTTTATTGGATTGTTTAATCCATTCACATTTACAGTTACAATAGATTTGTTTTTTTCTATTTGTCTCTAAAGTTTTTTTTTTTAATTATTTTTCCTTTCTTTTGTTGTAAACAGTATTATGTGTTTTCAGCTATTTTACTTTAATCTTTTAAGGTAGCACTATTACTCTCTTCCTCTCACCTTTGATCTTATGTGCTACCCTTTGCACTTTAAAGTTTTTCTTTTTATTTGTTGACCTTTCTACTTTTATATGATCACATATTTCTTTCCCTATTTTTTTTCTTTTCCATTATTTATGTAGATTCTCCCTTCTACTTCTCCTCTTTAGTGACTCCTGGTCATTATTTCTAAATTTCCTTTTTGTACCTTTTTCCAAACTGGATTAATTTTATTCTCTTCCTTATCCACCTTCTCTTTCTATTTTTTTTTAGATACACATTCTCAGATCATGAACCCTATAATAATCTGATCTTGCTATTTTCTCTTAATCTCTTAATACAATCAAAGTTTTCAAAGTGTCCATTGTAGTCTATGCCCACTAAGAACTTTATGACACCACACAGTAGAACATACCTCATGGATTTCCTTTTTCTATTTTGCCTCACTCTCAGAACTATTCTACATCATCAACTATTTCAGATGTCAGAGAGGATAGTATTGCATGGTAGGGTCCTTACATCTATTTATCTGTAGCCTTTCTTCTTGATATTCTATATTTCCTTTATCTGCCTAAAAATTTCCTTGTGTCCATGTTCTCCTATTCTTCCAGGTGCCATTTGCTCCTTCTATGTTCCAGCTACCCAACCTAGGAAAAAGTAGATTTTTAAAGGCTCATCTCATATGTGAGCCTTATCTCTCTTCATTCATAGAAACATTCCTCAGTGGAATTCCCTCCCACCTCTAAAGTAAGAACTCCTTCCTTTCCCCAATTTTTTGCTTTTTTCTTCTTCATCTAATGTCTCTTTCTGAGATAGCTCTTCTATAAGGGATAGCTCTCCATTTGAACACAAATCATTATTCCCTCCTTTCTGTCTCTTTGTTTTCCTCCACTCTTTCATATACCCTCCCATGTTATAAAGTAGTCCCACAAAAGAATCATTTATCTTTTAGACATGGCTTGTCTAAATTCTACCCAAAATGTCTCCCGAATGAATCTTTAACTTTTTCCATTTTTCACTCTTTACTCAATCTCCTTGTGTACCTTTTGAGAGAAAAATATCTTACTAATATTTATATTGTTACTCTATTCCTGTTACTAACAAACTTTTTAGCTTTGGTTTTCTTTCTAAATATTTTCTTAAAACTTCAATATCTGTCTATGTTTATGAATATATATTTATGTAATGTGCAAATTTTATATTAATATAACATCAAAATATATTAATTTTAAATATATTTATTTATTTAAAACTTAAATTCAACACACAAAAAAAATAGACAAAAAAAAAAAAAAAAACAGAAAAAGAACAAAACAGCAACAGCAATAAAAACATTGTCAAGTGCCTAGCAAAACATCAGGAGGATTCAAAATATGTAAAAACAAATTTCTTCAAGAAAATATATGAAAATAGATGCTTCTTTGTAGATTTATTTTTATCTGTTGTATACTTTATACTTCATTCTTTTATAATCCTTTCTCTTCCTCACCTATATCAAGCAGGCTGCAATTAATCGCAAATATACACACATGCTACATATGTATATATAATATAATAATATGTGCATTGCATGGATACATACATGCATACGCATTGACATATATGTAAACATACATATATCCACAAAATGTAATGGGCATATAAACATGCATATATATATATACACATATATACATATAATCTAAACAATATTAATATGACATATATAAGACATATTTCTCTATTGATTGAATCTTTTGAAAGTTTGATTTTGTCTAAGATCAATGATTATTATTCCTACTTTTTTTCTAGTAAATTCTATTCCTGGTCATTATTATTATGTTTGTGTCTTATTTCCTATATTTGCATCTTATTTCCTATATTTGCTTACTTTTCTATGTTAATCCTACTCCTTAACTTTCCTTGCTATTACTTAATCTCCTGCCACCCATGGACCCTTTCCTTATCTTTCCTCCTACTCTTCCCTTTCTTTTTATCCCTTTCTTATTAGTCTACTAATCTATATATCTTATTCTACTCCCTTCGACTTACACATCCTTTTATACTTCACCTTATCCCTATCCTATTCCTTCTCCCCTTTTTTTTTTCTTTATAGATTTGGGAGGATACTATAAACTTCTTGGAATATGTTTGTATGCACCTCTCTCTCTCTCTCTCTCTCTCTCTCTCTCTCTCTCTCTCTCTCTCTCTCTCTCTCTCCCTCCCCCCATACATATATATATATATATATATATACATATACAGATTAATATGCATGTATATATACACACATATATACATCTATGTGTGTGTGTGTTTGTGTATGTTGTTTCCTCTTTTACCAATTCCTGATGTGAGTCCATTTACAGAACTACTAGCCTCCTTCCCCCATCTAATTTCTCTGTGTTAGTTCTTGTTTTTCTGCCTTATTTGTATAGCATAACGATTATTTTTACCTTTTCCCATAGGACTTTGCTTTTTAGAGTCTCATCACACTCAACCTTACCCAGTCTTTCTTTTGGATTACTCAATTATTAATGTTAATTTTAGACATGTGGATCATATTTCCATGTTTAAAACATACACAATCCTTGAGTCCTTTAAAACTAATCTTTGATGCTGACTCTTGTATATTATTTTTTTTTCTGTTTAGTTCATGTTTGTTTGAGAAAAAATATTGAAAATCTAACAATTTGTCCTTTTTTCATTCAATTCAATACTTAATTTTGCTATATATATATTTGGCCCTATTTATTTTGATTGTTGATATCTAGTATTCTGCAGTCTTTTATTTTATCTATTAATAAATAATGTGTTAATATTAATATATCCTGTGTAAGTCTTACTGTAGCTCCAGCATATTTCAATTTGTTGTTCTTTGTAAAATTTTCTCTGTGATCAGAAGTTCTTGAAATTTCGTGATGATATTTCTTCATGTTTTCCTTATAGAAATCTTCTGAGGTCTTGATTGGAGGATTGTTTCTGTACTTTCTTGTTCTCTCACTTCAGGACACATTTCTTTAATAATCTCTTATATCATAGTCCAAAGTTCTTCTTCTTCTTCTTCCTCTTCTTATTCTTTTGTTTTCCAGATCTGTTTTTTTTTTAAGATGTTTCACATCTAATCATTTTTCCCCATTCTTTATATTTTATTGTTGTTTGGTCTTCTATAACTTCACTGGCTTTCCCTTGCCCAACTCTAATTTTTAAAAAGACATTTTCCTCTTTAAGTCTCTGAATCTCCTTTTCCAATTGGATGACTTTCTTTTCATAATCTTCTTGTTTTTCTTTGATGGTTCTTTAGTTTTGTTTTGTTTTTAGTTTTTCCTCAATCTCTCCCATTTGAATGTAGTAGTGTAATCAGCTCTAGTCCTAGGGTAAGTCTTCAGCATTTCCCTTAGAACTGGAACCCCAAACCAAGAACTCCATCTCCTTTTAAAGTATTATTCCTTGTATTATTGTACAAAGGCTCTTTTTTTGGTTACAGCTTTCAGGTAGTCCAGTTATTCTCATATTTTCTCTTCATGATCTCCAAACGTGTTGTTTTTCTTATAAGATGATTCACATTCTATTCTATTATTTCATTGTTTATATTTTGTTTTGTAATTCTTGGTCTTTTATACTTTTAGTAGCTTCCATTTCCCCAATTCTACTTTTCAGAGTTATTTTCATCTTCAAGATTCTATTATCTCCTTTTCTAGTCAGATTTTTTTTCTCCATAATCATCTTGTTTTTCTTGGATAATTTTTAGTTTTTATTTATTTTTCTCAGTGTCTTTCATTTGATTTCTAAATTCTTTTGTGAATTCTATAAATTCTCTCTGGGCAGGGAGCCATTTAGCATCACTGTTGTAGAAAAAAAAATCATTTTTTAATTTTATTTTTGTATTTCAGTATGCTACTGTAAAGATGAATCTCAGTCTTCCCTATTCCTGTGTAAATTTCTATGGTTGACTCTTTGTTTTTTTTTTTTGTTTGTTTGTTTGTTTGTTTTTTTCATTTTTTAAATAAGAAGATTAGTGCAAGTACCTCTAATCATGCGGTTGAACGATGATGCCTTTAGCTTCACTTCAGTTCTCCCCTCTGATCTGGAACTCTAAACCAAAAGTTCCACTTTCCTGACAGCAGCTTCCTGCCCCACTGCTGCTGTACTCACTGGTGTGCTGATTACTTTTTACCAGGGAAAGCATTTCAGCAACACAGATAGGCTTTGTGTTTCCTCAGTCTTCCCAGACTAAGGTTTCCTATTCCCCATGGTGTTTAGAGATGAAAGTTCCTATGATTAGGGCCATGGCTACATTTGAATCCAGCTAGCCCCAGAACTCTTCATTTGGTGTTTCTATAGCGCTAACCTGAGAATGTGCGCAATTTACATTGGTCATACTCCATCCTAAAGTCCTTCTTTCAGATTCAGGTTGTCCCAGGAAGACCCCTGTTCTTCCCCAAGACTTATTGTTTTTGTTGTTCTTTGATTTTATATTTATTTGTTTTTCACCAATCTATGTTCACCCAATTTTGTTTTGTTTGTGGGAAAAATCTAGAGTGATTGGAATTTTCTCCTCTTCTCAGCCATCTTCCCCTAAACTTTTAAAAAAAAAATATGTCTATCATTTTTCCATATGGGTAAACTGTTACTTTCAAGATACATCCTGGGCTGCAACCTAAGCGCCAATAATCTTAAAAACACAATACATTCCCTTTTTTTTCTAGTGGGTAAAGAAATCTTGATTTACTTGAATAGGCTTTCTTCTTTTGTAGTTGAAGGTTTTTCTTTGTGTTGGCTTACAGGATTTGTGGTTTCTGAATTGAGTAATTAAATTTAACCATAATATGTCTTAGAGTTTGTAGCTTTTTTTTTCCCTGGAGGCAATCTGTGAATTCTTTATATAATTTCATTGTTCATAAATTCTTGGTAGCTCTCTTATATTATTTTTTTTATTATGGTGTTAAGGTTTTCTTTATCCTGCCAAATTTTTCTGGGAGACTTACATGTGCTATATTCAATATCCATATGTTATGTTTACTTTCCTGACAAGAGCAGTTCAGAGCTCTGCACCACTGGTGCTTCTGATATGCAGTCTTTGACAAGACTCTTCTTCCTGATGTGATGAAGGGAATATATTGAGCCCCAAGAAAAGTTATATAGCTCGAATCCAGAATCTTTCTGCAACTGGAAGAAAGGAGGAGGAGTGAGCTACAGAGGTGAGCTTTACTGTAAGCTTTTGTGTGGTTTGGGTCCTGCTAGCATGGCTTTGCTGCTGGTAGCATCAGAGGCATATAAAGGGGGAAAATGTGTTGATATAACTCCAAGCCATTAGATATCACTTCCTGGGTTTGGAGGGATTTTTAAAAATCTTCTTTTGCATTCTGGTCATCTGAGACCATGGACATATCTGAAGTCCTTTTTTTCTTTGATTTATATTTTCTGTTTTTGAGATACCTGAAAGCTCATGGGCATTAGATAAAATATCTTATCCATTATTTTGGATCTGAAACTCCCTCCCTCCTCATCTAAATTTTATGGTTTTCGCACAAGGTCTGGGATTCTCTCTCTCCTCAACTAAATCTTGTTTTGTTCAAATTCCAACTAAAATCTCTCCTTTAACAAGGTTTTTTTTTTTTTTTTTTTTTGAGCTCTCTTAATGGGAATGTCTTATCTTTGTTGATTATCTCCAGATTTTTCCCTCTTTTGTTCTCCAAGTTATAATTTTACCATAGCCATTAGAGGTCTGGAAAGTACATTATAATCTTTTTTGCAATCTATATTTTATTTAATAGAGACTTAAATAATTTTAAATTGAGTTTATGGATTATTCTTTCCTAAATGATTAATTTCACTGAAGTCATGATGATTCTTATTTGCTCAATAAATATAAAAACCTAAATCCCCAACATCCAAAAATAAAATAAAAAAGTTTAATTTAATTTAAATTTAAAATTTAAATCATTTGGAATATTCATTTCAATAATTTTAAATTAGTAAAATTAGTTATTTAAATTAGTTAGTTTATAAATGATAAAGAGAAAACATGATTAAGCACAAAATTTAAAAATGTGGATAGATGAAAAGCTCCTGTTTTTATGTTTCCATTTTCATCCTAAGAAAGGTCAGAACATATTTCAGAAAACATGGCAAATTGACATTGATATAGACAGAATTTTCCAAACAAATCATTTTATGGTGTGATGTTTAGAGTTAGATACTATGCTATTTTCTTTCCTTTCACTGAAATCAATTTTTTTTTATTTCAAATTTGATCACACAATAATTCTTTCAATATCCTTGATCTCAATTCCAATGAGAACCTACTGGAATTAGAAGCAAATTGTAAACTGTCAAGAAATTTCATTCAAATAGAAGAAAAATGCACTAAAGTATACATAACAGGAATTCCAAACTGATCATTGTTCAGTAAAATTGAAGTTATAGAGGAAATAAAATTTGTATTTAGGTTTCCTTTGCCACTTAGCCTAGCAGTTATAATGTACAATCATTTTAAAGACTGGCATGTTATATAATTTTGTCCTCATGTCTAACTTCAGTCAAAAGAATAGCTGTCAAGCATGAAAAGGTATGAGAGATTATTTAACATAGGTTACATTTCCAATTGCATTGGTTTTAAATCGAAGTATATAAGATCTATATTTTATTCAAATATAGAATTTTCATGTATTATATTTGTAAAAGTTTTACAAACATCTTTCACAATTCATTTTTCCTTTTAGATTACACATTAAAGAATATTTTTATATATTCATGTTTTTCAGTTTAGTTGATTTCATATAATTATTTCCCAAATAGTTTCTTGTTGATATTCCTAAAATAGCTCCTATTTTGTATATTTCCATTATTCACAATCCAATGTTGCCATTACTCTTAACCATTTTTTTAAATTTCAAAGTCTAGGTATTCTTTGAATAAAGTTATTTGAACTTTGCATAAATAATTAATGGTGGATAGAAAACGTTTTTCATTTTCATTTTTATAAAATATGCCAGGTACCTTTTTGAAGAATACAAATGAAAATAAAAAGAATAACTCTAACCTTGTGGAGTTCACTTACATTCAAATAGGGGAAGATGATACATTAAAAAAAAAAAAAAGCTTGAAAGAAAGTATATGTAGAAGAGGATATCAATGTATGTAAAGAAAAACTGTTGGTAATCTGAATCTTGATTTAGAGTAAAAAGTGAAAGAAACAAGAACAGGTGTTATAATTACTTTTTCCAAAACACACAATGAATGAGTGTAATGTGTACTTAAAATGTTCCATTACTGGTAATTTATGCTTTATACTTGATCTCAAATATCATTTTAAAACTCATTATGCATGAAGTCCTTGAGTTCAGACAATGTGCAAGCTCTCTTACTGTGCTAACATCCCAGTTAAAATCAATTTAGTATGTTTAAAGAATGAATGTTATGTTATGTAGGACAACTACAAATGGGACAAGTAAAACAAAATCCATAAAATTATACTGAAGAACTTGAAGCATGGAAGCTTTGGCTTTTAACTCTTGAGAAATAAGGAGAGCAATCACAGATAAGAGAGATCACTTAAGATAAGATGTATATATACTGAGTCCAAGAATGAAAACAGCATCATGAAATGAGGAAAACTTTTTCTCCCTCGCTCCCTCCTTTCCTCTCCTCCTTCTCTCCCTCTCTTCTTCTCTCTCTTGTCTCTTTTTTAGTCTCTCTGTCACTATCTGTCTGTCTGTCTGTCTTTCTCTGTTTCTCTCTCTCTGTGTCTGTCTCTCTACCTCTGTCTGTCTGTCTTTCTGCCTCTATCTATCTGTCTTTCTCTCTTCTCCTCCCCCTCCCTTCTCTTTCTCCCCCTCTCTCTGTCTCCGTATTTTTGTCTCTCTATGTGTCTCTCCCTGTCTCCATCATTATCTCTCTGTCTCTCTCTCTGTCTCTCCCACAAGACATGATTTCTACATTGGAAAAAGAGAAAGGTGATATGGTGGTTCTAGAAATATAGGCAGAGTAAATGTTTGCAAGAAAGCCTATCTTTTCAGCATCATCCATTAAATCAACAGTAGAAATGCCAGAAAGTAGCTAATCTACCAGATATCATAAAAGGCAAATTTTAAAACATAGCCAATCATTAAGTATTTCTAATATCTCATCAGTTTGATTCAATCAGTGAAATGTGTCCAATAATTTAATTATTTTGAAGTTAAATAATTTCTTCAATGTGAACATTAATTATAATATTATCAAGTTATTCAATATCCTCATCAATTTTATTTACATATTTATTTTAAGTCTACATTGTTGGGTTTGTTTGTTAGTGTAACTGAGTTGGTTTGTTTGTTTGTTTGTTTGTTTGTTTTAAAGAAACCCTTAACAATGTTTCTCTTCAGAAAAAGGGCAACTTCAGCTTGACTTGTTTGAGTGCAATATGTTAATAGAGAGGATTTATCCAGAAAGCAGTAACAGCAATATTATAGTACTTTGTATTATTTGATTCAACAATTTATATAATTTATTTTTTTTTAATTTTTATTTAATAATTACTTTATATTGACAGAATCCATGCCAGGGTGTTTTTTTTTTTTTTTACAACATTATCCTTTGCACTCGTTTCTGTTCCAATTTTTTTCCCCTCACTCCCTCCACCCCCTCCCCTAGATGGCAAGCAGTCCTTTATATGTTGGATATGTTGCAGTATATCCTAGATACAATACATGTTTGCAGAACCGAACAGTTCTCTTGTTGCATAGGGAGAATTGGATTCAGAAGGTATAAATAACCCGGGAAGAAAAACAAAAATGCAGATAGTTCACATTCGTTTCCCAGTGTTCTTTCTTTGGGTGTAGCTGCTTTTGTCTGTCATTTATCAATTGAAACTCAGTTAGGTCTCTTTGTCAAAGAAATCCACTTCCATCAAAATATGTCCTCATACAATATTGTTGTCGAAGTGTATAATGATCTCCTGGTTCTGCTCATTTCACTTAGCATCAGTTCATGTAAGTCTCGCCAGTCCTCTCTGTATTCATCCTGCTGGTCATTTCTTACAGAACAATAATATTCCATAACATTCATATACCACAATTTACCCAGCCATTCTCCAATTGATGGGCATCCATTCATTTTCCAGTTTCTAGCCACTACAAATAGGGCTGCTACAAACATTTTGGCACATACAGGTCCCTTTCCCTTCTTTAGTATTTCTTTGGGATATAAGCCCAATAGAAACACTGCTGGATCAAAGGGTATGCACAATTTGATAATTTTTTGGGCATAATTCCAGATTGCTCTCCAGAATGGTTGGATTCGTTCACAACTCCACCAACAATGCATTAGTGTCCCAGTTTTCCCGCATCCCCTCCAACATTCATCATTATTTTTTCCTGTCATCTTAGCCAAGATGTAGTGGTATCTCAGAGTTGTCTTAATTTGCATTTCTCTGATCAATAATGATTTGGAACACTCTTTCATATGAGTGGTAATAGTTTCAATTTCATCCTCTGAAAATTGTCTGTTCATATCCTTTGACCATTTATCAATTGGAGAATGGCTTGATTTCTTATAAATTTGAGTCAGTTCTCTATATATTTTGGAAATGGGGCCTTTATCAGAACCTTTAACTGTGAAGATGTTTTCCCAGTTTGTTGCTTCCCTTCTAATCTTGTTTGCATTAGTTTTGTTTGTACAAAGGCTTTTTAATTTGATGTAATCAAAATTTTCTATTTTGTGATCAGTAATGGTCTCTAGTTCATCTTTGGTCACAAATTTCTTTTTCCTCCACAAGTCTGAGAGATAAACTATTCTATGTTCCTCTAATTTATTTATAATCTCATTCTTTATGCCTAGGTCATGGACCCATTTTGATCTTATCTTGGTATATGGTGTTAAGTGTGGGTCCATGCCTAATTTCTGCCATACTAATTTCCAATTATCCCAGCAGTTTTTATCAAATAATGAATTCTTTTCCCAGAAGTTAGGGGCTTTGGGTTTGTCAAACACTAGATTGCTATAGTTGACTATTCTGTCTTATGAACCTAACCTTTTCCACTGATCCACTAATCTATTTCTTAGCCAATACCAAATGGTTTTGGTGACTGCTGCTTTATAATATAATTTTAAATCAGGTACAGCTAGGCCATCTTCATTTGATTTTTTTTTTTCATTAATTCCCTTGAGATTCTCAACTTGTTATTGTTCCATATGAATTTTGTTGTTATTTTTTCTAGATCATTAAAATATTTTCTTGGAAGTCTGATTGGTATAGCACTAAATAAATAGATTAGTTTAGGGAGTATTGTCATCTTTATTATGTTCGCTCAGCCGATCCAAGAGCACTTAATATTTTTCTAATTATTTAAGTCTGACTTTATTTGTGTGGAGACTTTTTTATAATTTTGCTCATATAATTCCTGACTTTCCTTTAGTAGATAGATTCCCAAATATTTTATGCTATCAACAGTTATTCTGAATGGAATTTCTCTTTGTATCTCTTGCTGTTGGGTTTTGTTGGTGATGCATAAAAATGCTGAGGATTTATGGGGATTTATTTTGTAGCCAGCTACTTTGCTAAAATTATGAATTATTTCTAATAGCTTTTTAGTAGAATCTCTGGGGTTCTCTAGGTATACCATCATATCATCTGCAAAGAGTGATAGTTTGGTTTCTTCATTGCCTACTCTAATTCCTTTAATATCTTTCTCGACTCTTATTGCCAAAGCTAGTGTTTCTAATATGATATTAAATAATAATGGTGATAGTGGGCAACCTTGCTTCACTCCAGATCTTACTGGGAAAGGTTCCAGTTTTTCCCCATTGCATATGATGCTTACTGATGGTTTTAAATATATGCTCCTGACTATTTTAAGGAAAAGTCCATTTATTCCTATGCTCTCAAGTGTTTTTATTAGGAATGGATGTTGGATTTTATCAAATGCTTTTTCTGCATCTATTGAGATGATCATATGGTTTTTGTTTGTTTGGTTATTGATATAGTCAATTATGCTAATAGTTTTCCTAATATTGAACCAGCCCTGCATTCCTGGTATAAATCCTACTTGGTCATAGTGTATTATCCTGGTGACGATTTTCTGTAATCTTTTTGCTAATATTTTATTTAAGATTTTAGCATCAATATTCATTAGGGAGATTGGTCTATAATTTTCTTTCTCTGTTTTCAGCCTACCTGGTTTAGGTATCTGTACCATGTCTGTGTCATAAAAGGAGTTTGGTAGGACTCCTTCAATCCCTATTTTTTCAAATAGTTTATTTAGCATTGGAGTTAATTGTTCTTTAAATGTTTGGTAGAATTCACATGTAAATCCATCTGGTCCTGGGGATTTTTTCTTAGGGAGTTGATTGATAGTTTGTTCTATTTCTTTTTCTGAGATGGGACTGTTTAGGATATTTACTTCTTCCTCTGTTAGTTTGGGCAAGCTATATTTTTTGAGGTATTTTTCTATTTCATTTAAGTTGTCGAATTTATTGGCATAAAGTTGGGCAAAGTAACTCCTAATTATTGCTCTAATTTCCTCTTCGTTAGTGGCGAGCAATTTATATAATTTAATAAATATAAATCAAAAACTTAAATAATAAGTAATAACAAATGGGAAAACAATAGACTAGAGCAAAAAGTCAAAGAATCATAGATTCTGTCCTGGAACATAATACAAAATTCATATAATCCAGACTATACTTGACAGGAACTTGCTGAACATTTTGCACTATCCCTTTTTTGGGATGGTAACAATTTTCAGGAAATTTTATTTACATCAAGAATAATATACTTCTCAATTTCTTCTCATTGTTCCTGGGTTTCTCCATTGGTAATGTAGAAAATAGGATGTTCTCTTCAGTACATGCATGTGGCAGACCTCCAAATACATAAAGACTTTTATTATGTTCCCATCCTATATTTTCTCTTCTTCAAGTTGACTATTCTCTAGAAGTATTCCAATAGATCTTCATATTGTATATTCTCAGATCTTCTCCTCATCAATTTATATTCTTGTTAGCTAGCCTGTTGAACTTGGAAGTTTATTGAGCTAAGCACATTTGAGATAAAGTGTCCTCTCTTTACCCAAGAAATACTAAGAGTGCTAATGTCAGTGCCATCCTGCCTAGTTATTATTTCATAGTCTGGAGACATTTTTTGTTGTTGCAAAATGAAAAGATAATATCAAACTCTATGGTTTTACATGACAGGTAAATCAGAATAAAGGGATAGTAGAACTTACTTCAGGAGCATGCTAGGACCTCTTTGGAGGACAGAACTAAGCAATGCAAAAATGTAGCATAGAACAGCAAACTTTGAAAAGAAAAGCTGCTATAAGCAAAAAATCATCTTTTATAACTTTTTAAGATATTGCATCCTAATCAAGTACCCCAATCATTAATCTCTACTTATCTCAGTCCTTTTCATCAACTCTTAAAAACGAAAACAATATAAATGCTGGTAGTACCCCAGCCAGAGATGTGGAACTGAAATTCTGCTATCTTGGTGTTTCTATAATCAACAGCATATGTTAGCCCTGTCCTCATGAGATTATCACAGAAGTCACTTTCTTTTTCTTTTAAAACCTAAAAGGATATGCACAGGTAACTGCCAAAGATTTTCAGCATATCTTCTTAGAACAGATGGAACTTTTGCTGCCAGCAGACCATTTTAGGTGTCTGATGCTTAGGAAAACAATATGAATGAAATCTGAGTGGAAATAAGGAATTGTGAATCTGTTAGAAAGAATTCACCCTCCGTATTATCATACAATCAAAATGCTTATACCTTAAAGGACACGCTATTCCTTCAGCTACAGAAAATTCTCAATATGAAAGACTCAAGAGTAATGTAAATGTTTGCCTTTTTTTTCTAGAATAAAAAGTTGTTTCCTTAGGGCTATGTTATGGGTTCGTGAAGAACAGAGAAGAAGTTTAAGGGGAAAACATTGGTGAGAAAAATAGAAGTAATCCATCACCAAATCATATGATTGCCAACTAGATAGAAACACATACACACACACACACACACACATGCGTGCGCGCACACACACACACACACACACACACACACACACTACAATGATTCACAGATATTTTTGATTTAAAATTTTCTTCTACCACTTTCTAGAAAGACAATATAAGATTAAGGTCAGGAGACAGAACAAAAGAGAAAACCTCTTGTTCAAATTTCTAAGCTATTCACACCTTTGAAAGCAAATGTTCACTAAAGTTATTTATATGTAAATCTTAGGAAGTCTGTCCAAATGTGCTACACAATTTAGAAACAAGACTAAAGGCTTTAAGTTTTATAAAATCTCCTTCTTTTTTCCATAGTGGTCCAGCAGTGGTAGAAAATTGAGCAGAATCAATACATTTATCAACAATCTACAAATATTAATTTCAGTATTATTAATGGGTGATCAACATCAAATTAGGTGACAAAATATTAACATTCCTCCTGTAAAGATTAATTTGGTTAGTTAATAGGAACCATTTCTTAAATAATTCAGATTGAGGTCTTTTAATGAATTGACTTCATTATATTGGGAACTACTTGAATAATGTGAATTGACTTCATCTATTCATTTTTTTTCATCATACATAGCACCTGTGTAGGGGAAAATTTGGCACCTACTTAAATAACATCCTGAAATATTCGAGGCAACAGATGTTAGAATCATAGTGCTAATAATTACATAGTTTTTGCATTTGGTGTTCTCTTAAAGCAACCTTCCCCAATGAAATAGAGTGACTTGTTCCAGAGGAAAAAAAACAAACAAACGAGTTTAACTAATGGCACTTTAAATATTTCTTCATTAAAGCTCTGGTATTGTGCCTTGCTGTGATGTGGAAGAGACCTTTGCCTCTCATAATCCATCCCAGCAGCTCTGCTACTTAATCCAAAGAAGAAAATTTGAACAAACCTGAATTAGTACTGTTGAGGTCTAGCTTTTGGGGTACCTAAATGAAATTAGGGTTAAGGTCAAGTGGCAGGTCTGGGATAAAGATTCGGCGCAAGAGGGTCTAGTAGCGGTGTGAATTCCCAATAAAAGCATTTATTGGCCTAGAGAGCTAGATTGATAAAAGAGGTTTATTATTGAATAAGCAAAGTTAAAGTATAGGCGAAGGTAGAGATAAGGAGGGCACTGGACAGAGGGTCCAGTGGACAGAGGGTCCTCACATGGTAGCCATGTTTGGAATCTCTGCAAAGAGGGGTTCCCAGCGTGGTCTTTTTATAATAGGAGACTTAGCTCGAGGGGCTTTCCGGGTGTAGCCCCAAAGTTGGCTCAGATCAGGGTGGGGCTGGGAACAGGTCAGATCTTCTATTGGAATTCAAAGGGACCAGGATTTGTGAGTTAAAGGGCAATTCACGTTATTAACTAGGAGAGGGTGGGAATGTAGAAAGGAATCTTTCCCGCATCAGTACTATGTGACTTTTATCTGAGGATAATATCTAAATGCATCAAGAGTTCTTTGGCTTAGCTATGTGATTTTTTTTGCACAAATGTTACTCCAAACCTTGAAAATTATCTATTAAATTGTGAAGTTTTGAAATTTGTATTGTTGTAGATAATACTCACATCAACAAAATTATAAGATATTTAAAATACTGAGGTATGGAAGTACTTTAAATATTAAATCCTCATTCAGAAATTAGTGTGTTGGCATATTATTAGAGAATTTGAAACATTAATTTAAATTTCCTCTCAGAATGAAGTTTCAGGATTATTAAGTGCTAAGATAACTCCTAAATTTTCCTTGGAGAGATGATAAAAAAATAGGCATTTATTTTTTTGATGGTGGTGTTGTTCATTCCATGGGGGCAGGCTATCATTAAATGGAAAGCAACCATCATATATATAATTTTTACTTAATATTCTTATTTTTCCAAATTACATGTAAATATTTTACCATTTGTTTTTAAACTTTGAATTTTAGAGTCTCTTTCTTCCTCCCCATCACCCCTCACCATTAAGAAGGTACATGTGAAATTATGCAGAACATTTCCATAAAAGTCATATTGAAAAATAACACATAGATTCCCTCCCCCACCAATAAAAAACCTCAAGAAAAATAAAGTTTTAAAAAAGTATTCTTAGATCTGTACTCAGACACAATCAATTCTTTCTCTGGGTATGGATAGCATTTTTCCTCAAATGACCTTCAGAGTAGTCATGGATTATCATATAGCTCAGAATAGCAAAGTCATTCACATCTGATCATTCCCTAATATTGTTATTATTTTGTACACAATACATTTCACTTTTCTTGAGTTCACGTCAAGACTTTCCTGGTTTTTCTGAGATCATTCTGCTCATCATTTATCATAGGATAATAATATTCCATCATAATCACATAATACAGTTTATTCAGCCATTCCCCGATTGATGGGCATCCTCTAATTAATTACCCTGAGAAAAGAACTGCTATAAACAGTTTTGTACATATAGGTCATTTTCTTTTAAAAAGAACATAGCTTTTGGAATTCATGCCTAATGGTTTAAACTAGTTCATTGTTCATGAACATAAGCAAAAGTATATATAATTTCAGAATACATATAAAGATCATTACAAATATTAAATCATGATTTCAATAGCATCAGGAACTCTCAAGTAAAGAAAATCTGATTCCCAAGGTAGTTATGCACCCTTTCTGTAGTGTATAATCTGAGAGTTACATAAAGCAGAACTTCATAATTTTTTTTCCAGTTGAGATCATTTTTGCCTGAGAAATTTTTACAGGATCCCAGTTGTATAAGTATAGAAAACAAGTATACAAATCAAAACTTTACTGATAATAAATCATAATTTCCTGATGTTTACATTCAGTTACAGAACTCCATTTGGGGTTGCAACCAACAGTTTTAGAAGCTAGTAAAGTGCTGACAGATTAAGAACTTGACCAGGTCCATATAATTGGTATATTTCATAGGCAGGATTTAAAATCATGTCTTTGTGACTTTAAGATCAGATTTTTATCCTCTATAGTACTATGACATTCATACTATTAAAGGGATAATAAAGTTAAAATTCCATGAAGAACTAGAGAAGATCCTTCAAATTAAATCAGGATTTTTTTTTTTGATTCTTTAAAATTTAAGGACACATGAATATAATTGAGAAGTGTGAAAAATACAATGGAAAACAATCAAGAAATATATTTTTTAAAATTTTTTAGACACTGGACCTCACAAACATTGATAATATTACATAAATCAAATTAACATAACTTTTACAATAAAAATATAGTTATTGAAGTGCAAGTCATTTCTGAATCACTGTGCTTATGTCAAATACCAACTTATTAGAACTAAGATAAAACTCGGTAGTGAATTAGAATAGAGAACAAATGTGAGGAGATGCAGTGTACATTTTCAATTCCAAACTGACAAATTCAAAGAAGCTACTAAAACTGAAAATGGAAAATAGGACAAAAAATACATCAAGAAGTTATTACCATTTCCTGTGAAACTTAAATTGATATTAGGCAATCACCTCAACACAGAAAACAAAGAAATTATCAGCCATACATCAGCCATGGTCACACAATTGACTGAAAGGAATTGAGAAAATAAAAACCACACTATGATTATTTTTTTGTTAAATATACAAAAAAAGACCCAATTGATTGGCTAAAGCAAATTCTTTCATCCAACAAGATATCTTTCATTTATGTATTAATGTAATATAACATTGCTTAATAATTACAACAGGAATAATATAGATCAGTGATCCTATTACTAGTATCAAATGGGGCAGAAAGCACTAATAGAGATGTGTTATAGGTAACCTCTAAAGAAATCTAACTTTCAGTTATTTCCTCTTCTCTATTTCCTTTTTCTCACTGTTATTTAGACACCATCTACTTTCATTCTACCTCTTCACTCTTCTACTCTTCTCATCTTTTTTTTTAAATAAAAGAAAACCTAATAATTATTTTGAAACAAACATACAATTGCTTTTTGAAAAGTTATGTCCTTCATCATTATTAATGATGTTCATCACAAAGTGCAGGATTCCTAATTTTTTTTCTCACTGAGGATAGCAGTAGGAATACATAGGTTAATTTAACATCAAAAACTCTATTTTGTGATGAAATAGTCACATAAATTATTTTTCTGCAATAAAATAACCACTTGTATATATTTTGATAGTGACATGTAAGTCCTGTAACTCATTTTAGCAGTCATTGTTGGAGTGTGTGTATATCTGGGGGAAAAACCTGCTAATGACATGATGTGTGTGTCCCAAATCTGATGTATAAGTGATAATATTTGATAATGAGATTAGGGAAGTAAATTTTTGATTAGTAGTTTCCTTTCCTCATAAGCTTAGCTAATTGATCACTAATCAGAACTAAGAAATATCTCATAAGTACACATAGATTCAAGAAAATGCACCAGGGGCTCTAACCATTCATCTGCTTTCTGAGTGCATACTAAAACTGATTCCTTCATTCCCATAATCATAGTTTCAAGTATACCATGATCACTTAACTAGTGACAGGGACTAACCAAAATCAAGAGGGAAATGCATGGTGTCTGACCAAGCTGAGAAGGAAAATTGTCCTGATTATCAGAATAAAAGAAGATTACTGGAGCTTCAAAGAGTCACACTGGTGATTTATTTTTGAAGTTTGATGTTTGTATTGTTTGATAGGTGATTTCATGAAGTAGATTAAAGAAGAATGAGCATATGTCCAAATCAGTACTTCCTTCTCACTAATCAACATGTATAATGTTAAATCAGTTTGCCATGGACTATGTATAACCAAAGAAAGTAAATCAATTACATTAACTCCAAGTTAAATACACAACTTCCAAATGAAATCCAAAAGCATTCAAGTGAGGTTAGCCTAACAATACAAATGAAATCAACCATTCCATTAAAGAAAACCTATTACTCAATGTGTGATTTCACATTTTAATATACAACCAATTGTACATTATATTGCTACAAGTATTATATCGTACCTATATCACTAAAAAGAATTCCTATGGGGGCAGCTAGATGGCACAGTGGATAGAGCATCAGCCCTTAAAGTCAGGAGGAGCTCAGTTCAAATTTGATCTCAGACACTTAACACTTCCTAGCTTGTGTGGCCCTAGGTAAGTCACTTAACCCCAAATGCCTGGGCCAAAAATAAATAAATAAATAAAAAGAATTCATATGGACATTGCAAAAGACACAGAGCCAAGCAATGGATGAAAAGGGGAGAATGGATTACTCTGGGGAAAATTTTCAGTGATTTCACAGAATTCAAGTTTCTTCATTGTAATTGTAATAGAAACAGCAAAACATATCTTTTTCCTGCCAATGATATAAGTTGCCAAGAAATATATATTATGATTTCTGAAAAAAATCAAAATAACACATTATTCAAATGATAATATGATAATAAATAACAAATCATAAATAGGCAACAACACATTTTTAATGGTCATTTATTGTAAGAAGCTCCATAAAATTTACCCAGGTTTTACATGGTTATATAAATGTAAGATCAATCAAGTACTAAGTGCAAAGGACAGAAAATGAGAACTTTTTGTGCTTTAATATTACTTTCAGAATACTAAAAATCTTTTAATATTCTGATGGTACCATTATTTCAACAAAGAATTTTTATGGGAAAACATTGTCAAGAATCACATAAGTCTTTTGGAGGTGGATGAGCTATATATTGTGCTGTCAGAACAATCAGTGAGCTCACATTACCAATACATATCTTTGAGGAAATTCAATAGAAGTCATTTTTGTCAGTAATTCTGACAAGCTTTAAATATGAGGGTGATAATAGAAGAAATTCTTCACTCTCACAAAAAAAAAGTATTGCCTAGTAAATAGGAAAGAATATTATATAGTGAAAAGATGTCAACATTAAGGAAAAGGAATACTATGTTTAAACTTTGATTAAGAAAAACAGTAACAATGCTTAATGAAATTCAGAAATGTGACAGTATGCAAAAAAAAATGAAATATTTCAGAAAACAAAGAAAAGGTTGAATAACCATTAGTTGAGTTTAATATATAGAAGATCCTTGTTTGGGTATTGGTTTGACAAAATAATCATTGAGGTGCCTTTCAACTCAGAGTTTCTTTAATGCTTTTATTCCACAAACATACTAAATGTTAATCCAAATAAAATAAAATAAAATTTAATTTTATAAAAGGTTTTTTTAAATTAATAAAATTAGTATAAATTTAGACTTTGTATAACATAAAATCTTCTACTCTATAGAAGCCATACCTTATTATACATGTGCTGTGTATATTACAGGTAAAGAGGTAGTTAACTTGAGGCCTGGGTACAAGCCAACGGCAAAACTCTGAATCAGTTCAGTAGTTTTTGATGTCCTTCTAGCATTCTCTCAGGGCTGCACAATATGTCAGGGTAGAGGAATAAGAGATTATTTTCCATACTTTATTTCTTTTTTTTTTTTTTTTTTGGCAAAGCATCTTCAAATGAATTGTTTCATGTTTAAGGTGATTCTAGTTAGATTGTTGCTAAAATGTTCTCCACAGAACATAAACACATAGACACAGTATGTATGTCTTAACCTAGACTACTAGAAAACTTGAGTCTTTTAATGCTGATTTTTACCTCTGGTTTTAATACATATAAGCAATTTCCATTCAAGATTTTTAAAAACTTTATTTCCAGAAATTTTTAAAATCATAACTTTCGGATAACCTAATGATTTAAAAATTCTTTTTCCTTGATCTATTTTTCTAGGTCATTTATTATTGATATCAGAAAACTCATTTTTTTATTCTTTTCTAACTTTTGAAATTGTTACAGATTTTTATTGTGTCATGAAGTCATTGATTTTTGTGTAGCCTGTTCTAGTTTTCTTAGATTCCATTGCTTTGGTAAGTTTTGTCACTTTTTCTTATAAGCTATCTTTTCTAATTCTTTCCTCAAAAGTTTTTTTTTTAATTTTTATTGTTAAAAATTCTTTTTTTCTAAGTAATCATGTAATTCTTATGGAAAATCCATTTTTTTTCCTTTTGACTGCATATAATTTTTCCTCTTGCATTTTATTTTATATTTTAATAATATTTTATTTTTTTAACATACATGCAAAGATAGTTTTCAACATTCATCCTTGCAAAACTTTATGTCCCAGATTTTTTCCCCTCCTTCCACTCCACCTTTACAAGACAGTAAATAATTCAATATAGTTTAAACATGTACAATTCTAAACACATTTCCATGTTGGTCATCCTGAGCAAGAAAAGTCATATCAAAAGGGAAAAAACACAAGAAAGAAAAAACAAATAACAACAAAAAGGGAAACTACTATTCTGCATGCAATTTTTATGAGGTTTGTAATAATGTTTGATAACAGTTGATTTATCAAATCCCACTCCTTTCTTTCCTCTTTATACATTATTTTCTTGGGGTTTTTCCCTCTATCATATATTCTTTCTCTTGTGACCTTTTGAACAAAAACAACTCACCTTCAGGAACTCAGTTTTTCTTATATAACTCCTTTGATATGCTGTAAAGAATATTAATTCTGGAGAGACAAATTTTCTGCTCCTTATAATACTGGAAATGCATCTTCATGTAACTTTTTTTTTTTTAATTCTTCAAGTGAAATTACTTTTCTAGATTTTCTTGCAATTATGTGTCTGTTTCAAAATTCCTACTCACCTCTGATCTTTTTGCTAGAAATATTTCAAAGTTCTTTATTCCACTAAGAGTGCATTCCCCCCTGTCAGATTATACTCAACTTTGCAGGCTGTAGTCTTTATAGTGTTTTTTTTCAAATATTATATTCTAAGATCTCCAGGTTTTAGTGAAAACTAAGAGGTCTCAATTGATTATGAAAAATTCTTTATTACTGCTTTTTTTGCTGTTTGTGTAAGTATGGGGAACCTGAATTATGATTACAAAGAGTTAAAATTTTATAAGGGACTTTTGGAAACTTGTGACTTTTCAAGTGAAAGATGAAACACTGAAAATTAGGATGCCCTGATTTAAGTCATTGAATGGAGTGTCATTGAATGGAGTTTTGTGCCAGACACTGTCTCTGCCCCTTCTTTAAATTTTAGGTAGAATGCTTAGGAGTATTTGATCTTGCCCTAAATATCTGAGTTCTTATAGTGACTTACCTTTGTATTGTAGTTTTAGGTTTCCTTGGATCCTTTAGGTTTAAAGAGAGAGATCTCCAGAACCCTTGCTGTTGTTTCATATCTGGTTATGATCTCAAAACTTTTAGGTTTGAATCTGAGTATCTGAGTAAGGGAAAGATATTTCCTTTCAACCCAGTTTCCTCTAGGACCCTGAAAATATAAAAAGTGTGACCTTATAATGATAGTCTATTTCTGGGAATCTTGACTTGCCAGGGTGAGGGCAAGTTGAACTAAGTTAGTAAATTCAGACACAGAGTAAAAGACCCTCCTAATAAAAGAACTGAATTATATTTGTGACATTTCCTGGATGTCTATTCCTACGTCATACCACATCATACCACATTATTCCCCCTATTACGTGCTGAGGGCATTGTTTTTGTTTTTTCTTTATTTTTTATTTTTTTTTCTTTATTATCCACTGCATCTAGGCATAAGCATTGTTATACTAGAAAGTTAAAAGTTACATAATATTTGCTAGAGCATATACATGAAAAATGTTATCCATTAGAATATAATTTTATATGTAATGTTAAATCAAATATCATCTCAGAAATAAGCAATTATCAGATTTACCTAAGTGATAAGCAAGTGAAATTGTCTTTCCATGTAAAAGATTATTTCAATAGTCAATCCCTTTTCACACAGAAGCACATCACCATAGACAATGTTCATAATTAATCATTTCATAATGTTCTCTAACATACCTAAGGAAGCTCATTAGTTCAGTTTAACTACAATTAATCCCAATTCAGCTTATTAAGAAATTTTGATGACATGTGACCTATAATTTTAAGTTGTCACCTTTTACTTTACATTTCATTGCAAGGAGGATAGTGTTCATACTTGGAGCTCCCCTACACAGATGAAATCATAGGTTAGGACACAAAAAATGTTTCTAAGATAGTTTCAGAATATTTTTCTGTTAGCAAGATTTTAATTTGTTTCCTACAGAATTATAAGGAAAATGAAATTTTATAAATTGTGTCACACAATACATAGAGATAATAAAAGAAGTTGCTATGTTGTAGATTGGAGAATTGGATGGTCAAGAAATTTGTCTTGTTGTTCCTGTTTGAAGATGTTGGAAGGAGCTGGGTTAGATATATCTTTTTATTTAGGTACCTGGACCTACTATATTCTCAAGCAGAATTAAAAAGCTTTTTTTTTTATTACTGCTTTACAAGAAGACAAATTTCCTTTGGGACTTTCTAGGAGTTCTTTAGCTAGCACTGCCTAGAAGAACCATCATTTTGAAGTTGGTTTGATGAAATAATGGAACTGCTTGGAAAGTCCTCTATTATTTCACCATCCTGACACACTTATAATCCTGGGAACTGCTACCAGTACAATGAAAAATACATAGGGTAGTGGGACCCAAACAACAACTGAGAGCCTGAATTTGGGGAGAACCAGTTACTGTATTCTTTTTTTAAGGAAATACGTGAGAGAAACCCAGGACCATGGACCACATTCAAATGTAGTTTCTGATCTTCTCCACTATTGTTTGGTGCAAAGACAAGTTGTTAAAAGAAGAAGTTAAAGAAACAATTAGAGAAGATAGTGATTTGGAGAATACTAAGTAAGGGTTGTGAGGATTAAGAAAACATTAATTTGGTTAGTAGATAATTTTAATATTGCAATTCTGAGGTCAAATCAGTACCCAGAGCAGATAAATTGTTTGATAGATGAGAAGGAATTTAAAAAAGAAACTCAGATAGACTAGAACAATGAAAAAGCCCAGAGAAGACAAAAATGGAAGAAAACTATTAGGAATATGAGAGAGTCCTGGATAGAATATAGATGAAGGAGTTATGAAGATAAATTTTTACTTAACATTTTTCCTAGTATAGAAGTTGGATGGGAAGTACTTTCTAGTCATCTTTTCTTGAAATATGATTTGTGGCACTTGGAACATAGTGGGTGTGCAATAATAGATATTGATTTAACTCAGTGACTGATAAGTAACAAGTTCAGATCTCAAAAAGAAGGAACAAATAATGTTAGAGCATAGATTTTCACAAAAGAGATCTAACTGTAAACACAGGATGTTGCCACTATCAAAATTTTTAAAGGTAGATAAATATATAAGAATTGCATCACTCCTAGATAGATTCTTGTTATCATTCCTTCCTTCCTGTTTGAGAAATTCATGACAGTTGATTCAATATTCACTTTTATATGAGACATGCAGTGGGATGATCTTTGTGGTTGCTAAGCAACTTTAATGGTTTGATAACCATGGGCAACATGATTATATTTTGTACCCAGGCATGCTCCTCTTTTGCAAGTGGACTTATGAATAGCAGATATATTAGAGAGGAAAAAAACACCTCAAGCATATCTTGTGTAAAATGAATTAACTTGTAAGCAGCTTTTTAATTCTGCTTGAGAATATAGTAGGTCCAAGTGCCTAAATAAAAAGACATATCTAACCCAGCTCCTTCCAACATCTTGAAACAGGAACAACAATCAGCAAAAAAGGAAATTTTTAGTTACAAAAATGGGAATAAAAAAGAACAAATCACAAGAAAATTCTCAAAGAAAAACCATCATATACTGAAAAAATGAAAAAAAAAATTAGTAAGCAATTTGCTCCAAAGTCTCTAATATAATAAACATGCTTTTAAAATATTGTTAAAAAAACAACTATAAAATCTTGAGAAGGATATTGCACAATTATAAGGGTTTACACATTTTTTTCACAAAGAAAATAAACAAATTAAAATTTTAATAAGGTTAGAAATTAGAGCTCTTCTAAAAAAAGGAAGGCAGGAAGGATGGTGAGCAAGAAGGAAAGAAGGCAGGCAGGAAAAATGAGGAAAGGAGGGAAGGAAGGAAGGAGGGAGCAGAAAAAGAAAGATAAGAAGGAAGGAAGGAAAAAAGAAATTAAGGATAGAATGGAAGCTCTGAGAGAAGGAGGGAGGGAGGGAGGAAGAGAAGAAGGGAGGGAATAAGCTAAGGAGGAGGGGCAGAAATCCTGGAACAAATTATGAAAACTTTCTCCAAAATATAATAGATTTTATGAAGAGGAATTGATCATATTTGAAACTAAAAATTGCAGATATAATAAATAATGTCAGCATATTACTAAAAGCAAAGATTAGAAAAACACTTAGTATTTATACAGGCTAAGACAAATGATGCTGGTGATGAAATGAACAGAAAAAAAAATTTCCTTGGAATTATAGGGTTTACTGAAGCCCATGGTGAAATTGTAAAAAATGTTATAAGAATAGTATCTGTAGTTATTGGAAAGATGGACACTAGAATTCATAGAAAAAATTTTGTGAGATTCACAAGGACTATCATTGTATAATTAATCCATTCAGAGAAATGAAGAGAGTGTCATGAAAAATATCTGGAATAGTCATCATTTCTTTTCTTTTAAGATCTGGATTTAAATTTCAGTTGGGCAGTGTGGAAGCCCAAATAGAGAGTAAAGAGCAGTAACTGGGATCAACCTAGATCATCCAGTGTAATGGGCTTCTCTAGGAGATATTCTTTTCTCATAACTAGAAATCTTCAAAGAGAAAATGTATGAACATTCTCAGGCAAGTTTTGATCAAAGTATGTAATCAAAAGTTCAAAGTATGAGTTGAAATAAATGGTTAGTTACTAAGATTTCTTCTGAATCTCAATTCTGTGATTCTGTGAACTAAACAAAGATATCTATAGACATTGTCTGTCTCCTACAATATAAATCACACTGCCAAAATATCCCATTCATAATTTATTAGGTGACTTCATGGATTGATGTGGCCATGGATAGTCATCATCTGATCAACATTCCTCTGATCATGAATTCTCTGAACCCCTAGAAACCTATGGTCATAAATCAGATGTAGCTCATCATCATAAAGTTTTTGCGACTTACTTGTAGCCTCTATGCATTTCTTTTTTTTTCCCTTTTAGTCATTTACAATTTGAATTCTTATCGATCATTGCATTCTGAGATATATAATCATATACCAACACTACAGGCCCTTGGATTGAAATTGGATTTTGTGTAGGAGAATAATTTCAGGTAGTTAAAACCATTGCTCAATTTCCCAAATGTGATAGTCAATTCTACTTTTTCTGACTTAATAATATTTTATTATTTTCACTTATATGCAAATTATTTCTTGAAAGATGATGTCTAGGCTCTTTTTTTGATCATGACCTTCAGGTAGACTAATAATTTTTAAATTATCTCTCCTGGTTCTATTTTCCAGCTTAGTTGTTTTTCCAATGAGATATTTCACATTTTCTCTTGCGGGGGGAGGGGGGTTGTTTTGCTTTATTATAACTTGATTTCTCATAAAGTCAGTAACTTCCATTTGCTCGATTCTAATTTTTAAGGAATTATTTTCCTCTTTTATACCTTTTGTATCTTTTTTTCCCAATTGGCCAGTTTTGCTTTTTATGGCATTCTTCTTCCCCTTAGCTTTTTGTACTTCCTTTATTTTGCACCACTCTCAATTATTTCCTAATTTTTCCTCTATCTCTCTTACTTGATTTTCAAAATCCTTCTTTAGCTCTTTTATGACCTGAGCCCAATTCTAATTGTTCTTGAAGGCTTTGGATGTAGAAGCTTAGAATATTTTTATATTCTTCTGAGTACAAGTTTTGATCTCCCTTGTCATCATAGTAACTTTCTGTGCTCAGAAACATTTTTTGGTTGTTGTTGTCAGATCATTTTCTTAATCTATTACTTGACTTTTAACTGTTTGTTAAAGTAGGCCTCTGTTTCCAGTATAGAGGGTGCATTCTCCCAAGTTTCAAGGGTTTTGTACAGCTGTTTTCAGAGTTTCTTTTAGGCACTTTACCACAAGGCCTCTTTTTTTGTCCTGGTATCTGCCTCACTATAGCTGGAAGATTTAGTGTTCTAAAGCAATAGAGTTCTGCTTTGCTGGGGCCTGTAGCTGGGGCTGGGGCTGTGCTGGTGCTGCCTGTCCTGGCATTATGTGATGGACTTCCACCTTGGTTCCAAAGATAATGTCTACTGACCTTCCAAGTCATTTTTAGCAGCTCTGTGAGAGGTCTGAAATTTACCAGTGCTGCCACTAATTAAGAGGTCCCTAGGCCAGTTCCTGCTTTGTTAGCATGGGTCCTAGACTGGGGCCATGGCTGTTAACATGGCTATGGCTGTGCTGGTTAAACCTGCAACAAGACTGTGCACTGGATTCCCACCCCAGTGACAGATTTTTAATTTTTTAATATAGCTTTTTATATATAAAACATATGCATGGGTAATTTTTCAACATTGACCCTTGCAAAACTTTTTGTTCCAAATTCTTCCCTCTTTACCTCCACTATCTCCCCTAGATGGCAGGTAGTCCGATACATGTTAAATATGTTAAAGTATATATTAATTACAATATATGTATACATATTTATGCAGTTATCTTGTTGCATGAGAAAGATCGGATTTAGAAAAAAGATAAAAATAACCTGAAAAGAAAAGAAAATGCAAGCAAACAATAACAGAAAGAGTGGAAATGTTCTTTTTCTGGGTGTAGCTGGTTCTGTTCATTATAGATCATTTGGAACTGATTTGAATCCTCTCTTTGTTGAAGAGAGCCATGTCCACCAGAATTGATCATCATGTAGTATTGGTGTTGAAGTGTATAATGATCTCCTGATTCTGCTCATTTCACTTAGCATCAGTTCATGCAAGTCTCTCCAAATCTCTCTGTATTCATCCTGTTGGTCATTTCTTATATAACAATAATATTCCATAACATTCATATACCACAATTTATTCAGTCATTCTCCAATTGAAGGGCATCCTTTCAATTTCCAGTTTCTAGTTCCAGTGACAGACTCTTACTGCTGACCTTTTAACTTGCCTTTAGCTGAAAAATATTTTACTCCATCTTTTGGGTTGTTCTGATTTTCTAAAATTTATTTAGAGTCATTAGTTAAAAGGAATTTGGACAAATTAGGGGGAGAGATTGGGTGAGTTCCTGTCTTTATTCCACCATCTTGGCTGTGCAACCCTCTCAACATTTGGAATTACAAGATTTTCATTTTTCTCCCTCCCTCTCCTGTCCCCTTCCCAGAATAACAAGCAATTGATATATTAATATGATAATATTAATCATTAAATTCATGATTAATTTAATTATTCATTAATTATGATTAATAATTAATCATATTAAATGATTAAACATTTAATGTTTTAAATAATAAAACATATTAAACATATTTACACAATTGTCATGTGAAAGAAGAGTCAGAACAAAAGGTAAAACCATGAAAAAGGAAGAAAAAAGTATAATAGTAAGCTTCAATCTGAATTGACTTCCCACAGTTCTTTTTCTGGATGTGGATAGCATTTTCCAAAATGAGTCTTTTAAAATTGTCTCGTTATTGTATTGCTGAGAAGAGCTGTCTATCAAAGCTGAGCTGATCAATGCACAATGTTGCTCTTAATGTGTACAATATTCTAGTGGTTCTGCTCACTTCACATACCATTCATTTTTTGTTTTTGTTTTTGTTTTTGCTGAGACAATTGGGTTTAGGTTATTTGCCCAGGGTTACATAGCTAGGAAGTATTAAGTATCTGAGGCTAGATCTTAACTCAGGTCCTCCTGACTTCAGGGCTAGCTGGTTCTTCTAAGACTTTTTATGTTTTTTTTCCTAAAAAGCACCTCCTCATCATTTCTTATAGACTCCTACCTTGTTGCTACAGACCCTCTGTTCCAGAAGCCTTCAGCACTGCTGCTGATTCAGACGACCCACCTCACTGATGCTGGGGTCAAGGTAGGAGCTAGGTCTGTGGTGGATCTGCATTGGGATTGAAGCTGGGGTGCCACTCTGGTTCCTTTCCTGCTGATTTTCAAGGTCCTCTTTAGTGTCTCTGGGCTCAGGAGTCTGGAAGCTGTCAGTATTGCCATTGATTCAAAGGTCAGATCCTGGATTGGGGTTGGACGATAGATCCAGGACTGCACTGAGGCATCCTGATGTAGGATTGCACACTGCATTCCCACTCTGGTGTCACAAACCTTTTTTTAAAGCTTCTAAGGAGCCTTGGGCTAAAATAGTTCTACCCTGTCTTTTTGGGTATTCTGATACTCTAAAATTTGTTTAGTCATTATTTAAAGGGATTTTCAACAGTTTGGAGAAGGGGTTGGGCAAGTTCCTGACTTTACTCCTCAGTCTTGGCTCAACCTCTTAGTCCAATAATTCTTAAAATATCCCTTCTGGGTCTATTTTCCAGGTTGGTTGTTGTTCCAGTTAGGCATTTCACATGTTCTTCTTTTTTTCACCCTTTTAAAAATTTTTTGTTTGATTCTTGATGTCTCAGAAAGTTATTAGTTTCCATTTGTGCAATGCTAGTTTTTAAGACATGATTTTCTTTAGTTAGCTTTTCCTTTTCCGTTTAGCTACTTAGGCTTTTAAAAATATTGTTTTCTTTAGTGGATTTTAAAATGTTGGTTCTTTGTATTTTTAAAATAATTGGATTTTTTTGTTTGTTTTTTTAGTAAATTTTTGTCCTTTCTTTCCCAAGATGTTGACACTCTATACTACACCTCTCATTTCTTTCCCCATTTTTCTTCTCCATCTCTTATTTGACTTTTAACATAATGTTTGATCCCCTCCAAGAAAGCTTTTTGGACTTGAGACCAATTCTTATCCTCCTTTGAGGAATTGCATATAAGCATTTTGTCTGCTTCTGAATTGGTATTTTGATCCTCCATTTCATTGTTGTAATGTTCTATGGTCAAGGTTCTTTTTTGTTTCTTTTTCATCCTCCCTCTCCACCCTCACCTTTAAAGGCTTTTAAAGTTTATCTCTGCTCCTGAGGTCCAAAGGGTACCATCCTGACTGTCTCATGATGGATGCTATGAACAGGGTCATTGACTTTATGAAGTGTGACCTCAGGTATTTAGTGATTTGCTGACTGAATAGGATAGCCAAATTTAATTGTGCCTGCTGTTGGTTTCCAAGACTGTCACTTTAACTTTTGCACTGGAACTGGGTGCTCCACACTGGCCTGTAGAATTATTATATCCGAGTAAGGGACAGAGAATTAATAATCTGCTGTAGCTTAGAGTGTCCTCTTGGACTGTGTTCCTCTTTCACCAAGCAAGACTGACCTTTTTTAAAGCTTCTTTGAAGCTATCTTAAGCTGGATTTTTTTTTTTATTTTACTGTCTCTTTATACATTCTGTCACTCCAGAATCTGTTCAATCTTGATTTAATGTTATTTCTAAGGGAAACTAGGGAGAGCTTAGGCAACTTTCTGACTTCTCTTTTCCATCTTGGCTCATGATATCTTTTTGGTTTGTAAGTATGAGTCCAACTCATGGTGTGTCTAGAGCATTCTGTGTGTGCATGTCTGTGTGTACATGTGTATCTGTCAGTCTCTGTTTCTCTTTCTCATAAACACACATACACACCCACACACACACACACGCATATACACAGAAAAAGAGAGACAGAAACAGAGTGACAGAGACAGAAGGATAGAGAGGAGGAGAAAGAGAGAGAGATAAGAGAGAAGAGAGAGAGAATTTGGAAGGAGGAACTGGACATTCAAATGGATATATCATCTGAGCAGCAAACAGTTTTTATTTATTGAAGTCACAGATGCAAAATAGCCAAAAATATGGTCTAACACTTTTTCTTCAGGAATTTAAATAGCAACTTAAAATATTACAATCTGCAAACATTTTCCAGTTTGTATTACAAATAGATAGGAATAAAGAAAATATTTAGAACTGTAAGTTATCACTTGTTACAGGTAAATATTTGTAAAATAAAATGATTACCTAATGATTTCTGCTCAGGTATGTAAATATAAATGTTAAGTTTTAAAGGAACTTTTCAAAGTCAGAAGATAAATCTTTGACAAAAATGAGCAGGAATACTTGGAGTGAAATACAATCAAGATCCATCAATTTTAGAGATTTGTGTTAAATACATTCTTATATTTAGGCATATTCCACCAAATTTAACTTATATTCTAATTAAATTATCCTTGAAATTAAAATCATGCTTAAGTCAGTTAATTTGAATTAAGATTTAATTTTTCTTTTAAAAAATCTTAAGGGAAATTGTTATTTTAAAATTCTCCTACTAAGGCATTTTCTTGTTTATTTTTTTAATTACAAATTAGCAAATGCCTAATTCTTTAAATCACAGTTATTTCCCATTCCCCCTCTGAAATGAGCCCTTTATTATATAAATATATATGTACATGTGTGCATATTAATGAAGTTAAAATAGATAATTGTCACAATAAAAGGAATGGGGGAAAGAAGCAAAAATTTTTTAATCACATGCTTTGTACCAAAACTGTGTAAAGCCCTTTATCAAAAGCAATGTTTGTCATTTTGTCTCCTAGTAATAATCTACTTCACTACCATGAGGAAACCAGTGTTATGCTTCATGGATAGTTAAATGGAATTTTCACTGATTTTTCAGTTACTCACAATACTTATTTATATCATAATAGTTCATGTATATATATATATATATATATATATATATATATATATTTTTTTTTTCTTTTGATTCTTCTTTAATTCTAATTCAGTGGGGTGGAGTCAAGTGGCAGAGGGGAGACATGTCTGTTTCTGAACACTCCCCATATTCCTCAGATTGGCAGCAAATTGGGCCTCTGAACTGGTTTTGGAGTGGCAGAACCCAAAAATGTTTGGAGTGTAATGAATTTCCAGCAAAAGATAATTTGGAAGATCTTCAGAAAAGGTCTGTTTCAATCTGGAATGGAGGGAGGCATGCCGGGTACAGACAGCCAAGTGTAGGCTCCCCAGCATAGGTAGTACAGAGAGTCAGGGTGGTGTGGGCTCTATTTGCTGGGGAATCTACTGGGAAGAATATACAGCTATGTTGGCTACTCTGTCCTGTTTGCAAGCCAGTAGATCAGCAGATTGGCTATAAGACATGCAAAACAAATACACAAATAATGAGCCCCTAAATTCCAAAATATCCAGAACTAGCTACATCTATACAATAAAGAGAGTTGGTCAATACTGGCCCAGCATAGCTTTGTCACCTGTAGAGGAAGGTTGCACAACATCCTCTTTGCCTTAAAAGCAGACCTCAGTCTTTTAAATCTTTTTTTTTTTTAAATGAGCAAAAAAAAAAAAAAATCAAAAACGAACTCTGACCATAGATAGTTTTTTTTTTTTGTTTGTTTTTTTTTTTTTTTTTTTTTTTTTTTTTTTTGGTGGGGAAAGAAAAGAACAAATTTCAAACCCCAAGGACACTAAAAGCTGACTGTCTCCAGATGAAGCCCCAAAGGGTGATATGAATTGGTCTCCATCTCACAAGGCATTCTTGGAAGAATTCAAAAAGGATTTTAAAAGAGAGTTAAGAGAAAAATGGAGAAAGGAAATGAGAACTTTGCAAAAGGCTGTAGAAAAGAAAACACAGAAATCATCTGAAGAAACCTTCTTATAGAATAGATTTAATGAAATGGAAAAAAGCATATAGCTCCTTACAAAATAGATTTGATGAAATGGAAAAAGAAAACAACTCTTTGAAAAAGATTCTGAAAAACAGAATTCCTGAAATGGAAAAAAAAAATCCATAGAACAAAACAACTCTTTTAAAAATTAAGTTGGCCAAATACAAAAGGAACTAACAAAGGTAACTGAAGAAAATAATTCACTAAAAATTAGAACTGAATAAATGGAAATGAATGACTTAAAGAGAAATCAAGAAACAATTAAATAAAAACATTAAAAAATAGAAGAAAATGTAAAATACCTCATTGGAAAAACAACTGCTCTGGAAAATAGATCTAGGAGAGGCAATCTAAAGAATATTGGACTCCCTAAAATTCATAATGAAAAAAGAAGGTAAACATTACAATAAATATAAATGTATATGTAATTGAAGTAAAATTGCCCTGATGTCTTAGAACCAGAAGACAAAATAGCTATTGAAAGCATTCATCAATCACCTCCTGAAAAAGACACCAAAATTAAAATTACAAAGGATATCATAGCTAAATTTCAAAATTATCAAACCAAGGAAAAAATATTGCAAGCAGCCAGAAAGAAACAATTTAAATATTGAGGAGCCACAATCAGGATTATCCAGGACCTAGAAGTTACTACCTTAAAGGATAGAAGGGAATAGAATCTGATTGCAGCCAAGAACCAACTATTCAACTAAATTGAGCATTTTCTTTCAGGGAAGAAGATGTACATTCAATGATACAGGTGAATTTCAATTATTTATGATGATAAGACTAGAGTTAAAAAAATGATCTCCAAATACAGACCTCAAGAGAAGCATAAAAAAGGTAAAACAGAAAGAACTATTGAGAACTACATCTCTTTAGAAGGGAAACAATAAACTGGGAAAATATTTTTGCAGTCAAAGGTTCTGATAAAGGCCTCATTTCCAAAATATATGGAGAATTGACTCTAATTTATAAAAAATCAAGCCATTCTCCAATTGATAAATGGTCAAAGGATATGAACAGACAATTCTCAGACAAAGAAATTAAAACTATTTATAAATATATGATAATATTTTCCAAATCATTATTAATCAGAGAAATGCAAATTAAGACAACTCTGAGATACCACTACACACCTGTCAGATTGGCTAGAATGACAGGGAAAGATAATGCAGAATATTGGAGGGGATGTGGGAAAACAGGGACACTGATACATTGTTGGTGGAATTGTGAACACATCCAGCCATTCTGGAGAGCAATTTGGAACTATGTTCAAAAGTTATCAAACTGTACATATCATTTGATCCAGCAGTGTTCCTACTGGGCTTATACCCCAAAGAGATTCTAAAGAAGGGAAAAGGACCTATATGTGCCAATTTTTTGTGGCAGCCCTGTTTGTAGTGGCTAGAAGCTGGAAAATGAATAGATGCCTATCAATTGGAGAATGGTTGAGTAAATTGTGGTATATGAATGTTATGGAATATTATTGTTCTGTAAGAAATGACCAGCAGGATGAATACAGAGAGGATTGGCGAGACTTACATGAACTGATGCTAAGTGAAATGAGCAAACGAGGAGATCATTATATATCTCAACAATGATACTGTTTGAGGATGTATTCTGATGGAAGTGTATCTCTTCGATAAAGAGAGTTAATTCAGTTTCATTTGATCAAGGATGGACAGAAGCAGCTACATCCAAAGAAAGAACACTGGGAAATGAATATAAACTGCTTGCATTTTTGCTTTTCTTTCCAGGTTATTTATACCTTCTGAATGCAATTCTCCCTGTGCAACAAGAGAATTGTTCGGTTCTGCACACATATATTGTATCTAGGATATACTGTAACTTATTTAACATGTAAAGGACTGCTTGCCATTTGGAGGAGAGGGTGGAGGGATAAGGAGGGAGGGAGGGGAAAAACCAGAACAGAAGTGAGTGCAAGGGATAATGCTGTAAGAAATTACCCTGGCATGGGTTCTGTCAATAAAAAGTTATTAAAAAAAAAAAGTTTTGTGAGACTAAAGCATGCTTGATACTCAAAAAAAAAAAAAAAAAAAAAGATAACTACATCTCTGTTATAGGTATAATTTGATTTTACTGTGATAATATAAAAAAGAAAATAGAGGTAGAAGGGGGATTGTCCTGGAAAAGAGGGAAAAGAGGTAAAATGAAGAAAATTACATCTTGCAAAGAGGCAAAGAAGACATATTATAACTGAGGAAAAGAAGAGAGGATGTTCAATTATTTTGAATATTGTTGGAATCTTACTCTCATCAGTTTTGGCTCAAAGAGAGAATATTAGACATGTTTGGTTTCACAGAGAAACTTATTTCACCTTATAGGGAAATGGGAAAGGAAAGGGGGAAATTAATAGAAGGGAAAACAGAAGTAGTAGAGGAAATTTATAAGAAAAGGAGAGGGGCTGTAAAGGAGGAGGGATGTTTGAGGGAGGCAGTAGTGTCAGAAGAAAACTACTACAGAGGAGGGACTGAGGAAAGTAAAGAGAAAAGCATAACAGGATGAATAAGATGGTGGAAAATACAGAATTAGTCATTTTTAACTGTGAATGTGAAAGGGATGAACTCTCCTATAAAACAGAAGCTGATAGTAGACTGGATTAAAAGCCAGAATCCTATATACGTTGGGTTTACAAGAAACACATTTAAAGCAGAGTGATACATTTAGAGTAAAGGTAAAAGACTGGAGCAGAAATTAATTATGCTTCAGGTGCAGAAATCAAGCAGGAATAGTAATCCTGATCTCAGATCAAGCAAAAGCAAAAATAGATGTAATTAAAAGAGATAAGGAAGGAAATTTTATCTTGCTAAAGGGTTCCATAGATAATGAAGTAATATAAATCTTAAACACATATGCATGAAATGGAATAGCATCCATATTCCTAAAGGAGAAGTTTGAAAAGCTGCAAAAAGAAATAGACAACAAAACTATACTAGTGGGGGAATCTCAACCTTCCTGTCTCAGAACTAGATAAATTGAACTACAAAATAAATATGAAAAAAATTAAGGAGGTAAATAGAATTTTAGAAAGTTAAGTATGTTAGTGTTAGAGTTCAAAAGTTGGAGTTTGTTCTTCTCAAAGCACAGCCGGTTTAGAGGCTTGGAGCCCTTCGGATGTCTCCAAATCCAAAGGTTCTGTCCTTCAGCCTCCGCCTCTGCTTTCTTCTGCCTCCAACCAAGACAGAGATGGAAGGTCTCTCTTATCTCCTTCTGGGGAGCCCAGCCACCAACTTGCCGCGGAGAGAGGGCTTCTGGCGTAGCTCCACTGAAATCCGTCAAAGTGTTCTCTGCACCAGAGTCGCTCCTCTCGAGTCCAGCGCGATCAGCCAGCCAAGAGGAAAAAATGTATTCTGCCATAGAGCCCTCATCGCTGGCCTTTTATCTGCCTCTTCTGAGAGAATGGGATTATGGGTTTTCTCCCATAGTGCTCTCTGGCCCAATGAGCTTTAAGGGAGGTGTAGAAAGTGTACTTTGTGAAGCTAGCATACTTGTGGACTCCAGTGAGTAAAGGTGTGAACACAAGCCTTGTCTTAATTAGTTCTACTTAGTACCTTGTTTCAGGTTCTGGCCAAAACAACTTCTTGTAAGATTAGATCAACTCTAATTACTTAGCAGTTAGTAAGGATTCCAACATCTCCCCCTTTCTTTTGTTTTAAAACATAGGGGGTTTCTGAGGGGGTACACATAAATCCATCAATATGGGCCAGAACTTTGTAACAGATATACATGGTATACATAAATCCATCAATATGGGAGGTATTATACATAATTTACATGAGCACATAGCAATATAACACAGGCTAGTAGTAATGTAACAAATAACAAGAATCAATCTGAAAATTTACACATGTCCATAAGTCCTAGAAACAGTCCAATAGGATTCCATTGTCCATTAGTTCATGTGCCAGGAATCTAATAATTCTTGTGAGCACAATCAGCAACAGAACTACCCGATATTTCTTGGGTCTTCTCCTTTGTTTCAAGGGTCTGCTCCATCTTTCTGCGATGGACAAGTCGAATTCGGCTCGTAGGCACCCATCTGATTCCTTCTCCACCTGTAGAGATGCAAGCAAATCCTCTCCCCCAAGCAGTTAGCCTATCTGGTCCCTTCCATTCACCACTTTCTGGGTCTCTCCACATCACCTGGCGATTATCTAAAGATAGTGGAGCTGCTCGCACTGGACACTGCTCTTCTGGTGGGTTATAAAGCCTGTCTGCTGGAGCCAGTGCATCTTTATCAAAGATTAAAAAATTAATGGTATAGAGAACTAAATTTAGAAGTTCTCTAGGGTTACCCGTGGCTCCCCCTTTCTTTTGTTTTTGGAGGAGTGTCTTAATGTCTCTGTTTCTTCTTTCTACTATTGCTTGACCTTGAGGATTGAAGGGTATGCCAGTAGTGTGTAAAATCTTATACTGTGCACAAAAGTGTTCAAAATGTTTGGAGGTATATGCCGGTCCATTATCCGTTTTTATTTCTTGTGGCACACCCATAATTGCGAATGCTTAAATGAGGAATTCAGTGACCACTCGGGCTGTCTCTTTTGCTGCTGGTATGGCAAAAGTGAATCCTGAAAAGGTGTCTACCACAACGTGGATAAAAGACAGACGACCAAAAGATTTATAATGGGTCACATCCATTTGCCAGATTTCATTGGGTCTCAAACCACGAGGGTTCTTCCCTGGAGGCAGTGTAGGAGCGTGGAAGGGAAGGCAAGCTGTACAGCTTTTTACTATGCTCCTAGCTTCTTCTTTTGTAATCCCAAACTGTAAACGCAAAGCTCGAGCAGCCTGATGGTATTTAGAATGGGATTCCTGGGCCTCCTGAAATAAAGGCGTACTGGCCAACATAGTTAAAAGGCTATCTGCCTTTGAATTTCCATCAAAAATAGGACCTGGAAGTCCACTATGTGAGTGGACATGCAGGATATAAATCTTTCCTGGATGCTTTCTCACTTGCTCTTGAAGTTCCTTAAAGAGCTGATATATATTAGAAGCTGCAAATTTTATTTGGGCTGTGGCAATTCTTTGTACCACACCTACTGAATAGGCTGAATCAGATATTATATTTATGTCGCCTGGGTAATAAGTGAGAGCTAGCATGATCGCATATAATTCGTTTTGCTGAGTGGACTGAAAAGGAGTTCTGACTACTCTTTTTACGGTTAGATCATGAGAGTATACAGCGCAAATATTTTGTTTGGCTGCGTCTGTAAAAATGGTTGGTCCTTCAAGAGGAACCTTAGAAACCTTCTCCTCAAAAATCCATTGCCAATTATGCAATAGTCTGGTTATCTTTAATGGATATCCATGTGCAAAATTTGGAGCCGTGGCCAATAAAATCTGCCACTCTGGGATGGTTTCACAGCATACATTAATTTGTGCATTTGTATAGAAGGTATATATCTTGTCAGGTCTTGTCCCAGATAATTGTACTGCTCGCTTAATGGCCTTTAATAGAATCCTAGCCACAAGCACTGGGTAAGGCGTAAGGCTTTGTTCTGGTTGTGCTGGGAGGTTCACCCACTCTATCACACTGTCTCCTTGATGAAGGACTGCTGTGGGTGCTTCTTTTGTAGCAAAAACTGATATTTCCAAGGGTTTTTGAGTTACTCTCTCAACTACATTGGATAAAGCCAGTTCAACTTCTCTCAAGGTCTCTTGAGCTTCTTTTGTAAGCCGGCGTGGTGAATTTAAAGCAGTGTCTCCCCTTAAAATGTCATATAGGGGTTGCAATTGATTGGTAGTTAAACCTAATACTGGACGCATCCATTGGATATCTCCTATTAATTTTTGGAAATCATTTAAGGTGTTCAACCTCTCTGTTCTTAAAGACAGTTTTTGTAGTGTAAGTGCCTTAGGATATATTTCATATCCTAAATATTGAAAAGGAGCGTGCCTTTGAATTTTTTCTGTAGCGATATGAAGTTTGTAGTATCTTAGTGTTTCTATGGTTTTTTGTAGACATGCTTCTAGAATTTGTTCCTCCGGTGCACATCCCAATATATCATTCATATAATGTAATAGCATAACTTTTGGAAATGCTTTTCTTATTGGAGCAAGAGCAGCAGCAACATACATTTGACACATAGTGGGGCTGTTCTTCATTCCCTGTGGCAAAACCGTCCATTCATATCTTTTATAAGGCTCAGCTAAATTGACACTGGGCACCGAAAAGGCAAATCTCTTCATATCCTCCTTATCCAGAGGAATGGAATAGAAACAATCCTTGATGTCTATAACCCAAAGAGGCCATTCTCTAGGAAGCTGAGTAGGAGATGGAAGTCCAGGCTGAAGAGTTCCCATAGTTTCCATCTGTTCGTTCACTTTTCTTAAATCAGTGAGCATCCTCCATTTTCCCGATTTGTTTTTTACAACGAACACCGGTGAATTCCAAGGACTTAGAGAAGGTTGTAAATGCCCTTGTTCAAGCTGCTCCTGTACTATATCTAATAAGGCCTGAATTTTATCGCTACTTAAGGGCTACTGTTCTATCCACACTGGTGTATCAGTTTTCCATTGGATAGGAATAGGTGAAAGTGTTGGCAGGCCTTCAACAGCAGCCCTGCTTAAAAAACCGAAGTACTCATTTTTAACCCCAATTGTTGTAAAACGTCTCTTCCCCACAGATTATGGGGATTTTTTCAACTATAAAAGGAGTAAAAACTCCTGTTTTGCCTTCAAAAGTCCATCTCATAGGGGCAGCACTAACTTCAGCTGCTATTGATCCTCCTACTCCAGACATATAGGTATCTGCTTTAATCTTTGGCCAGTGACTGGGCCAACTGGCACCTCTAATAACTGTACGATCTGCACCTGTGTCTACCAATCCTTCCAATGGTAGGCCATTTATATAGATAGTGAGCATAGGTCGGTCAGCCGTTACTGCTGCTGTCCAGTATATTCCTGGATTTTGTGGTCTGGAGTCAGAACCTGGGTGACTATCACGAGGCTGCTTATTAGGATTCTGTATGAGTAAACCTGATGCTACTACGTCTCCTGGGTGATAAGTCACACATTGTCTACCTGTATTAGTGACTGGGATATTATCTACACATTCCCCAGTTTCCCACATCAGTGTGTGGATGGACACTGTTTTGTACATACAAGGAGGTGAAATGGTCAAGCCTACTGTGCCTGGAGGTAGGGTATCCATAGGCTGGAGAGGAACAGATTTCACCTCTCCAGGGGGTATCTCAGTTGTTCCAGCTGCATACAGCTCTATTCTCCCCAATTATAATTCCCTTCTGCCATCAGGTTGCTTCCTGGCTGGTTGACGGTGTAATCCCCTTCTCCCATCATATGGCTTTCTGGCTGATTGGTCATGTCTGGGTACTGGACTTCTAGGCACTCTCTGGGTGCACCATTGGCTGCCATCATGCCCCAAGTGTTTTTTGCCTTGGGCCCTGGGACTGGGCCCCTCATCCCGTTTCCCTGAATCTGTCTGCATTCTGAGGCCCAATGGAAGCCTCTGTTGCATTTTGGACATGGGGTTTGGGGTCTTGTTCTCCCACCTTGTTTTCCCATTCTATCTCTATACCAACATTGAGCTTTCAGATGTCCTACTTTTCCACACTGAAAGCATCTGCGAATCTCTCTGGAAGTCCCTTGCCAAGAGGGACTCTGTCTTCTCATGTTTGGATTTTGGGAAGTCTGCATCATAGCCTGGCTATAAAAGGCACCTGTGCCCACTGTGGCACAGCGTCTTATGAGCTCCTCTAAAGGAGCATCCTTGCGCAGTTCTAGTATAATTCTTCTGCAAACCTCATTAGCATTTTCCTTAGCAAGTTGCCTTATCAAGATGTCTGTTATTGCATTTTCTCCATTTGTTCTTATGATAGCTGTCTGCAAACGTCCCACAAAGTCAGCGAAGGGTTCATTTGGCCCTTGTGTTATTTTTGTGAAGGCCCCTCCCTTGTCGTCTTTATTGTGAAGAGAAGCCCACGCTTTGATAGCATTATCAGCAATTTGCTGATATGCTGCTACAGAATAACCAATTTGTGCTGCAACATCTGCATAAGGACCTGTACCTGTTAGTAGGTCACAGATGATTGCCGTATGAACTCCACTTTGAATATTTTGTTGGGCTTGTATCCTACAGAGCTCACTATATTCAGAAAGCCACAAGTAGTTCTTTCCAGGTTCTAGGCATATTTTTGCTATAGATTTCCAGTCATTAGGGGTCAAGATTTCAAAAGACAAATTTTGTAATAGCATCTTAACATAAGCTGATGTAGCCCCATAAAGAGTGCAAGTTTTTTTCAGGTCTTTGAGGATTTCTATATCAAAAGGTGAGTATCTTCTACTTTCTTGACCTGAAGAATTAAACTGTTGAATTACAGGAAAAATGTGGTGTTGAAATTCTGATACATTTTTCCCTTCTTCTCTGGCCTTAATTAGTCCCTTTTGCAATCTACTCATAGGAGGAGGTGCTGGATGCTGGGGGGGAGGTGCTGGATATTGGGGGGGAGGTGCTGGTGCTGTCACTGCCCCCCCCACTACCCCTCCTCCCTCCATCCCAGAGTGTGGAGTTGATGGAGGAGAGCCAATTACCTGCTCCTTAGGTGGAGCTGAAGCTGCCTCAGATTCACCCCACCCTTGAGCCTCACTTAAGTCTCCCTTCCCTGTGGGGATATGGCCATTAATCTGTTCTTTGTCTTCCTCCTTTATCTCAGGCTTCCTCCTTTGGCTATTCCTAGAGTTTTTTCTTTTTCTCCTAGAACAAGTACGGTATTTTAAGGCCATCTGTATCGTATTGTATAAAAAGAATACTTCAATGGAAACTGAACGAGGACCGTTTTCATTGTAATATGCGGAGAGCTGTTGACCAACCAATGCCCAGTTTTTTAGAGAGATTTTCTCTTCCTCTAAGAGCCAAGGGGAGGTGCGTTTTAATGTAGCCAGAAGTCTAGCTGCCTATCCCCAAGTTACAAGTAGCCCTTGATCTTCTATCAGCTTAAGCAGGCTTTCTATAGCACCACTCCTGAATGGGGCTGGGGTTGGGGGGGTTGGGGTGGGGGATGGAGAATCTTTACCTAGGATCTGTCCCATTTCAGCCAAAAAAGGTTGTACTCACTCAGTTCCTGGTCACTGGAGACTTCTTCAGTGAAAGTAGGGTCCTTGGTTCCCACGCTTGGGCGCCAAATGTTAGAGTTCAAAAGTTGGAATTTGTTCTTCTCAAAGCACAGCCGGTTTAGAGGCTTGGAGCCCTTCGGATGTCTCCAAATCCAAAGGTTCTGTCCTTCAGCTTCTGCCTCTGCTTTCTTCTGCCTCCAACCAAGACAGAGATGGAAGGTCTCTCTTATCTCCTTCTGGGGAGCCCAGCCACCAACTTGCCGCGGAGAGAGGGCTTCTGGCGTAGCTCCACTGAAATCCGTCAAAGTGTTCTCTGCACCAGAGTCGCTCCTCTCGAGTCCAGCACGATCAGCCAGCCAAGAGGAAAAAATGTATTCTGCCATAGAGCCCTCATCGCTGGCCTTTTATCTGCCTCTTCTGAGAGAATGGGATTATGGGTTTTCTCCCATAGTGCTCTCTGGCCCAATGAGCTTTAAGGGAGGTGTAGAAAGTGTACTTTGTGAAGTTAGCATACTTGTGGACTCCAGTGAGTAAAGGTGTGAACACAAGCCTTGTCTTAATTAGTTCTACTTAGTGCCTTGTTTCAGGTTCTGGCCAAAACAACTTCTTGTAAGATTAGATCAACTCTAATTACTTAGCAGTTAGTAAGGATTCCAACATGATAGATCTTTGGAAATAATTGAATGGAGTCAGAAGAGAGTACACATTTTTTTCTTGGTGGTACATGGAATCTATACAAAAATTGCCTATATGTTAGGGCATAAAGACCTCAAAATCAAATGCAGAAGAGCAGAAATGGCAAATGTATTTTTTCAGGTAATGATACAATAAAAAGTACATGCAATAAAAGGCCAGGGGAAAACATATATAAAATTTTGATTGAATTCTAAATAACGAATGGGTGAAACAAATCCTAGACACAATCAGTAATTTCATCCAAGAGAATGACAATAATGAGACAACATACAAAAATTTGTGGGATGAAGCCAAAATTGTTATTAAGGGAATTTTTATATTTCTAGGTACTTACTTGCATAAAATAGAGAAGGAGAAGATTGATGAATTGGGTTTGCAATTAAAAATCTAGAAAAAGAACAAATTAAAAATTCCTTATTAAATGCTAAATTTGAAATTCTGAAATAAAAGGGGAGATTAATAAAATTGAAAGTAAGAAAACTATTGAATTAATAAATAAAGCTAAGAGTTGGTTTTATAAAAAAAAAAAAAACAAAATAGATAAACTTTTAGCTAATTTGATTAGAAAAAGGAAAGAGGAAAATCAAATTGTTAGTCTCAAAAATGAAAAGGGAGAACTTTTCACCAATGGAAGAGGAAATTGGACCAATAATTGGGAATTATTTTGCCCATCTATATATCAATAAATTTTATAATCTAAGTGAAATGGAGGAATATTTAAAAAATTATAGTTTGTTCAGATTAACAGAAGAGGAAATAACTTATTTAAATAGTCCCATTTTAGAAAAAGAAATAGAACAAAATCTCAATCATCTTCTTAAGAAAAAATCTTCAAGGCCAAATGTTTTATATATGAATTCTACCAGACATTTAAAGAACAATTAATATCAATATTATGCAAACTATTTGAAAAAATTGAGAAATAAGGAGTTGTACCAAATTCCTTTTATGACTAGTGCTGATGGTGATGATACCTAAATCAGATAGGATGAAAACAGAGAAGAAAAATTATATACCAATTTCCCTAATGAATATTGATAAAAAAATCTTAAATAAAATAGTAGGGCAGAGATTACAGAAAGTCATCCCCAGGATAATACATTATGACCAAGTAGGATTTATACTAGTGATGCAGGACTGGTCCAATAGTAGGAAAGTTATTAACATGATTCATTATATCAATAACCAAATTAACAAAAAATCATGTGATTAACTTAATAGATGCAGAAATTTTTTTGATAAAATCCAACACCCATTCCTATCAAAAACATTAGAGAGTAGCAGAATAGAATTTTCCTTAATATGATAAGTAGTATTTATCTAAAATCATCAGCAAGCATCATATACAATGAGAACAAACTAGAACCATTCCCAGTAAGATCAGGGATAGAACAAAGTTGTTCACTATTACCATTATTATTCAATTTTGTATTAGAAATGTTAATTTTGATAGTAAAAGAAGAAGAGGAGAATAAAGGAATTAGAGTAAACAATGAGGAAACCTAGTTGTTACTTTTTGCAGATGATATAATGGTATACATAGAGAACTCTTGAAAATCAACCAAATAAATTACTAGAAACAATTCACAACTTTAGCATTGTTATATGTTACCAACAAAGTCCAGCAGCAAGAGATACAAAGAGAAATTCCATTTAAAATAACTTCCAATAATATAAAATATTTAAGAATCTATCTACCAAGGCAAAGTCAGGAACTATATGAAGACAATTATAAAACACTTTCCACACAAATAAAGTTAGATATAATCAATTGGAAAAATATTAAGTGCTCATGGGTGAGCTGAGCTAATATAATAAAAATAGTAATACTATTTAAATTAATCTACTTATTTAGTGCCATAACAATCAAACTTCCAAGAAATTATTTTAAAAACCTATAAAAATAATAACAAAGTTTATCTGGAAGAACAAAAGGTCAAGAATTTTGAGGGAATTAATGAAAAAAAAAATGCCAGTGAAGGTGGTCTAGCTGTGCCAGACCTAAAACTATATTATAAAGCTGTGGTCATTGAAACTTTTTGGTACTGGCTAAGAAATAGACTAGTTGATCAGTGGAATAGGTTAGATACACAGGACAAAATAATCAATGACTATCTTAATCTAGTGTTTGACAAACCCAAAGACCTCAGCTTTTGGGATAAGAACTCACTATTTGACAAAAACTGCTGGGAAAATTGGAAACTAGTATGGCAGAAACTAGGCATTGACCCACATCTAATGCCATATACCAAGACAAGGTTAAAATGGGTTCATGATTTAGACATAAAGAGTGATATTATAAGCGAATTAGAATAACATAGTATAGTTTACCTCTCAGATCTGCAGAGAAGGAAGGAACTTGTGAGCAAAGAACAACTGGAGTTCATTATTGATCACAAAATAAATAATTTTGATAACATTAAGTTAAAAAATTTTTGTACAAACAAAACTAATACAGACAGCATTAGAAGGGAAGCAATAAATTGGGAAAACATCTTTACATTTAATGGTTCTGATAAAGGCAATTTGAAACTATGCTCAAAAAGTTATCAAACTGTGCATTCCCTTTGATTCAGCAGTGTTTTTATTGGGCCTATATCCCTTTAAAAAAGGAAAGGGACCCACATTTGCAAAAAATATTTGTGACAGTCTTTTTTGTAGGGACAAGAAACTGGAAACTGAGTGGATCCCCATCATTTGAAGAATGGTTGAATAAGTTATGGTATATGAATGTCATGGAATATTATTGTTGTATAAGAACCAATCAGCAGAATGATTTTGAAGAAGCTTGTAAAGACTTATATGAATTGATGCTAAGTGAACTGAGCAAAACCAAGAGATCATTTTACATGGCAATAGCAAGATTATATGATGATCAATTCTGATGCAGATGGCTCTTCTCAACAATGAGAAGATTTAGGCCAGTTCCAATGGTTGTGTGAGGAAGAGAGCCGACTACACTCAGAAAGAGGACTGTGGGAACCGAATATGGATTACAACAAACATTTTCAATTATTTTGTTGTTGTTTGCTTTTTTTTATTTCCTCATTTTTTCCTTTTTGATATGATTTCTCTTGTTCAGTAAAATAATTGTATAAATATGCATGCCTATATTTTATTTACATATATATTTTACCATGTTTAACACATATTGGAATATTTGCCATCTAAGGCAGAGGGTGAGTGAAAGGGAGTGGGATTGGAACACAAAGCTTTGTAAGGGTCAGTGTGGAAAATTTTTCCTTGCATATGTTTTGAAAAAAAAATAAATAAAAATTCTAATTCATTTTTTCAAATCTTTGCACATTTGAATATTCAATATTTTATTAATATGTTAGTGTGTTTATCCATTATAATTTATTTGACTATTTTAAAGTCAATGAATATTTACTTTTCTTCCACTTTTTTTCTACTCCATATGGTGCTACTATAAATAATTTTTTTTAAATATAATGTGTGTATTTTTTCAGTCTTGACTTCCTTAGCTTACATGCCCAGTAATTAGTTATGGTTTCAAAGGAAATGCCGAATAGCAGTATTTTCTTTGTTGGGTAATTCTGAATTGAAATTCAGAATGCTAGAACTATTTTGCAACTCCATTTATAGATCAATTAATTAAATTAAATGTGGAAGTATACATAGAATTGCACATACTTAACATATATTGGATCGCTTGCTGTTTAGGGAAGAGGAGTAGGGACAAGGGAGAAAGAAAGATTTGGAACAAAAGGTTTTGTGAGGATGAATGGGGATAACCATCTTTGCTTGTATTTTGAAAATAAAAAGCTATTATTAAAAAAAAAATAGTTCATTGTTTACCTTCCTACAATATGACCAGCATTTATGATTCCAAGCTTTTGGTTATTTTTATCAGCTTACAAGATGAAGATAAAATTTCAGAATTGTTTGCATGGTTTGCAACATGTTTTCCTAAATACAATTTATAAAAAGTGCATATGGTAATGTTTTTATTAGCAACAATCTAGCCACACTGTCAAGTTCACCAAATACCCTGTAATGTACAAGAGAGATAGCATGTTGCTATGAATAAATCTACAAAGAATGAATTAGTTTTTTTTTTTCTTTTCACTAAAAGAACAGAGTTCAAATACTGACTTTTCTGTAAATTTATTCCTGTTTGTTTGTCTATCAGTTTTCTTCATTTGTAAAATGATGGGGATTTACCTGATGAAATGTAAGTTTCACTTAGGGAATTCACTTAGGGAATTTGATGAAGAAGGCCTGAATAGCAGAATGCTTTTTTAATTTTAAGACAAAAATTCTGGTATATCATATCAATTTGTATGTTCTTTTTATTTCTTTTTCTCCCTGAGAGTATTATTAACTAGGAAGTTGAACTTGTACATATCTGGTAAAAAGAAGTGGGAAAGAAGTGGGCTTTTCATTGATGCAAATAGAGATCCCTTAGGGAGTTTAATAAATTTGCATCTGAGAAGTGCTTAGCTAAAACTTTGAAATCTAACACTAAATATAAAAAGTTATATGGAAGGTATGTTAATTAAGGATGGAAATATAAAAGAACATATATACTGAAAGTTATGAATAAGTTAAGGAAGATATCTATATCTCTCTACATTTATATATAAAAATTTAATTAATTTTAAAATGTTAGTTTAAAGAATTATCTTTGTGTAAGAGGGGGAAATTTCCACTACTTTAGCATTTTTTTATATATTTAAAGAGCTTAGAAAATTATAGTTACTAATTTCAATGCATTTAAGAAAGTTTGAATATTGCAGAACATATGCTATTTTAGTATTCAAACAAAGCAGATACAAATTTGTGTATATATATGTACCAAATATATGTAACTAAAATAAAATTAGACTGATCAACTTTCCCCAAAAATTAATCACCAAGAAAAATAATTGAGATTTGAAAAAATGAATGAGGTTTGCCATGGTGTTTAAAAAATAGGCTACTAAATATGATCTGATGTATAATGAAGTGAAAAAAAATGAATCCAGTTGAAAAAAAATTAATGAAGTCAATCCATAAATTGATTAAAATGATTATTATTATATTTTAAATGTTTTGAAGACTTTACTGATAACAATATTGTCATGTTCACATTTCAAATATCATTATTTTCAATAGTATTTTAATTTTTCCAGTTAAATGTAAAGACAAAATTTTATATTTATATCTTTTATAAGTTTTGAGTTCCTAATTTTCTCTCTCCTTCCTTCTTTTTTTTCTTTTTTTTAGTTTTTGCTGAGGCAATTGAGATTAAGGGACTTGCCCAAAGTCACACAGCTAGGAAGTGTTAGGTATCTGATGCCACATTTGAACTCAGGTCCTCCTAATTTCAGGGCTTGTACTCTATTCACTATACCAACTAGCTGTCCCCTCCTTTCCTTTTTCCCTCCTTAAGATGGCAGGTAGTTTGTTATAGGTATGAGTGTATAGGTGTGTATATACATTCATTTATTAGATAGTTCCATATTTTTCATTTGTGAAAGAATGAAAACATGAAAAAAATGAAGTTAAAATACACTTTGACCTTCATTTGGACTTCAGTTTTTCTTCTGGGTGTGGATTTTTCATCATGAGTCCTTGGAAATTATCTTGGATCATCATATTGCTGAGAATGATTGTCATTTATATTTGATCATCATATGACATTGCTGTTACTGTATATAACAGTCTCCTGGTTTTGTTCACTTTTCATAATTTCATGTAAGAGTTTCCAGGTTTTTTTCTGAAACACACCTGTTCAACATTTATTATAGCACAATAGTGTTTCATTCATCCATACACCACAACTTGTTTAGCCATTCCTCAATTAATAAGAATCCAGCAATTTCCAATTCTTTGTCCCCACAAAAGAGCTACTGTTGATATTTTTGCATAAGTAGTCCTTTTGTTCTCTCATTTTGATTTCTATTGGGTATAGACCTACTAGTTTTGTTGTTAGATAAAATGGTCCGCACCATGTTATTGCCTTGGGGCATAATTCTACATTGCTTCCCAGAATGGTTAGATCAATTCACAACTTCACCAATGCATTAGTGTCCCTATTTACCCACACTTTCTCAAACATTCATTGTTTTCATTTTCTGCCATATTAAATATTCTGATGGATGTGAGATAGTTCCACAAATTTGTCTTAATTAGCTTCTCCAATCGCTAGTTATTTAGAGTATTTTTCCATATAATTAAAATAGCTTTGATTTTTTTCATCTGACAACTACCTCTTTACATTCTTTGTGCATTTATCTATTAAAGAATGACTTGCATTCTGATAAATTTCACTTAGGTTTATATATATATATATATATATATAATGAGGCCTTTATCAAAGACCCATACTGTAAAAAATGATTCCAAATTTTCTCCTTGCATTTTAAACTTGATTGCATAGATTTTGTTTGTGCAAAATCTTTTTAATTGAATATAATCAAAATTATACATTTTACATCTCATAAATGCTCTTTCACTTATTTAGTCATAATTTTCCCCTTCATAGTTAAGACAAATAAACTATTCCTTATTCCCTTAATTTGCTTATGGTATCACCATTTCTGATTAAATCATGTATCCATTTTGGTTTTATCTTGACTAATTGAAAATATTGGTCTATATTTAGTTTCTGTGGTGATTTTTTTTTTCAGTTTTCACAACAGTTTTTGTCATTTTCCACTGTCTTATATATGTTTAGCCTATTTTACTGCTCTAGTATTTAATTTTGTAGCTAGTACCAAATAGTTTTTATGATTACCACTTTGTAGTATAGTTTGAGATATGGCATGACAAGATCACATTTCTTTCAACTACTTTCCCCATTCAATTCCCCTGATATTCTTGAACTTTAGTTCTTCCAGATAATTTTTTCTCATGATTTATTTTTCTAGCTTCATAAAATAATTTTGGTAGTTTGATTGGCAAGTAACTGAAGAGTTTAAAGAAATAAATTAATTTCAAAAGAATTATAATGTTCATTATACTTTACCTTATCAAGTAGCAATTGATATTTTTCTAATTGTTCAAAATCAAAAATTTTGATTTTATTTGTGTGAAATTTGTTTTTTAATTGTGATCATATAGTCGCTGAGTTTGTCTAGATTCTAATGTATTTCATATTATCTATAGTTATTTTAAACAGAATTTTCTTTTCTCTTATTGCTGGACTTTGTTGGTAATATATCAAAATTCTGATGATTTATGTGGATTTATTTTACATTCTGTAAAATTTGATAAACTTTTTTTTTCTTTTTTTCTTCTCTTTTTTCCTCTTCTTTTCTTTTCTTTTCTTTTTTTCTTTTTTCTTTTTTTTTTTTTTTACAAAATGAACAGATTTGCATTTATTAGGGATTGAATTTTAGGGGTGGGGCTGAGGATGAGATCACAGAATTGAATTCAAGAAAACAACTTTAACTATGCATGCACATCTGAGTTGGTTATCATGGAATCAACAAAGAAGAAAAAAGAAACCTAATTCACCTTTTTACCCTCGGGTCTTTAGATTGCAACAATTTTTATGACTTAGTTTTGGGGGGCATAATAAGAAGTTTATCTAAATATGCATTCCTCGATGCCACTTTAATTCATTTAGAAATACACTGGGGAAAAAAATGGTCCAGACTTGAGATTTCACTGGTATGAGTATAAGGAGCTCAAGGCAGATTTATAGTTCTTATTGCTACAATTTATAGTCTTAAAGACTTACTGAGAGGTATATAAGCATTATTTACCAAATGCAGAACTAATATCTAGGCCTTTCTGACTCTGAGGTATATGACACAATACTAGGAATAAAGGGAAGAAATAGTAGTTTTAACTATGAATTTACAACTTGGGGTAAAAAATGTATTTTTTAAAATGTAGGTTAAAATTACAAAATCATGTTAAGCACAATTGTGGCAACATGATTAAACTTGTTATTTCAACTAGTTTTTTTCTTTTTAGTTGATCCTCTAAATTTCTCTAAGTATACCATCATATCATCTACAGAAGGTAATAGTTTTATTTCATCAGTGCCTAATCTAAATGCTTTAATTTTAAAGTGGCTGGCTTTCAGCAAGTTCTATCACCTTTTGGTGGCCATACTTTTCTCATGTGTAGACTAAGAAAGGGGTTCCTTAAAGCTCCAAATCTTGTGAATCTTACCACCATTACCATATTCCTAAAACTGTCTTATTTCTATAGCTTCAGAGTGATTTCTTATCATGTTTTCTCACATTTAATAAAAATGGGAAAACTGTTTATTATATTTGTTATAACAACAATATGTAAGATTATTTTCTCTGCTATAAACATGAGTTAGATTATTTCCCTTTCAAACCAACTACTTTAAAAATACATGGAAAATTCAGTATGAAGATGTTTATATTATAAATGCATTATTTTAACTCTTAAGAAATGCTCATTAAAATGATTGATGAAACAAAATCCAACCCCACAAAATACTACACATTTAATATGTTTTTTTTTTTCCAGAATAGGGGTGATATTAGGATCTATTTTGTTGTGATATATTTAGGAGTTTAAGTTTGAATAGGGATGGGGTTGCTATTCTAGATCTATGATCCCATTGGAATAAAAAATCACCAGTGAGGAACCAAGCTCAGTGAATGAAGGTGGACACTGTTTCTACTATTTATAATCTTGAGAGTAACACGGAGAGGTTAAGGGCCTTGCTTAGAATCATATAGCAAGAATGTGTGAATTTCAAGATTTTAGGGCTCTAAGGCAACATTTTATACATTGGCACAATATATCATATATACATTTTAAATATTCTAATTAAGTAGTATTTAATTTTAAAATAATATAGTATACCATTTCTTATTGGTTTACTATTTAGCAAAGCCAATAACTCAGTATTATCATATGAGAACTATATGTTCTTATGTATTCAATTTAATTCTTACATATATATTATATATGATAATGAATTATTTTTTAATTCACATATACATTCTTTCATAAAGATAAGTCTAGACCTGTAATTTTGTTGCTATAGCATATTCTTAGTTGATGAAACTATTAGCACACAATTTGACATTTTCTTTATCAAACATTACCTTAAAGAACAACCTAGAGCATAAAAACATTCAGTCTCCAGCAGCCAATAAGTCACAGATGCAGTGTATGAAATTGGGTTTTCCTAACTTGAGGCCAGTTCTGTATCTGCTTTTGTATGAATATTTATCACATTAAAAGTGAACTAATTCATCCTACAAATCATAGCTGTTAAAGATAGCTGTTAAAGATGTTTATGTAATTAAGAATTGCTTCACATTCTCAAGAGAATAGAGGGAATTAGCTGTTTTCAAATCATTAATTGCCTTAGAAGTCATAGTTTGAAAATTAAATTTGATTGAAATATAGGGTCACTGTCCATCAAGATTTCATTAATTGGAAATAGTAAGTTTCATCAAAGAGTGGCTATGCTATCTATGTGGTGTAAAGTTTATGCATACAGAACACACAGGTATATACATGTGTATATAGTTATGTTTTTTATCTATCTATATCAGAAGCTATTTTGTTATACCAGATAGAGGTGAAATTAAACTCCAATTTTGATGTCTAATTTATTTGTAATAAATCATGCAAGAGATTAGAATGCCAAGTGGCAGAATTTTTTCAAAATTTAAGTCTTGAAACAAATGAAAAACTCTCAATATTCTGTAACTTGTTTAACGTTTGAGCAAATCATTCACTAAATAAACTAAATTTTACTAAGTATCCTTTTTTACAACATCTATTGTTCCCATCTCAAAACTCAAAAGTTTAATAAGAAATAAATAAGATAGTGTTAAGGATATCACTTTATTAAGACTCACTTTGGCAAAAGCTATCATTTTATTAGGAATATATATTATTTTATGTAATAAATAACAATAATTAACATACTATTCAATTGCTTAAAGTTTGCAAAGAAATTTTTATATATTTTTTCTTCCCTATCTCTATTACACCACAAACTAATTACTTTAAGTATAATATATGCTATACAGTAAATATCTGTATGATAAGTATAATTTTCATTTTGAAAATGAGTCTCCAAGTCTCAGAGAAGTCACAAAAGTTGCCTACAGTCTGGCAACTATCAAGTGATTAAGTTCAATTTCAACTTATCTATTCCTGAGAGCAAGTCTAATGTTTCATTCATCAGTATACCCTGCAAAATTGACAATTATGATGTTGAGAGGTTAAGATATGTGGATATAGATAGATAGACATAGATTTATATATTTAATTAAATATGTGTTTAAATATTATTTAGACATTTTTGTCTGGTATATTGCAGATATAACAAAATATTGACACACACACACACACACACACACACACACACACACATATATATATATATTCCTCTTATATACTATGATATGATTTTTGTGGTTGTTTTGGCCTTCATTTTTGATGATGTTATCAAATGTAATGCATTTGTATTATATGTAATACATATAATAATGACATCACATGTAATGGATTGCATATGTGAACTAGATTTAAGTTCTGTAGATAGTGCAAAACTCTCTGTCTCTCTTTTCCAGTGTCATTGAAGTCCAGTGGCAAGACAAAAGTCAAGACAATTTGCAATGGCCCAGGGTGGCATCTTTGAAATCTGACTAACGTCTAAGCAATCCATGCTCCCTGCTTCAGCATGGCTATTTTCATAGTCAGTGGAACAAATTTTTCTCATCCACATATTCAAGTGAGGAAAATCTTCACATTTTTTTCTTCTCTAAACTCACTGATAGGGCTCATAACTTACCCTCAACTTGGTTAAGGCTACCTGAGAAAATGGCTGTAAAAGTCACTTCTTGTAGCCATGGGTGAATGTTGAGTGCCAGATAGACTGCAAAATGAATGAACTACACTCCAAAAGCCTTGACAAGTTCTCATACCAGAATTCTATCCCTTCTTGAATATCCCATATATCCCTGTGATGATGATGTGTACAAACTCTTAAGCAGTTTATATTTCTTGCTAGCTTTGGCAATAAGAGTTGAGAAAGAGATTAAAGGAATAAGAATAGGCAATGAGGAAACTAAATTATCACTCTTTGCTGATGAAATGATGGTATACTTAGAGAACCCCAGGGATTCTACTAAAAAGTTATTAGAAACAATCCACATCTTTAGCAAAGTTGCAGGATACAAAATAAACCCACATAAGTCATCGGCATTCTTGTATATCACTAACAAAACCCAACAGTTAGATTTACAAAGAGAAATTCCATTTAAAGTAACTACTGATTATATAAAATATTTAGGAATCTATCTGCCAAGGGAAAATCAGAAACTTCATGAGCAAAACAACAAAACACTTTCCACACAAATTAAGTCTGATCTAACCAACTGGAAAAATATTAAATGCTCATCTCCTTTTAAAATCATTTGAGACATTGTTCCTGTTTTTGTCTTTTTTTTTAAATCAGATACAACTTCTGAAGGCTATTTCAAATCAAAAATTCAGTTTTCTCAGATGCTTTGATGTTTCTTTATTTTCTTATTTCATCTATTCTTGGTTTAAGGATAAAGTTCCTTTTTTGTTATTTTAATAATTATACTCCAATATCTTGGTTTTTAGTTGAGGATTCCATTGCCTAATAAAGTAGCATGTGGAGTTTGCCTATAATTAATGAAATATATTTCAAATTTTATCACATAGTATAAGCACATAATAAAATCATTCATTGCCTCAGTCCATTTCATCCTAACTCCTTAACACTTGTTATCATCATTGCTAAAGTATGTTAATCAAATGATAGAAAAGATAAATTGATATTTCTGAATTGTTCCAATGTAAATTTCCTTCTTGTGGCACAAAGATAGAAAAATAATATTGCTTATTTTGATGTTTCTATGTTAAGTTGACCAGCACAAGGGATTTGAATGGAATTAGTGCCCTTGTGTCCCCTAATCATTTCTTTGATTCTTAGGTATTATAGTTTCATTATCCAGACCAGAGTGCTAAGCCAATGAGTGACATTAGTAGAGTTCAATTTTCCATGTGTCTCAGAGTTTATACCAGGTCTTCATAGGTACAATAGGAGTTTCAGGACAACCAAAGTCCTGAATCCTGGCGACATCAGGTACTTTGCTGTGACTTTCACCTAAAATCCAACATCGGCTAAAAAAAAAAAAAAAAAAAAACATGAATGATGGGTATAATTTGAAGGAGTTTTTTTTGTTTTGTTTGTTTTGTTTTTTTTTTTTGGTTTATATAATCACAATTGTGATTATTTTGTGGTTCATTTCTTTCTGGTTTGATGGCATCTTGCTCAACACATCTGCCTTGAGGATATTGAATACTCTATTTTAGACATAATTTAGTTCATTTTGGGCACAAACATGAAAAAGAATTATATCTCTCCAAACATCAAATGGATCTCAGGTGAATCATCTAACCTTTAATTCTGAAATGAGGGCATGATGACTGTACCAGAAAACATCTGCAAAATGTTTTGAAACTCAAATGAAAAAGAAAACAATTAATGGGAAGAAATAATTAGTGAAAAAAAGAACATTTTTGTCACATAGATATAATCTATTTAGTTCATATAAGCTTCAAAGTGATCTCCTTATGTGGAAGTCAATAAGATCCCTTTTCCCTCCTCTCAGTGAATGCTTAATTGAGATAGATGGGATTTGTTTCATGATCAAATTGTTGCTTTCTCTGACCCCCTACAAATGAAGGATCAAAACTGCATCTATGTAATAAGTGCAATCTTCTTTCATTTATATTCTGTTACCATAGCAATGCAGTTCTGCACTCTGATTACTTTCTCCAATGAAGTTATGTTACATGGAAGTCTAAAGAGACTATTTTTTTCTAAAATCCCCAAATTGTTCTCCTAATTAATATGCTGTATCCATTATATTTTATTCAACATTCAATGCACATTTTGTACTTTTAAGTCTTCATGACAGAAAACAACGTAATACAGTGTTTTCTCTTATAATAATGAAAATTTATCTATTATCTCTTATGCATGATATTTGGCCTGTTATAAATGTATTTAGGTACATGTGTGTATTTTGGTTTCTACTTCTGAAATGTGCTAATGTTTAAGTTTGTACTTGAGATATTATAGTTCCATAAATGTAATTATATGTAGCTTTAAAATTAAAGAAATCAAAAGAAGGCATCATTTATATATGCATATATATACAGATATATATATATACATATATATCAAAATACATAAATCTATGGAAATATATACATACCATACAAATATATGGTGATGTGTGTAGTGCATGTATGAACATATACAAAGATATTAATTTATTATATTCATGCATTTGTGTGTCGAATTTTAGAACTATAATGTCATTTGTATAGTTAACTCTAATTAAGGAAACTTCCATTTATACATTTCAGCATCTGTTCTGCAGCTTTTAGTTCCCAGAGATAATGAAAAGTTTAATGATCTGTCCAGTACACCATAGCTAGAATAAATAACAGATAGGATTTAATTCTAGGCCTTCCTTATCCTAAAGACAACTCTCTATTTAATATGACATTCTACCACTTTGTGTCTGGGTGTGGTTGTATGCATGCATAAGTATGTATACGCACACACACACACACATATATATATACACACATACACATACAGAGTCTGTGGAAGATAAAAAGACAGATCAAAAGTAGATCAAAAGAGCAATAGAAAGGGAAAAAAAGAGAAATGAAGAAAGAAAGGAAAGGAAGAAATGAAGTAAAGAATGGAAGAAGGGATGGAAAGAAGGAAGGAAGGGAGGGAGGAAGGAAGGAAGGAAGGAAAGGAGGAAGGAAGAAAAGGAGAAAAGGAGGGAAGGAGGGAGGGAGGGAAGGAGGAAGAGAGAGAGGAAGGGAGAGAGGAAGGGGAAAAGGGAAGAAGGGAGGGATAGAGAGAGGAAGAGAGAGAAGGAAAGAGAGAGAGAGAGAAGAAAAGAAAACAGCTAGCTTGGTAGATGAATGAAAGATGACAGGTAGCTAAAATGATTGATGTAAGGTAGAATGATAAATAGATAAATGTATGAAAGAAAGGTGATAGATACATGATTAAATGACAGAAAAAAAGTATGGAACCTCTGTCACCAATTCATTCCTCTTTTATACTAAGAATAAAAATCACATGTTAAAAAAAAAAAAAACAAAAAAAAAAAAAAACAAAAAAACTGCAAAACTACCAAGCTACCCAAGAGAGTGGAATTTAAATTACAACTTGTTTATAAATCTGTGAAGTTTATTAACTCTCTGTAAACTCCAATAAACTAATAAATTTTTAAATTCACAATTCAAGTTCATATGTCACATCCTCATTCCTCTAGCTGTTAATGCTCCCCCATGCCTAAATTACTTTTTATATTTTGAGTGCATATACATACATACATATTTTTTTTTTTTGTATCTTCAGAACCTGGCACATCCTAGGTTATTTATAAATGTGTGTAGAATTTAATTTGCAACTTGTGTTTCTAAATTTCATTGTCACCTACTCTTAATATTTTTTTTAATATTAAAAGAATATTTTTCTGAGTTTTCTTCTGCCTTTTCTAATGCTAGCCAAGCTTCATATTGGTGATATATTCACGGGTCTATTACCTTGCATTTTCCAGGTCATGCAATTAAGAAGGCAGAGTAGATATCGTTATAGGTATAAATTTTACAATTTTTTACAAACTTTTTTTTTACATTTTTTTTCCCTTTTGCAAATGGGGAAATAAATTTCCAGAGGTATTGCAATATAACTATAATCACAAAATAATAGATATGAATGAACTCAGGTCCTCTGAACTCCAAATACAGGTAACTTTTTTTCAAAAATATTCTGTAATGCATTATGACAGAAAGAACATTACAATAAGGCATTACATTTTACCAGATTTTGGTAATTTCTTCTTCAGATATAGATATAATGTTGTTTTTTTTTAATTTTATAATAACTTTATATTGACAGAATCCATGCCAGGGTAATTTTTTACAACATTATCCCTTGCACTCGCTTCTGTTCCGATTTTTCCCCTCCCTCCTTTTACCCCCTCCCCTAGATGGCAAGCAGTCCTATATATGTTAGATATGTTGCAGTATATCCTAGATACAATATATGTTTGCAGAACTGAACAGTTCTCTTGTTGCATAGGGAGAATTGAATTCAGAAGGTAAAAATAACCTGGAAAGAAAAACAAAAATGCAAATAGTTCACATTGATTTCCCAGTGTTCTTTCTTTGAGTGTAGCTGCTTCTGTCCATCATTTATCAATTGAAACAGAGTTAGGTCAGATATAGATATAATGTTAATAGAATTAGTTGATAAGGACCATTCTTGTCAGCTGTACATATGATATGAATTAAGAAATGATAATCAATGAATTTGATGACAAAATTAGAATTCAATAATGTCTTGACAGAGGATAAAAATGAAACCAAATTAACAAAATGAAATTCATTAAGTTTAAATACAAAATCTTAAATTATTTTGAAAAGCATGAACTACATAAGAAAAGAAATAATACTATTCAAAAAAAAAAAAAAACTTAAACATGGGTTGACTGTAAGCTCAATGCCAGGCAATGCATATTAAATTACATGCATATCTATAGTGTATTGCACACTTATAATTTGTTAATAAAATAATAATACTTAGAACAAGAGGTTGTGTATTTTTCTTTGAATTAGACCACATCCACAGTATATTCAACTAGAGAAGAGGCAAAGGTGAACTGAAAACTATTTTCTTTTTTTTTTTTGCTAGATTGACAAAAGAGGTTTATTATTAGATAAGCAAAGTTAAAGTATAGGTGAAGGTAGAGATAAGGAGGGCACTGGACAGAGGGTCCAGTGGACAGAGGGTCCTCACATGGTAGCCATGTTTGGAATCTCTGCAAAGAGGGGTTCCCAGGGTGGCCTTTTTATAATAGGAGACTTAGCTCGAGGGGCTTTCGGGTGTAGCCCCAAAGCTGGCTCAGATCCGGGTGGGGCTGGGAACAGATCAGATCTTCTATTGGAATTCAAAGGGACCAGGATTTGTGAGTTAAAGGGCAATTTACATTATTAACTAGGAGAGAGTGGGAATCTAGAAAGGAATCTTTCCCGCATCATTCCCCCCTCAAGCAGTTGGAACTTAAATTCATTTAAGGAAAAAGACATGGGGCAAAGTCTCTTATTGAGACAGAATTGAAGATTTTCTCCCAGGATTTTCCAAGTTCAGGGGTCCCCTCTTCATCCCCCTCCTCAAGCAGTCACCTCCAAAGGCATGTGGGAAAAAGGGACGCTGATCTCCTCTTAACTGCTTCGAGCTGGCAAGGGTCGTAGAGATTTGGGGTTCATGCCAGGAGGTGAGGCATGAGGTGTGGGGTTTGGGGATGGCAGCAGGGCATCTAAGGGGTGTGTGTCCTGGTCAGTTGTCCCCAGTCAGTTGTCTCATGTTCTCCAGGCTGAAGGGTGGTTGAGAGTCCAAAGGTTGAAGCCCACATCTCGGGAGCAGGTTAAAACCGGGGTGTCATCCAGGGTGGAGATGACGACAGCAGGAGATGCATCAGGTCCCTTCTGTGGGCTGCCTGTAAAAATGCTGATGGCCCATCTAAAAAGGAGAAGTAGGAGAAAATGCTGGAAACAAAAGATTATTTGTCTATAGTAAAAAGTGTTAAGTAGCCTAGAGTTTAGGCCCTTTCACTCTTAATTTCCAGGAAAGCTAATTTCTCCTGGTGTTGGTCCAGGGTGTAGACAGAAGAAGTCAGGGGAAAACTGGAGGACTATATATCTAATCAAGATAAGAATGCCATTTAAGCTCTTAGAAATCTTTTAACTGTTCTGCCTTTCTTTAAAAAGAGTTGGTTCCTCAGTAAGCAAAGATCCTGAGCCTTCCCCCCACTTTCCCCACTCTTATGGGAGAAGGGTGGAAGGGATCAGAGGGAGTGCAAAGTATCTCAGTGCTGCCAATCCAGCTTACTGGCCCCTGAGGTATTGGGACTGTCCTGGGATAAAAAGGTAAACAGGGCCAGACTCCAATTCCCTACCAGGGAGCAGGACGCTGAGGGCCAATTCAGCCCCTGTGGTGTGACGCAGTTTCTCCATTGTTCCTTCTGCTCAAACTCAGGACAGAGACTGGGGTCTCCTCAGACAGTTTCCAGGGCACCTTAGGGCCTAAGTCTGGGAGAGATTTGTATTAAACAGCGCTTCCGCTCCAAATGTTTTTTCAGGAGGCAGAAGTTGCCCTGAGAAAAGAGCTCAGTGTCTCAGGTTAGAGTTAAAGGGAAACCAACAGCTGTTAGCAGCAGAGTGGAAGAAACATTGAGGTTTGGATCCTGAAAAAAGTTGAGGTGGTGGGTGGGTCCTAGGTTTCACTAGGTTGAGTCAGCTTTTAAAGAGACAAGAGTGCTGGGTGTGTTTTGGCTCGCCCCTTTTGCCTGAGGGCATAAGTGTTAATCAGTCCCAGGATTAGAAAGAAAAAAAAAAAAAAAACTTTAAAGGATGGACTTGTCCAGAGAGATTGGGAATCCAGCTAATCTATTCAGAGTTCAGGTGTTGAGAATGAGGCATTTTTCTCAAGCCCAGTGTTTGTCTCTGCATTAAGAGACAGCTTAAAATCTCCATAGGAATGGGGTGTGGACAGGTAAAAACTTTTATTCTTCCAAATCCTTGCAGCCTCCCTCGTATCTCTTAGAGATAGAGCTGACAAAAGAAGGCCTTTTGTCAATCCCCACCAATTCCTAAAGAATTACGCCAGAGCTTAGAGCTCCCAAGGACGACCCAAGCCCAACCGGAGGGCTTTGGGTATCCACTGCAAGATAAGGAAAGAAAAAAAGTCTTTTACCTTGTCCAGAGTTAAGAAAGCTAATTCATGGCAAAACCCGAAAACTTTCGCATTCTATAACATAACCTTCCTAGACGTCTCTAGAAGGTGTCACAAAGGGCCCTCCCAGAGGACCGTTTGCCAAAAAAAAAAAAAAACCAAAAAAACAAAACAGGATTTCGTCCTCACAGTGTCCTATGAGCAACAAATCCTCCCAAGACTGCAGGAGTCTCCCAGCGAGCTCAAATTAGCCCAGGCATTTGAGCTGCCCCCCATTATAAAAGCATGATATGGTGGGTTTGCCTCAGTGGAAACCTCCTAAGAGGGCCACCAACATTGAGGGCAAGGTAGCAAAGGAGAGATGTGGTAGGAGTGGGTGTGTTCTCCTTTCACAATAGTTCCTCTCTTAACTCTAGACAGTATGCATATTCTATAACCCTGGGCTCCTTAAGCAGCAAGTCAGGGGCCTAGCCCTGCCTTCCATCAACATACAGTTTAAAAGGCTATAGGCCCAAGCCTATTCAGGGCGATGAGATTCCCAGCTTTCTCAAAAGACAAGGTGGGAGTGGCCCCAAGTACTTGGGCGAAGTAAATCTTTAGATAAAGAAACTCTAGCCCCAGGAAGTAAAAAGCTTAGCAGCAACCATAGTGTGGCCACAAATTAAAATAGCTACTTAAGTTTTACTTCTGGTCTATGCAGTCACACCTGAACTCAAAACTCCCAGCAAATATTAGCTGCAGTCCCAAAGGATTTTATCTTCTACATCAGTTATCATTAATCAAGGACTTTAGATGAATCTAGTTCTCAAGAATCACAGTAAAGGATTTACAGCTTATACAGCTGATGCGGGAAAGATTCCTTTCTAGATTCCCACCCTCTCCTAGTTAATAATGTAAATTGCCCTTTAACTCACAAATCCTGGTCCCTTTGAATTCCAATAGAAGATCTGACCTGTTCCCAGCCCCACCCTGATCTGAGCCAGCTTTGGGGCTACACTTGAAAGCCCCTCGAGCTAAGTCTCCTATTATAAAAAGTCCACGCTGGGAACCCCTCTTTGCAGAGATTCCAAACATGGCTACCATGTGAGGACCCTCTGTCCACTGGACCCTCTGTCCAGTGCCCTCCTTATCTCTACCTTCATCTATACTTTAACTTTGCTTATCTAATAATAAACCTCTTTTATCAATTTAGCTCTCTAGGCCAATAAATGCTTTTATTGAGAACTCGCACCGCTACTAGACCCCCTTGCGCCAAATCTGTACCCCAAACCTTCCACTAGACCTTAACCCTAATTTCATTTAGGTACCCCAAAGCTAGACCTCAACACAGCTATCTTTCTTATCTAAGTAGACAGTTCTAAATTTAACATTACACAGATCTTGAAGTTCACAAGTCACTGAATCAAACTTCATATAACTTATAATTGCCCAACAGAGATGACGAATGTTAAGGCATAATTCAGTTACAAATTGCCCAATACCTCTAGAAAACACACCATCTAAGTAGGAAGGTAAACTATCGCATCTTAGTCCCTCAGCATCTCAAAGAATGGGGGAGGGAAAACAAGGAACAAGTCTAGAGAACATAGAAAAGCACAAGGGAAAGACAGACTTCTTTCCTAAAGGTATTCACCGAATTCTTAAATGGCTTCAGTTTCTCCCATTAACTCATTTCTTGCTGCAGTCAAGGAATGAGGGGAGAAAAGAAATAAAAAGCCATCTTTTAAAGAATTTAATTTCCCTTGACCTGAAATTTTATTCCCCAGCCATCATTCCAAAGGTCTTTCTTGAAGCTGCAACCTGGCCAGGATTGGAGCCTAGAAAAAAACTTTTATTGGCAGGGACATAGAACCAGAACCGAGTGTGCTAAGAACAAACGGTTTTAGGACTAAGAAAATTAGGAGTAAAAGAGTTCCCACCTGTAGGGTTAGGTAGGAAAGTGTGAGACAGACAGACCTACCCTGGTTTACCTAGGTTATCTCTCCACAAGCAGCTAAGAAATAGTTTTATGTAGTGCCCTGAGGCTAAGAAAAAACTCCAGAGCAGTTTAAAAACCCCAGTCTTTGTGGGCAGCCTTGTGAGCATGCGAAAGCATAATTCTGAGGCTTCTACAGTTAACGCAGGATGACCAAATCAGGGAAACTGAGTCCCGTTTAAAATGTATGGAACAAGTATAAGTTAAGTACTTATATGTACTTAAGTACATATATGTATGTATACATGTCCATATAGTCATTTTGCTGTACAAAAAGAATAAAACTTTGAAACAGTATACCATTAGCCTGTGAAGGAAATCCAAAATGAAGGGGGGAAAATAGAGGGATTGGGGATTCTATGTAGTGGTTCATAGTCATCTCCCAGAGTTCTTTCACTGGGTGTAGCTGCTTCAGTTCATTACTGCTCTATTGGAATGATTTGGTTCACCTTATTGTTGAAGAGGGCCATATCCATCAGAATTGATCATCATATAGTATTGTTGTTGAAGTATATAATGTTCTCCTGGTTGTGCTCATTTTACTCAGCATCAGTTCATGTAAGGCTCTCCAGGCCTTTCTGAAATAATCCTGCTGGTCATTTCTTACAGAACAATAATATTCCATAATATTCATATACCACAATTTATTCAGCCATTATCCAATTGATGGGCATCCACTCAGTTTCCAGTTTTTGACCACTACAAAGAGTGCTGCCAAAAACATTCTTGCACATACAGGTCCCTTTCCTTTCTTTAAAATCTTTTTGGGATATAAGTCCAGTAGTAACACTGCTGCATCAAAGAGTATGCACAGTTTGATAGTTTTTTGAGCATTGTTCCAAATTGCTCTCCAGAATGGCTGGATGTATTCACAATTCCACCAACATTGTATCAGTGTCCCAATTTACCCACATCCCCTCCAACATTCCGCATTATCTTTCCCTGTCATTCTAGCCAATCTGACAGGTGTGTAGTGGTATCTCAGAGTTGTCTTAATTTTCCTTTCTCTGATTAATAATGACTTGGAGCATCTTTTCATATGGCTAGAAATAGTTTCAATTTCTTCATGTAGGAAATGTCTGTTCATATCCTTTGACCATTTATCAATGGAGAATGGCTTGATTTCTTATAATTAGAGTCAATTCTCTATATATTTTGTAAATGAGGCCTTCATCGAACTTTTGACTATAAACTGTTTTCCTAGTTTATTGCTTCCCTTCTAATCTTGTCTGCATTGGTTTTATTGTACAAAAACTTTTCAATTTGATATAATCAAATTTTTCTATTTTTGTGATCAATTTTGATCTCTAGTTCTTCTTTGGTCATAAATTCCTTCCTCTTCCACAGGTCTAAGAAGTAAACTATCCTATGCTCTTCCAACCTAGTTATAATCTCATTCTTTATGCCTAGATCATGAACCCATTTTGACCTTATCTTGGTGTATGGTATTAAGTGTGGGTCAATGCCTAATTTCTGCCCAATAGTTTCCAATTTTCCCAGCAATTTTTGTCAAACAGTGAGTTCTTATCTCAAAAGCTGGGGTTTTTGATTATAAAGTTATTGACTATTTTGTCCTTTGAACCTAACCCATTCCACTGAACAACTAGTCTGTTTCTTAGCCAATATAAAATAGTTTTGGTAAACACTGCTTTATAATATAATTTTAGATCTGATACAGCTAGTCATCTTCATTTGATTTTTTTTTTTCATTAATTCCCTTGAAATTCTCGACCTTTTGTTTTTCCATATGAACTTTGTTGTTATTTTTTCTAAGTCATCAAAATAGTTTTTTGGGAGTCTGATTGGTATAGCACTAAATAAATAGATTAGTTTAGGTAGTATTGTCATCTTTATTATATTTGCTTGCCTTATCCAAAAGCATTTGATATGTTTTCAATTGGTTAGATCTGACTTTATTTATGTGGAAAATGTTTTGTAGTTTTGTTCATATAGTTCCTGATTTTCCCTTGGCAGATTCCTAAATATTTTATACTATTGGTAGTTACTTTAAATGGAATTTCTCTTTGTAACTCTAAGTGTTGGATTTTGTTATTGATATATAAGAATGCTGATTACTTATGTAGATTTATTTTGTATCCTACAACTTTGTTAAAGGTGTGGATTATTTCTAATAGCTTTTTAGTAGAATCTCTTGGGTTCACTACATATACCATCATATCATAAGCAAAGAGTGATAATTTGGTTTCCTCATTACCTACTCTAATTCCTTTAATCTCCTTTTCAACTTTTATTGCTGAAATTAGCATTTTTAATACAATATTGAATAGCAATGGTAATAGTGGGCAATCTTGATTCACTACTGATTTTATTGGGAATGATTCCAGTTTATCACCATTATATATGATGCTTACTGATAGTTTTAAATAGTTGCTACTGATTATTTTAAGGAAAACTCTATTTATTCCTATACTCTCCAGTGTTTTTAATAGGAATGGGTGTTTGATTTTATCAAATGCCTTTTCTGTAACTATTGAGATGATCATACATTTTTTTTTTGATAATTTGGCTATTGATATAGTCAATTATGTTAATAGTTTTCCCAATATTGAACCAGCCCTGCATTCCTGGTATAAATCCTACTTGATCATGTATTATTCTGGGGATGCTTTTTTGTAGTCTTTTTGCTAATATCTTATTTAAGATGTTAACATTAATATTCATTAGGAAGATTGGTCTATAATTTTCTTTCTCTGTTTTCAACCTAACTGGTTTAGGTATCAGTAACATGTCTGTGTCATAAAAGGAATTTGGTAGGAGTCCTTCATTCTCTATTTTTTTTTTCAAATAGTTTATATAGCATTGGGGCTAATTGTTCTTTAAATGTTTGGTAGAATTCACATGTAAATCCATCTGGTCCAGGGGATTTTTTCTTAGGGAGTTGATTAATAGCTTTTTTTAAAATTTCTTTTTCTAAAATGGAAGTTTAAGCAATTTATATCTTCCTCTGTTAATCTGGGCAACCTATATTTTTGAAGGTATCCATCCATTTCATTTAAGTTATCAAACTTATTGGCATAAAGTTGGGCAAAGTAATTCCTAAATATTTCTCTAATTTCCTCTTCATTAGTGGCAAGTTCTCCCTTTTCACTTTTAAGACTAATAACTTGATTTTCCTCTTTCCTTTTTCTAATCAAATTTACCAAGAGTTTATCTATTTTTTATAGAACCATTTCTTAGTTTTGTTTATTAATTCAATAGGTTTTTCTTATTTCAATTTTATTAATCTCTTTTTTTTATTTTTAGAATTTCAAGTTTAGTGTTTGATTGGGGGTTTTTAATTTGCTCTTTTTCTAGCTTTCTAGGAAGCCTAATTCATTGATTTTCTCTTTCTCTATTTTATGCAAGTAGCCTCTAGAGATATAAAATTTCCCCTAATTACCACTTTGGCTGCATCCCATGTATTTTGGTATAACATCTCATTGTTGTCATTCTCTTGGATGAAATTATTAATTGTGTCTATGATTTGTTGTTTCATCAATCATTCTTTAGAATGATATTAAATAATCTCCAATTACTTTTTGGTCTATTTTCCCCTGGCTTTTTATTGAATGTAATTTTTATTGCATCATGATGTGAAAAGGATGCAGTTACTATTTCTGCCTTTCTGCATTTGAATTAGACATCTTTATTGTCCTAATATATTGTCAATTTTTGTATAGGTTCTATGAACTGCTGAGAAGAAAGTGTACTTCTTTCTGTCTCCATTTAGTTTTCTCCAAAAATCTATCATGCCTAATTTTTCTAGTGTTCTATTTACCTCTTTAACTTCTTTCTTATTTATTTTGGGGTTTGATTTATCTAGTTCTGAGAGTACAAGGTTGAGATCTCCCACCATTATAGTGTTGCTGTCTATTTCTTTTTGCAGCTCTCTTAACTTCTTTAGGAATGTAGATACTACACTTCTTGTTGCATATATTGATTTTTCTTTATTAATATTGATATTTCTTTATTATCTATGCTACCCTTTAACAAGATATAGTGCCCTTCCTTATCTCTTAATTAGATCAAAAATTGATCTAATCAAGAATTGATCAATTTTTGTTTTTACTTAATCTGAGATCAGGATGTTTACCCTGCTTTTTTGATTTTACCTGAAGCATGGTAGATTCTGCTCCAGCCTTTTACCTTTACTCTGTATGTATCACTGCTTCAAATGTGTTTTCTGTAAACAACATATTGTAGGATTCTGAATTTTAATCCATTCTTCTATCTGCCTTTGCTTTATGGGGGAGTTTACCCCATTCACATTTATGGTAAAAATTACTAATTCTGTGTTTTCTGCCATCTTGTTAACCTCAGAGTATGCTTTTCTCGTTCCTTTCCTCATTACCCCTCTCTCCAGTATTAAACTTGTGAGCACCACTTGCCTCATGCAGTCCTCCTTCTTTAGGATCCCCTCCTTTAGAGTCCCTTTCCTTTTCTTAAACCTTTCACTTACAATTTCTGTATTCCCTTTTATTTAGCTTATTCCTTCCCTTTTCACTTTTCCCCTTCCACTTTTCAATGAGGTAGGGGAAGTTTCTCTGTACATCAAATATGTCTAATATTTTCTCTTTAAGCCAATTCTAATGAGAGTAAGATTCATAGTATTTCATCCCCCTTTCTTCTTTCCCTCAGATATAATAGGTTTCCTTTGCCTTTTCATGAGATGTAGTATCTCTACTTTTCCCTTTTTCTGGTGCAATTTCCTTTCTACCTCTAGATTCTTTTTTATATTATAACAGCAAAACCAAATTATACATCTATTATTAATGTATACTCCTAACATAAATATAATTCCCAAGATTTCTTTTTATCTTTTTATATTTTTCTTGAGTCCTATATTTGGAGATCAAACTTTTTGTTTAATTCTTTTTTTTTAAATCGGAAATAGATGGAATTCACTTATTTCATTGAAAGCCCATCTTCTTCCCTGCAAGAAAATGCTCAGTTTTGATGGGTAAATTATTCCTTTCTGCATACCAAGTTCCTTAGCCATTTGAAATATCAGATTCCAGGCCTTTCAATCCTTTAATGTGGATGCTGCTAGATCCTGAGTAATCCTTGTTGTGGCTCCTCTCTATTTGATTTTTTTTTTGTATCTGCTTGCACTGTTTTTTTTTTCCCTTGGTCTGATAGTTCTGGAATTTAGCCACAATATTTCTTGGAGTTTTGATTTTAAGATCTTTCAGTAGATGATTGATGAATTCTTTCAATGTCTATTTTACTTTCTATTTCTATAACATCTGGGCATTTCTCTTTGATGATTTCCTGAAAAATAGTATCTAGGCTCTTTTTTTATCATGATTTTCAGGCAGTCTAATAATCCTTAGATTATCTTTCCTAGATTTATTGTCCTGGTCTGTTGTTTCCCCAAGTAGGTATTTAATAATTTTTTTTCATTTTTTTTGTTGTTTTGCTTGACTGATTCTTGGTGGCTCCTCAAGTCATGCATTTCCATTTGTTCAATTCTGATTTTTAATGAGTTATTTTCTTCATTTACTTTTTTTCTTTTTGCAATTGTCCAATTGAGTTTTTGAAGGAGTTGTTTTGTTTTATAGAATTTTTTTTTCCACTTCATCAATTTTACTTTTTAGGGAGCCATTTTCTTTCTCCAGTTCACTAATTCTGTTTTTCATGGAGTTGATTTCTTTATCCATTCTTTCTTTTAATGAGTAGCATGACATCTCCAGAACCTCTTGCTAAGCTTCCCTTTCCTTTCCCCATTTTTCTTTTAGCTCTTTATTAGAGCCTTTTTAATTTCTTCTATGAGAGCCTTGTGTGATGGGGATCAGGCTATCTCACCATTTGGGGCATCATCTGAAGACAAACTGCTTTTAGTCTCCTCAGGGTTTGAAGTGTGCTCTCTTTCAATATAGAAGCTCTCTATAGTTAGAGCCCATTTTGTCTTTTTACTTATTTTGAAAAAAAAAAAATGCAGTCTACTTTTGGGGCAGTGTGGTATTACCAAACTTCTTCAACAGACAACAGGAAATAGTAGTGAAGAAGTACTGCGACAGCAATGGTGTGCTGGGATTATCATCTGCACCAGGATTAGTGTTTACATTGTGGTCAGCATCTGTGCTGTGATGAGTAGTTGCAAGCTGAGATTGTGCTGAGTCCCCCCCTTTGCTGGGTGGGTCTGCGCAGATCCAGAGAAATTCTAGCATTTTGGGGTTATAATCTTTACTCCCTGTGTTTATAGCTTCTCTACTGATCTACTGACTTGCTGCCAGAGCAGAGTAGTGGGCACTGTGGTAAATTTTCCACTGGCTAAAACCACTCCCATCCCCACCTGGTCTGTTCAGTGTGAGCTGTTTTCTGTGCTCTTACCACCTATTTGTTTGATTCTGCACCTGGCCTTCCCATCCCTGCCTGCGAGCAAAAACAGACCTTTTCTGGTGAATTTTGAGATTATCTTCTGCTGGCAATGTCTTGTTTTCCCAATATTCATGGGCTTTGACAGTCAAGCACTAATTCCCAGGCTGTTTCGCAAAAAAGTACTCTGAGGGTAAAAGAGAGCTTAGATAAACAATGTGTCCTCTCTGCCATTTTGGCTCCGCCCCTTGGTTTCACAAATTTACTTGTTTGCCTCTTTAAGCAGAACTTAAAAATTTCCTTCCATTTAGCTGCAATTTCATTTTGTCTTCTGACTTATATTATATAAGTCATAATGAGGCTAAAGATGACACAACTCTGTAGATCTATTGGGTTGCAATTAAATAAGCAAACACCTTATTAAAGTGATTTTTGTTTGTTTGTTTGTTTTCTTTTTGCTGAAGCAATTGGAATTAAGTGACTTGCCTAGGGTCACACTACTAGGAAGTGTTAAATATCTGAGATCAGAGTTGAACTCAGGATCTCCTGACTTCAGGGCTAGTGCTCTAACCACTGCATCCCCTAGCTGCCCCCATATTAACATTTTTAGACATTTTTAAAATTATGTAATTCTTTGTATCGTCTGACTCATTTTCTTGCAGTCTTTTACAATCATTGCAGAAATGGAAGGGAGGTGCATAGTACTAATGACCATTTTGTATTTTTCCTTCATTTCAGGGTTTCCCATGATCAAATAATTTGGCACATAGTAAACAGTGATATAGGAGAATCACTCCAAATTTAAGTAGACTAATCTTCCAGTAGCTGACACAATCTGTGATTCCATTTGTGATTTCTGATTTGTGTGATTTGAAAGCATGCCAGCACGGAAGAACTTGTCCAAATATAGACTTGACTGACAAAGTGTTTGAAAGCTCAGGATATCACAATAAGATATCACACCAGGCCATTTCTTATTCAAATAAAGAGATTCCCATTTTACTACAGGCATGATTTTTGCTCTCTCTTCTTTACAGGATTTGTGTGGGAAAAAACACTTTTTATATTGTAAAGAACAATGCAAATATAAGATAAAATTGAAGTAAATGTCCACAGCTGGCTGCAAAATAATGAATCCAGATAAGAGATGACAAATTTTTGACCTTCATGCTATGTAATTATAATTAAGAAATATTTATTTAATTGTCATTGGATAATTGAAAACCAAATCATCTATTAAACATGAAGCATGTTTTCAGTATCTATTATGCCAGGAATTATTTGAGGCTCTGAAAAATATTATAATGTAATGGATCATTTCCTAGCATGTGAAGAATTTCATAGTGAAAAAGAACACTAAACTTTTAGTCATTTTAAGATTTAGCTCAGCCACTTGCTAGCTATATGATGATGAATATATCACCTAAATTTTTTAGTATCTGGCTTTCCTCTTTTGTAAAACAAGAATAAGAATAAGAATAAGAAAAAAATAAGAACATTTTTTTTTCCTGTATTCATGGTACTTCATTAAGCTTCATGGTATTTTTGTAAGAAAAAGGTACATAACCTAATGGGAGAGGTAGGAAAGTGTGAAAGTAGTTTCTTTACCACATTAAATGATTCTCCAGTCATGAACCTGTTGTGATGTTCAGGAAAATGATTATTGCAGTAGCAAAAACATGAAATTGGAGGCTAATTCTCTTACAACTGCTTCCAGAGGATACAGTTATGTAGGAAATTTAGAAGAATCAGTCAAAGGGAATTGTATCATTGTTTCTACTTTTGTAATATCTTTACATCTCTCAAACTTATCCTATTATTTCCTCTGATACTTCAAAAAAAAAAAAAAAACTGGTAAAGTCCACTACTATTTCATGCCTGGACTCTTGCAATAACCTACTCTTTCGTCTCCCTGTCTCAAGTATATATATATGTATATATGTGTGTGTGTGTGTGTGTGTATACATAATATATATGTATCTATTTATACATGTAATGAAAGCATACTTCTTTAAATTCCCTATCTTAATATTTCTTCTTTTGTTTTAGTAATACATTTTCTATAGAGACATAATGTGCTTTCTATCTGAAATTATCAGGGTTCATCAATATGAAGAACTTTTTTTACAAAAATAATCACAGTCCAGTTGTCTTCATAAATAATTTCTCCATTCATTTAAATTAACAGAAATTTAGCATGCCACAGATAAATGATAAGTATTTCTTTATTTATATGTGCTGTTTCTATCTTTAAAAATGTTCTTGTGGTCACTATTGAAATAGGCCTTTAAGAGAAATTACTCTTTTGCTATAATATTTGCAACCAATGATTAAATTACAATTAAGACTTTTCTCCTTTATTTTTTCACCTCCTTGTAATTCAGTCAGTCAGTTTCCAAAGGACATGACTATTAATAAGATATCAATTGTCTCTAAACCTCTTGGGAACTTGGGCCTTGATATTGGGTGGGAACCTATTCAACTAGGAGAGCATATTTCTGTTTATCAGTCTGATGAATTCTTACCTCAAGGAGAATATCCTTGTCCTTATAACTCTCCACTAGAATTTAGGGTCATGACTCACAAAGGAGAAAGCAAACCAGAGTGCTTTGAGTACAAATGGATTCTCCTGTCCAGAATGTTAGAGGCAACTGAGTCTCATGATCAAGCCATACTCTCAATAGAAGGAGCTAAAGATTTATAGTCCAAAGCTTCTTAAACTGTGAAGTGCAACTCCACATGAAGTTGTGTAACTGAATGTGAGAGTCATGAAAAATTCAGCAACAGTAAAAAGGTTCTGAATGCAAGAACCAAAAATCAATTCAAAATCAAGCCCAGGTTTGACTTCAGATTGATCTGAAGCTGTTCTGACAGTTCTTGCCTGTGTTTTATCACGTGAATCCAGTGTGGCTTTGTTCTGAACACACAAGATGCACATTTTGTCTGGTGCAAGAAACACATTGGCTCATATTTGAGATGGAGTCATATCAAATTTCACAAACAAAAAGGGGTTACACCTGGAAAAACTTTAATTAGCCCTGTTACAGCCTACCTCCTCATTAAATCAGGATAATTTCCCAATCATTATTAATTTATACTAGTGAGAGGCATTTCCTTTCAAAAACACTTAAAGATTTCAAGGTTCCCATGTTTTTATCTTTGGTTATCAAGACCTAGACTACCAATTTATTCATTATTAGATGGCTTAATTAATAAATTGTATATTAATTACCCAGAAACTCTCTGAAATTTTTCATTCATCACACTTTATAAATCAAAATATCTGAAATATTATTTTACTGCTTTGATTTGAGATAGAAACCCTAGAATTGCTTTATTTAAAACCCTTCAGTGATTTGATAGTTGCACTACTGGATATCAGAATCAAAATCAATCCACTGTCTTTCAAAAAATAAAATTAGGTTTCCACTGCTTTTATGTTTTCATAATGTCTCCTTTACAGTTGTTACTGGATGCATATGGATCTATTACATGCTTGGAATCGACATCCCCTAAATTACTTTAGGATTTGAGAAAGCTTGGTGATCCTCAACCTGGTTTAGTCCATCTGTCATAATGCTTTACTGCCATAATGGTTGGCTGCTGTGTTGTTATAGCTTCTTGGAGCCACAGGTGAGAGTTATGTGGATCACATAAAATCAAGGTGAAAAGTAGGAGAATTCACACAGAGCAAGTACTCACAAGCTGACCAGAAAAAGTTATATAAGAACACTCTCAAGATCTCACTTAAAAACTTTAGAATTGATGGTATGACATGGGAGACATTGGCATAGGACCACCCAACATGGCATTATCAGACAAAGTGCCATACTCTATGAGCAAAGTAGAATCGAATTAGTTCAGAAGAAATGTGAGGTGGGTAAAGTTAGAAAGAGGAGAAGGAAGAGGAGGAGAAAGAGAAGAAGGAAAAGAAGAAAGAGAACCAGAAGAAGAAGATTACAAGGAGAAATAGAAAGAATCCTGAGATATACAAAGGTATAATAGAGATAAACTAGCAAAGGAAACCTCAGAAAAGCAAAAATTTAAAAGGAGAACTTGGAGAAAATAAAATCATAGAAACTCAGAGAAGAGCAATGACTACTCAACAATTTCAAATGCAAAAGAGATATTATGAAATATTAATATTACTATATGATGATCAATTCTGATGGAAATGGCTCTCTTCAACAATAAGATGATCCAAACCAGTTCCAATTGTTCAATAATGAAGAGAACCAGTGATACCCAGAGAGAGAACTAAGGAAATGACTGTGGACCCCAACATAGCATTTCCACTCTTTCTGTTATTGTTTGCTTGAATTTTTATTTTCCTTTTCAGATTTTTTTATGTTCTTTCTAGATCTGATCTTTCTTATGCAGCAAGATACTGTATAAATATGTATACCTATATTGTATTTAACATATAATTTAACATATTTAACATGTATTGGATTACCTGCCATCTAGGGGAAGAGATGGGGGGAAGAAGGAAAAAGTTGAAATAGAAGGTTTTGCAAGGGTCGATGTTGAAAAACTACCCATGTATATGTTTTGTAAATAAAAAGCTATAATTAAAAAAGAAAGAAAGAAAATATCAAAGAAATAAACTGAATGAATATTCTCTGGTTCAGAAAAAAGAAATGATAATATTGAAAAAAAAAAGATTATTAGCTATATAGTAACTAGAGAATATAGTTTGAAGTCAGAAGTCAAATTGCCAAAGAATGAGGAAGCAGTAAGAACAGAGAAGTAGAAGCAACAAATATAAGACAATCTTTCCCAGATCTCACTGATATTTAAGGAATCATGAAAAATAGGATATATACTATTGGAGGTAATTATCCTGATTTTTTCAAAAGGAAAAGAAAAGTTGATATTTTGAGTTATAGGTCAGTAAGCAATATAAAATTCTTTGTTAAATTTTATAATAAAGTATAAAAATAATTTTTTGTAAATGCTATAAAATACAGAGAGTTATTATTGAGAAATGGCATGGACCCATTAAGTACATATGAAGTCATAAAAGCTTGATTTCCTTTTTTTTTATTGTAATACACTTACATATTATCAATATACATTGCTCTATGAATTATGTTGGGAGACAGAGCAAAAGAAAAAAAATAGGAGAGATTAAAAAAATAACAGAAAAAATAAGTGAGCATAGCATATGGTGATTTACACTCAGTCTCCTTAGTTCATTTTCTAGATGCAGATGGCACTTTCTGTCCAAAGTCTTTTGGGTTTTGGATTGCTAAAATACTGATAAGAACCAAGGCTTTCAAAGTTAATCATTGCACATTCTTGGTGTTAAGGTGGTAAGGACCATGCCTAAGTAAAGGGGCAGGTCAATTCTTTGAAAGCCTCCACAGTTGTGGATCATAACATCTGAAGGAGTTGCAAAGAAGTCTTTACTGACACAGGCGTTGCTTGTGGACTGGGAATGAAATGAATTGGAGGCAGAGGGAAGAGGAGAGAGGTCAGACAATGCAATTGCCTCTCAGTAGGGAGATCAGAGAACAGCAACAGCCTCTCAATCTCCTTATATCACCGTCCTCATCCTCTCACATGAAGAGATCCATTCTACAGGTCTGAGTTAGACCTACAGCTGCTACTGGAAGGTGGCTCCCATATCACATTATTGTGTGCAATGTATTCCTGGTTCTTCTTGTTTCACTCAGCATCAGTTCATATAAGTCTTTCTCGGCCTTTTTATAATCAGCTTGTTTATCATTGTTTATAAAACAAACTTATTCCATTACCTTTTTATACCATAACTTGTTTGGTCATCCCCCAATTGATGGACATCTACTCATTTACCAACTTTTGCTATCACAAAAAGATCTGCTACAAACATTTTTACACTTGTGGATCCTTTTCCCTCCTTTATGATTTCCTTGGACTACAGACCCAATAATGGCACTGTTGAGTCAAAGGATATACAAAGTTTCATAGCCCTTTGGACATAGTTCCAAATTGCTTTCCAGAATGGTTATGCTCTATCAACTCTACCAACTCTACCAACAATGCATTAGTGTCCCAGTTTTTGCACATTCCCTCCAATATTTGTCATTTTCTTTTTCTGTCATCTTAGCCAATCTGAGAGGTGTGAGATGAAACCTTGGAATTCTTTTAATTGATTTCCTTTTTTAACTTTTTTTCTTGGCTAAATCAGGAGCATTCTGGGAGCAAAGCATATATGAAAATATTGCTCATTGTAGCCTCTAACATCTATTAATGTGGAATGAGGATACAGTATTCAAGCAATTAGATTGCTGTAGTAAATCTAAACTAATATTACATTATTTACAATCTTTTTTTATCATAACATGGAGGTGACATTAAGATCCTGAAGACTTTGCCCATATATCATCATCTCTGGAAGTCTTTATCAGGGTGGAATAACTTCAACTGTAAAGATAGCCATCAAATTTATGTTCATTGTCATAAGTTTTACCTAGATTGATATATTATTGGGGCCATGATAAAAAGTAAAGTTTGATTTATTAGGATTTTAAGAAATTATGATCTATAAAGGAAGAATAAAGTACCCACATCAATTAAATTATGGGTTTTTGATTTCTGTACATTCCTCTCTATTACACAATCTTTTTCTATCAAGGAAAAACTGCATTCTGTGATCATTGTCCTGGAATTACAGAAGTGAAAAAATAGATTATAGATTAACTTTGCTCTTAAATATATATAACATATATTATATATAGGTTAGAATATGTCAGAAAATTTCTAGTACTCTAAATTTCCTCTAAAAACAAATCAAAATTGCTCATCAGAGTGAATAAAGGTGGTGAAAAATAAGTAAGATTTGGGAAAGAATGAGGGTCTTCGTGAGACAAACCAAGAAAATTTGAAGAGAGACTCCAAAATTAAGGATTAGCCCAAGGAAAGGGTAAATACCTCTAGGCCACCAAATGAGGAGAATCAGAAAGAAAAAGGGAGAAATCCTGAAACCATCTGGGTTCTGAGGTAACCTGTGTCCAATCAAAGGAATGTACATTTTCCCCACAGCATGGGGAGTGAGGAGTATGCTCTTAGTCTGGGAAGACTGAGGAAACCTTGGATGATTAAAAAAGCCAAGTCCAGTTATGATGCTGAGACATAGTCCTGGATAAGAAGGAACTAGCACATCCAATTTATGCAGAAATGGCACGTGGAAGCTGACGGCTGCATGCGCTTATAGAAGAATAGAGTTGTTGGTTTGGGGTTTCAGGCTAATGGGGTTTAAAACAACCCCAAAATGTTGGAGTACCCAGATTTGTATGGTTCAAGGTATGATGAAAGAATTCATAATCTCATTTTTTTTCCATGTTAAGGGTCAACGTATTACTTATGGTACTAATAATGGACTAAGTTCCAAAAGAAGTTAGCAAAGAGGCAAGAGCAAGAAGGTAAATTTATAGAGAAAAGTAAAGGAAACCAAATGCATCAAGTCATTAATATGCTTATTTTATAATTTAAAGACAGAGTTGAGGAATGGTTTGGTTTTGAATTTGTGTACAGATTCAGTACCCATAATTCCATGGATAGAGTTTATGGGATGAGAGGGTTTGGGATGGGGGTGGGGAGGAAACTTCCAAAGGTGTATTTTTAGGCCTGAAACATCACTATGTCAAGTGGTTGACACTCAGTTTTGTTCTGTGTTTATGTTAACTTTAAGTACTTCATTATTATTGTTCATTAGTCTCAGGAACCCCATTATCACTTACCAATAGGCTATTATCTGGCAGCTAGCAATCTTTTAGGGCTCAGCATTCCAGTCATATAGAATAACCTAAGACAGCATAACCTAAGGAAAGAAATATATCATTCTTAACTGCATTACTACTAAAGCCAAGTGGACTTGGCATTATTACTACTTCTTTCCTAAGGGCTGGACTACATCAAGGCCAGAAGGGAAAACTGAAATAAAGCAGAGGCATGATCCTCCCCTACCATAGAATTATCCACAGGATTAGAGATGATTACAGTATTAAGTGCTCATTAAAAGAAAAAAAAATGAGTAGGCAAAGGAGAAAGAACCCAACAATGGAATCTTACTATTAAAATAGGATAGAACTGAGCCATCTTCAAAGTAGGACGATGGAATTTTAAAAATTCTCTCCTTCCCCAAAAAGTAACATTTAATGGTTACCTGCCCAGAAAGAATTTATAGAAGAATTCAAAAAAGACTTCAAAATCAAATGAGAGGGCTTGAGAAATTATGAAAAGAAACCAAATCAACTAGAAAAGGAGAATCAGTGTTTTAAGGAAAAAATAATTGTTTGAAAATTAGATTTGTGCAAGGGGATGCCAGTAAAGCCAGTAAAACTATACAAGACTAAGAAATAACAAAACAAAGTATGAAGAATGAAAAAAATAGAGAAGAATATGAGATATCTTATAAGAAAAACAAAAGATCTGGAAGAGAGATCAAGAAACAGAAACCTAAGAATAAACTACCTGAAAGCTTTGACCAAAAAAAAGGACCTTAAAACAATAATAGGAGAAATAATGGAAGAAAATTGTTCTGAAGCAATAGAATGTGAAAAGAAGATAGAAATGGAAGAATACACTACTTCAAGAGATCCTGCAGGAAAATACATAGGAACGTTATTGCTAAATTTTGAGAGATCCTCAGATCAAAGGGAAAATTTTACAAGAAATAAAATAATAATAACAACAACAAAATGCAAATGGGCTAGAGGTACAAATAGTATTGCACATGATTTATCAGCAGCTATAATAAAAGATCCTGAATGCTATATAACAATAATCCAAAGAACTAGGCCTGTAGCCAAAAAATGCTACATTCAGCAATACTAAGCATAATGTTGACATTCAATGGAGAAATGGGCATTGAATAAATTCATAGATTTTCAAGAATTTGTCTTAAACCTGAATTCAACAGAAAAATTAACATATCACATCCAACAGTCAATATCAAAGGCTGACTTTATTTAATCAATAAAATCAATAACAAGATTTTATTGTTCAATAAAAACAAAGTATTTATGTTTAATCATGGAAATGTAAACCCATATCTAACACTGACATCAAAGACTGGGTACTACAAAAGAAAGAGTGGGGGAGAGCTGAATATAATCTGATTCTAAAAAGCAAAACCATCTAGGAAAAAGTAAAAATAGTAATTTTATTATATGAATGGAATACAGAGGAACCACCACGATGATAAAGAATAGGATTTAGTAGAAAAAAAGTAGGGCTAGTAATAATGGACCTCAGACAAAATCAAACTTAAAGATTCAATCAAGAGAGAGATTTACATTATATGTCAGTGAGATTAATATTGTTTCAGACACTTGTCTATATATGTGTATATGCATATGTTCATATATGTGAGTATGTATTATGTATATGTGTAAAAGTATGTATATAGGTGTATATATATGTGTACATAGATATATACGACTGTGTGTGCAGGTGTATATGTATATGTATAACTAAATATACCAATGCGTAACTGTAGCCTGTGTGGGGAAGGTAGAAGGGGAATGAAAAAAGGAAAAAAGAAAGAAAGTATAAAGTACATAGCAGATAACAAAAGAATAACCCACAAGGAAGCAAAGATGGATAGACATGAATATAATGTTTTCTATTGTTATATATACTTTCTTGAAATAGAAATTTATTGTTACATACTTTGAATCCTCATGGATGTTCTAATGGGCACATGGCAATGTTTTTCCTCTTTTTGTCTTTCTTTTTCTATTTTTTTTTTTTTCTTATTTTGTATTTGTTTTCAATAAACAAATTAAAAAAAGAATATATCAAACAAATAACAAACATGCATCAAGAAAAGAAAAATTCAATCCAAAATCATTGATTAGCCCCCCAAATAATTAGTTTAATCTGAATTTTTCCAGTTCAAAGAAGGTCAATTTTGGTTATTTTTCTCCTTTTTTATTATATGTAGCAAAAATAAGTTTTTAATTGCAGATTTCTGGTAGGGTATATAGATCCTCTTAATAGCATAAATGCATTAATAACTGTTTAAACCAACTTTACTAGGATGTGGACATGGAGAAACATTTTTCTTATATAACATGAGGATTTCTTAATTTCTTTAATATTCTAAAAGAATTGTAAATTGAAAATTCTTAAGATTTATTGTTTTAAAAGAATATCACAGAACATTCTCCTAATAAGCAATGATAAAAGACATTTACAATTGTGGATGTCAAGGAAGCCTTCAGTTCATCAAACAAACAGTAATACTATGTTTTTTGGAAAGAAAACAGAATGAATCAAAGGCAGATAGAAGTGACATAGTTGAATGAGTCACTATTATTTAGTGTATTAATAGAACGAGAGGGAAAGATCAAAAACAGAGAAAAAAACCTCGTACCTTCTATTTTACCAATCAGCTGTGATAGTGAGGAGAATAAAACGAGAACTATATAGCACACTCACTTATGATATCACTTATGATAAAAAAAAATTAAATTAAATTGTAGCAAAGACACAGTCACCCTGGGGAAACAAATACAAAAAGTAAAACAATTCCTATCTGTCCTTAAGGCAAAAATCGCAGTGAAGCAAAAGATAAGTGAGTGTCCATTCACCACTTTTGTTTTCAGCATTGTTTTCAGCATCAAGAATGTCACAGTCATTTTGGATAGTTCATATTGCTATTATATTTTCCTGTTAAAGTTACAATTTTGTTCTGTTTTTTTTTTTTTTTTTTAAAGAAAGGTGAGGGGGAAAATCAGCAACTAACAACATATGGATTTTTTCCCCATTTATACAAGATCTTTATGAAAGTCAGTCTATTCATGAATAAAAGAGAACCTTTATTAATAAAGAAAAAGGTAGACTTTTGAATGCAATCACCAACATACCCCATCTTTAACATTTTACAGTTAACTTAAAGATACAAATACTTATATATTTTTACATTTGAGTTTTGCTTATTATTGAAAAGTATATTACTCAGTAAAGCAAATGCTTCCTTAAAGACTTCTTTCCAACAAAATACCTTCCATCCATATTTACAGATTTCTTAAAGTCAGAATAGAAACATTCCTGTTCAAGACTCATCTTATCATAAATATCAGCCAAAGTGAAAAGCAAGGAGAGGTATACTTGCTAAAAGTTTTCACCACTGTGATGGAAGAAATCCAACAGATTCCCACTTGAAAAGTATTTCTCTCTGGATGATAAAGTAAACATGAACAGATGCTGCTGTTTGTGGATGGTTGTAGCTGGTAGCATGAAGGTCTGAAAAATTACAAAGCTTCTTGGAGAAAAAAAATCTACAATCACTCAGATTTTGGTCTGACCATCTTTAAAGGATAGAGAAAGTGAAAGAATTGCCCAGAATATGACATTTGGTTGAAAAACCCACACAACCTTTTTATCAGTATGATAATCATATCAGATCTATTAGATAGATAATCATAGTCTAAACAGACTTTGTGAAATTACAGAGCTCCATCAATGATCCAAAAATTTATGTACACTCAAAGGTCTATTCATTTAATACCAACATTCTATCAACATTGTTGAATGGCACTAAAACAACATATATAATATCAATGAAGAAGAAAAAAATTCACAACAGGGCAAATAAGCAATAAATATGAAGAAACTTTTTTTTTTTTTTAAATGACAAGGAAGTGTAAAAGAAGAGAGACTAGACTGGTCATGTGGTAAAGGTGAGAAATGAGCTAGAGTTATTCACTGTTGTTCCAAAGGATCAGAAGAAAGTACCAAAGCTCTCTAATACATTATGGAACCTTCTTCTATTGAAATCATGGAATAATATTGACATGGGTCTTATAAGATACATACATTAATTGCTCCAAATCACTGGAGGGCATTATCAGATTGTAGGATTACAGATCTTCTTAAGTATGTACCAGAGTAAATGAATTATTTCTAGGAAAAAAATATGGCCCTGATATCTACACCCATCAGCTGGGATAATGAAGTGTGGGGGGTGAGAATTATATACCACACTCACTAATTACTTATGCAAAAATTTAAATGAAATGTTAGATATAGGGGATACAAATATAAAAAGTGAACCAATTCCCATCTGTCCTTAAGGAGATTATATTCTGCTTAGAAATCCAAGATATTTACAGGTAATTATATTAGGATGTATATGAAACAAAGGTGGACATTTTCCTTTCAAAATCACTCTGAGAAGATAAAAAAAAATTAATATGACTGAATTTCTACCTCAAATTCTTTTTAATTCTGCATCCTCAGCCTCACAATGAAATCTGAGTCCATAGCTTCTTACATCTCTTTGGAAAGCCATGGAATACAAGTTCTGTCATCTGTAATACTGTAGTTCCAGTCAAGAAAAATGCTTTAACTGATAGATACAAGATAGATATTTACATCGATTTCTCTGTTAGACTAGCATTTCACTCCCTTTTCTTTGCTTCTTTTGATTAAAGAAACACAGCAATGCAATGACTGACTACTTGATCTTAAAGAACAATGAAACAGAAATCAAAACAAACCCTAAGAAACAAATATTAAGATGGAATTTCATTTATCTTTCCAGAGAAGGCAAGAATTACAGTGAAGCAAAGGACAATATAGTGTCCATTCATCAGTTTTGTTCATGATGAATGTCTTCATCCATTTAGTCAAATGTTTCATATTGCTATTACATTTTGCTGTAAAGTTTACAGTCTTGCAACTTGTTCTACTTTTTGAGTTCATTTGCTTCTAGATTCCTAGTCTTCCTAGGTGACTTTCTCTTCCCTTTGCTCTAATATCTCAGATCATGTTCCTTTGGACTTCTACCCTACCTTTCCATTAAGAGGGCTATATTGTCTATCAAAGTTTAGCTTCATTCATCCAGGTGAGGTTTAAGCTCCTGAGGGTAGAGGAGGATATTAGAATAATTTCCATCATGACCAGTAGACACATATGGTAGTAGCAATTCATTCTGGGACTGTAACATGTAGCCTGAACAAGCTTTTGCTATGATCTTTTCTCACATAAGCTAGACTAGTTTTGTTTTTTGTTTGTTTTTTTCAATTAAGAACATGTTCCTACTCACAATCTCCTGTCTATCCATATCTTTTTCTACTTCATTCTTCCTAATTTATTTTCTGTCCTTACAGTAGGCTCTAATAACTCTCTTCCATTTAAGTTCCACATGATCCTGTAGCTGCAATTTTCTCCTTAGTCATATTTCCCCCCTCTACCCCATTCTCAGTCTTAAACTGATCAGTTCCTATAATTGGTCCTACTGGCTCTTCTTGTCTTGGGACAATAATTTTTTTTAACATTTGAGTCAATGAAAAACTATATTGATAAATGTATATCCATATGCAGCTATTCAGTAAATTTTTGAAAAAGAAACTTAACATATTATCTTCCTAAAAATGCCTTGTCACATTTCAAAAAGTATATTTAACATTTACTGATTTTTCCAAAATTAAATTCTAATGAACTCATTTAATCTTTTTTAAAGAACCTAATTATCCCATATCATAGCTATGTATTTTGAAGATGATATTTATAAAAAATTTTAGAATTTTATGTTTTAAAAAAATCCACATTTTGCATAGCATAGAACAAATACAAATCTATTCATTGTTAGCATTAAACTAGTGGGTAGTAATGTGGAAAAATGATTCAAGAACTTTGTACAATGTACAGAGTTTTCAGCCTCTATAATTTGGTTCATGTTTCTGCATATGACTATACAATTCACACTCCAGGGATCTTTCTTGCTAATTTAAGCTAATATTTTAAAGACATATTGGCAGAAGGCATATCCTGAGATTAATAAGCAGAAGTAGCTAATGAAATTCAGTTGTTCCAGGGCCATCAATTCTTCCTCTAGAGTCAGTAATTTTGGGGGAAATTCCAGTAGACCTTTTAGTACTTGCTTTAATATTTGGCTAGTGATCATTTTGGTAGTGAGGTAGTACATGTCAATATTATTTAAAGGAGTACATTAAACATATTCCACTCAACCAGGAAATTCAGACCAGGTCCAGAATCTACTGGAAATTAAGCATTTGTATTCAAACTGGATCATAGCTAGTTGACTCCATAATTGCTTCAAAACATGCATTTGAGATTTAACTAACTTCCACAGAAGTTGTATAAACCTCCACTACAGTTTTCCAAGACCACCTGTGATGATCGCTTATTTTAAAATCAACCGGAGTCAGGAATTCAGGTTAAGGAAAAATTCTCAATCTTTATTCTTTGTGGAGGTGAAGGGGGATGGCGATAGGAGGTGACAGCCCTCATGACACAAACCCGACCAGCAGCCTCTCTGCCTCTCTCTCTCCACCTACCAAAATTGTCTCTGTCATTTCTTATATAACACATCAAAACTTGCAGAGAGTGGGTGGGACCATTCTTTCTCCAAGCATATATTCATAGAGTATCGTCCAATTGCTATTTAGCTTCACGTGCTTGGGACCTTAGTGCATTAACTTGAGCTTCAGCCCATTACAACCAACCAAGAGTCCCAGAATTTTAAACTATTGGACCTAAGTTCCTTCTGAATTTTACAAGCTTCCATAATTCAAAGAAAAAAATGCTCAAAGAAATATTACTATATGATAATAAACAGTATGAGAAAAATATAGCCTTCTATAAAATAATGCAAAGGGAAATAAGTAGAATAAGATTAATATGCATAATCACTTTAACAATGAAAACTTTTAAAATAATCAAAGAAAGTCACAAATTGTAGAATTATACAGATGATTTTTTATTCAATAATGATAAGGAAAATTCACCTTCTTACTTTTGCTGGAGAGAGGTAATGCACTAAGAAAGCAGGAAGTTATTATATACATTACAAACATTGCTTTGTCATATCATATTCTTCATATAAGTGAAGGCCATTGGTAAGGGTTGGAATGAAGAAGACTGTATCAGAAAACAAGGCAAAACTTTTTGTTGGAATTTTTTAAATGCCCATAACGTGGCCCATAACAAAGTGAAAATCCTATCAATAGTACTCATGGACTTCTATAAGGAATAGTAGGAAGTCCTCAGATGTATGAAGTTGATGGCAAGTCAGTTAGAGTCTCACAAATGAAATGCCATGAGATTGTGACTATAATTGTCAAGCAATATTTCTGCAAATTATACACATCATAAAACTGTAACTGAAGCAATACTAGATTATTCAAGTCAGTGCATTTTATGGTAATGTATTGTAAAGTGAAATTTCAGAACTGTGAGAGATATGAGTGTATGTGATAGCCTATAAGGCAGCCTCAAAATTCATAGAAATGGATCATCCTAGCTTTTAGAATGTTAATAATAATTTATTTTTCTATAGTCACAAAAAGTGAGCAAAAGCTGTCATTTACCCCTACCCCCTTGGTGCCTCAGAAAATATGTTGGTTGTTGCTATTTAATATTCCAAAAGTGTATTTTTATCCTTAGTATGCATTCATGTGGTTATTTACATGGTGCACTGATCCAAGAATTATTTGGCCTTCATTCTGTATTAACAAAATGATGTTCTTAATGACAGCTGACTCTGCAGAAGACTTAAAGAGATGATATGGATGGATTGTGCCCCTGGTTTATTGTCAAGTTTAACAGAGCTGTGAAGGCCACATATCTGTGTCTGACCAGCAGCTTTGAGATGCCTTTCAATGTGTTTAGCCACCATGAAAGTCAAATAGCTAAATTTAAATATAGCCAAGAAAAGCTAAAATCAAAAATATAATAAATATATTTTTATGGAAATTTTTGGGTCCATGAAATAAATACATTATAACAACTGGATATTTAACTTAAATATAGAAATATATGTATTTGCATGCATATACACAAAATATACACAGAGAGAGTTTACCTATAAATTTTAGCTTATACACACACACACACGTGTATAATGAGATGGTCTCAGAGCCAGGAAGATGTCTGTTCAATTCCCAAACCCCCTGACACATATTGATTTTGTGACCTTGGGAAGAGCACTTAACCTATGAGTATACTAGAAAGTGTCCTCATACTATTCCATGGCCTATATTGGTAGAGGTAATTTCCTCATTTACAAGTTCTGTATATCAAAGAAATCACAAGTCCAACCCCTATCATCCAAGTTAATGTTTAATTTTTTTTTTATCCTTATCACACCTCATACTAGGAATAAAGCTCAGAGGTTCATCCAGTCCAACCTTTAACTAAATAAGATTTCTCTCTACAAAGTCTCAAATAGAAGTCCAATTTTTCTTAAGGGAATTAGAGTGGCTAGATGAAATAGCAGATGGACAAGGCACTAGATAGTAGTCAAGAATAATTGAGTTCAAATTATATGTGTACACATACTTGTAATCAGTGTGTTTCCAGGCAACTTAATTTCATTGTGCATTAGTATCCTCAGTGATTTAAGAGTTTAATACAGTTTTTTGAACTGTATATGATTTCTTCCAGACACAATCCTATAGTCTTTCTATATGTAGCTCCAGTGATATTGAATTTTATCATATTACCATTGAGTATCATATTACCATCTTCAATAACAATAAACATTCAAAAATAATTATGCCCAGAGTACTGCTAGATGGTAGGTAAATGTGCTCTATAGCCACTTAGCTTCTGGACTGCTTAAGAAATAAGGGCTTTCATGCAAAAAAAAAAAAAAATAGGAAGTGGAACCAATCATATCTCTGTCAGTTCCTTGAGAAACCTGCCTTCTTTCCTCTTATACTCTATTTGAGCCTTAGTTCAATTACCAGATCATGATTCCTATTTTAACTTCCTACCATCTACATATCAACTTTATAATTCCAGTGGTTGACTTCCAAGAATAGCACAGGTTCCTCAGATGATGATGATTCCAATCTATATTTTAATAAGAATGTTCTTTATAATTTATTCAACTAGTAGTTATTCTGTCTCTGTGTGAAGGATTCCAGTAGAGGAAACTCTAGTCCCTAGAGGATTTTCCTCTTAATTAAGGTAAAGTTTATTTCTATGCAAGTTTCACCCACTTATAATTCTTACAAGTTTTTTTTTTTTTTTAACAATTTTACAAATTAAACATTCTTTTATCTTTGTTAACCTATCTTCATGTGGCACTATCTCTAATTATCTTACTGGGTAGCTAGATAATAATGGATAGAGTGCTGGGGCTAGAGCCAGGAAGATACCTTTCTAAGTTTAAAATTGGCTTAAGACATTTACTAGATGTGTGATTGTGGCAAATCACTTAACCTGTTTGCTTCAGTTTCCTCAACTATAAAATGAACTGCAGAAAGAAGTGGAAAACCCATGTGGAAATCGTCAATAATATGTCACTTATAAGGTGGTTTTAAGTTTACAAACCATTTTCTTAATGTGTTCCAAAAAAGGAAATTGAAGTTTGGAGAGATATGGTGACTTGTTCATCATCAGAAGCTAGGATTCTAGATACAGGTCATAGATCATAGAATTAAGAGATAAAAGGATCTTAGAGATATTCAAACACAATTCCCTCATTTGACATACCAACAAACAAGCATTAAGTGTCCCCCATTTTGTAGGGGTTTGATAGGTATGGAGGATACAAATACAATGTTTCCTTTAAAATCTTAGTGTATTTTTGAGATATAAAAGCTTAACTTTAAGGCACAATGGTTAAAATGCTAAGCCTGAAATGAGGAAGACCTGAATTTAAATTTTGCTACAGACATTTATTTGCTATATGACCTTCAGAAAGTTACTTAACATCTGTTTTATTATCCTCATTTGTAAAATGTGAATAATAAAAGTATCTGCTTGTTAGTATGGTTGTGAGGATCAAATAAGATAATAACATTATATTAATATTTCATTTAATAGACTATATTATACACATAATTCCATATTTTATAAGTCTATAACATACAATTCCATATTTTTATCATAATGTAAAATTATAATAAAATAATATTCTTTTAAAATTATTTGCATGGGTCTAGACACATAGTAGGTTATATATAGGTGTTTACTATTGTTATTATTAATATTTTACTAAGACTTTTAGGAAGCTGAATTTAAATTTAAGCAGGAACTTAGGGAAATTATGTTCACATTCATATCAACATAAGCTATTTAAATATATTAAAATATTTAATTTAATGGGTCATCTATAATTAATCTCATATGTCAGAAACTAAGAAAATGGTTAATGAAAATAAGCACTATTATTACTCATTATTTATAAATCAGTCACACTCATAACATTAATAAGAAGAATGGGTTATATTTATATAATGCTTTAACTTTATAGATCATTTTCATATAGATTACCATATTTGATTATTATAATGACTCAGGAAAGTAGATGATATTTCTCTAACTATACTCATATTATTGCCATGAAAATCAGGACTCACAAATATTAAACAACTCACACAAGAGTAGAGTACTAATAAATATATAACTGACACCCAATAGTCTATATCCAAATCCCCATGCTTCGTTCTTTGGTTAGTATTTCCCATTTTGTTATTATCTCCCAACTCCCTTCAATGTCAAAGGAAAATGTAACTACAGAATTATTTTTTTATATAGCTTTTTATTTTCTTTTTTTTTAAATAGCTTTTCATTTACAAATTATATGCGTGGGTAATTTTACAGCATTGACAATTGCCAAACCTTTTGTTCCAATTTTTTCCCTCTTTACCCCCACCCCCTCCCCTAGATGTCAAGATGACCAATATATATTAAATATATTAGAGTATAAGTTAAATACAAAATAAATATACATGCCTAAACCATTACTTTGCTGTAAAAAAAAAGAATTGTACTCTGAAATATTGTACAGTTAGCTTGTGAAGGAAATCAGAAATGCTGGTGGGCAAAAATAAAGGGATTGGGAATTTGATGTAATGGTTCTTAGTCATCTCCCAGAGTTCTTTTGCTGGGTGCAGCTGATTCAGTTGATTACCGCTCCATTAGAACTGATTTGGTTCATCTTATTGCTGAAAATGGCCAGGTCCATCAGAATTGATCATCATATAGTATTGTTGTTGAAGTATATAATGATCTCCTGGTCCTGCTCGTTTCACTCAGCATCAGTTCGTGTAAGTCTATCCAGGCCTTTCTGAAATCATCCTGTTGGTCATTTCTTACCAAACAATAATATTCCATAATATTCATATATCACAATTTATTCAGCCATTCTCCAATTGATGGGCATCCACTCAGTTTACAGTTTCTGGCCACTACAAAGAGGGCTGCTACAAAAATTCTTGCATATTCAGGTCCCTTTCCCTTCTTTAAGATCTCTTTGGGGTATAAGCCCAGTAATAACACTGCTGGGTCAAAGGGTATGCACAGTTTGATAACTTTTTGGGCATAGTTCCAAATTGCTCTCCAGAATGGCTGGATGTATTCACAATCCCACCAACAATGTATTAGTGTCACTATTTTACCATATCCCCTCCAACATTCCGCATTATTTTTCCCTGTCATTCTAGCCAGTCTGACAGGTGTGTAGTGCTATCACAGAGTTGTCTTAATTTGCATTTCTCTGATTAATGATAATTTGGAGCATCTTTTCATATGGCTAGATATAGATTCAATTTCTTCATCTGAGAATTGTCTGTTCATATACTTTGACCATTTATCAATTGGAGAATGCCTTGATTTCTTATAAATTAGATTCAATTCTCTATATATTTTGTAAATGAGACCTTTATCAGAACTTTTGACTGCAAAAATGTTTTCCCAGTTTATTGCTTCCTTTCTAATCTTGTCTGCATTAGTTTTGTTTGTACAAAAACTTTTCAATTTGATATAATCAAATTTTTCTATTTTGTGATCAGTATTGATCTCTAGTTCTTCTTTGGTCATAAATTCCTTCCTCTTCCACAAGTCTGAGAGGTAAACTATCCTGTTTTCCTCTAATTTATTTGTTATCTTATTCTTTATGCCTAAGTCATGAACCCATTTTGACCTTATCTTGGTGTACAGTGTTAAGTGTGGGACAATGCCTAGTTTCTGCCATACTAGTTTCCAATTTTCCCAGCAATTTTTGTCAAACAGTGAATTCTTATCCCAGAAGCTGGGGTCTTTGGGTTTGTCAAACACTAGAGTATGAAGGTTATTGACTCTTTTGTCCTTTGAACCTAACCTATTCCATAAACTAATCTATTTCTTAGCCAATGCTAAATGGTTTTGGTGACCACTGTTTTATAATATAATTTTAGATCTGGTACAGCTAGGCCACCTTCATTTGATTTTTTTTTTCATTTATTCCCTTGAAATTCTTGACCTTTTGTTTTTCCATATGAACTTTGTTATTATTTTTTCTAGGTCATTAAAATTTTTTTTGGGAGTCTGATTAGTGTAGTGCTAAACAAATAGATTAGTTTAGGTAGTTTTGTCACCTTTCTTATATTTGGTCACCCAATCCAAGTGCATTTAATATTTTTCCAATTGGTTAGATCAGACTTTATTTGTGTGGAAAGTGTTTTGTAGTTTTGCTCATAAAGTTTCTGATTTTCTCTTAATAGATTCCTAAGTATATCAGTCGTTAGTTTAAATGGAATTTCACTTTGTAACTCTGACTGTTGGATTTTGTTAGTGATATATAAGAATGCCGATTACTTATGTGGGTTTATTTTGTATCCTGCAACTTTGTTAAAAATATGAATTATTTCTAATAGCTTTTTAGTAGAATCTCTGGGGTTCTCTAAAGTATACCATCATATCATATGCAAAGAGTGATACTTTGGTTTCCTCATTGCCTACTCTAATTCCTTTAATCTCTTTCTCAACTCTTATTGCCAAAGCTAGCATTTCTAATACATTATTGAATAGTAATGGTAATAGTGGGCAACCTTGTTCACTCTTGATCTTATTGGGAATGGTTGCAGTTTATCCCCATTACTTATGATGCTTACTAATGGTTTTAAATAGATGCTACTGATTATTTTAAGGAAAAGTCCATTTATTCCTATACTCTCAAGTGTTTTTAATAGGAATGAATGTTGGATTTTATCAAATGCTTTTTCTGCATCTATTGAGATGATCATATGGTTTTTGTTAATTTGGTTATTAATATGGCCAATTATACTGATAGTTTTCCTAATATTGAACCAGCCTTGCATTCCTGGTATAAATCCTATTTGATCATGATGTATTACCCTGAGGATGATTTTCTGTAGTCTTTTTGCTAATATCTTATTTAAGATTTTAGCATCAATATTCATTAGGGAGATTGGTCTATAATTTTCTTTCTCTGTTTTCAACCTACCTGATTTAGGTATCAGTACCATGTCTGTGTCATAAAAGGAATTTGGAAGGACTCCTTAGTTCCCTATTTTATCAAATAGCTTATATATCATTGGCATTAATTGTTCCTTAAATGTTTAGTAGAATTCACATGGAAATCCATCTGGTCCTGGGATTTTTTCTTAGGGAATTGATTAATAGCTTGTTCTATTTCTTTTTTCTGAAATGGGACTATTCAAGCAATTTACTTCCTCCTCTGTTAATCTGGGAAGCTTATGTTTTTGGAGGTAATAATATATTTCACTTAGGTTATCAAATTTATTGACATAAAGTTGGGCAAAATAACTCCTTATTATCTCTCTAATTTCTTCTTCATTGGTGGGAAGTTCTTCCTTTTCATTTTTAAGACTACTAATTTGATTTTCCTCCCTCCTTTTTCTAATCAGGTTTACCAAAGGCTTATCTATTTTATTGTTTTTTTTTTCATAAAATCAACTCTTAGTTTTATTTATTAGTTCAATTTTTTTTACTTTCAATATTATTAATTTCATCTTTTAATTTTAGAATTTCAAATTTCGTATTTGATTGGGGGGTTTTAATTTGGTCTTTTTCTAGTTTTTTTAGTTGCAAGCCCAATTCATTGATCTTCTCTTTCTCTATTTTATTCAAGTAAGCCTCTAAGGATATAAAATTTCCTCTTCTTACTGCTTTGGCTGAATCCCACAAATTTTAATATGCTGTCTCATCATTGTCATTATCTTGAGTGAAATTATTAATTGTGTCTATAATTTGCTGTTTCTCCCAATCATTCTTTAAGATGAGATTATTTAGTTTCCAATTACTTTTTGGTATATTTTCTCCTAACTTTTTGTTGAATGTAGCTTTTATTGCATTGTGATCTGAAAAGAAAGCATTTACAATTTCTGCCTTCCTGCATCTAATGTTGAGGTATTTATGTCCTAATATGTGGTCAATTTTTGTATAGATTCTATGAACTGATGAGAAGAAAGTATATCCCTTTCTGTCTCCATTCAGTTTTCTCCAAAGATCTATCATACCTAATTTTTCTAATATTCTATTTACTTCTTTAATCTCTTTCTTATTTGTTTTGTGGTTTGATTTGTTTAATGCGGAGAGTGCAAGGTTGAGATCTCCCACTATTACAGTTTTGCTGTCTATTTCTTATTGCAACTCTCTTAACTTCTCCTTTAGGAACTTAGATGCTATACCACTTGGTGCATATATGTTTAGTATTGGTATTGCTTCATTGTCTATGCTACCCTTTAGCAAGATGTAGTTTCCTTCCTTATCTCTTTTGATTAGATCAATTTTTGCATTTGCTTGATCTGAGATAAGGATGGCTTTTTTGCTTTTTTGACTTCACCTGAAGCATAATAGATTCTGCTCCAGCCTTATACCTTTACTCTGTATGTATCTCCCTGCTTTAAATGTGTTTCCTGTAAACAGCATATTGTAGGGTTCTGACTTTTGATCCAATCTGCTATCTGCCTCTGCTTTATGGGAGAGTTCATCCCATTCACATTTATGCTTAAAATGACTAATTCTGTATTTCTGCCATCTTATTATCCCCAGATTATGCTTTTCTTTTACTTGCCCCCCAACCCTTTCCCAGTTTTAAACTTATGTGCCCCACTTGTATCATGCTATTCAACCTCTTTAGGATCCTTCCCTCCCCCCTTTGAATCACTTCCCCTTTATTGTACCCTTCCCTTATTACTCTTTTCCCTTTCCCTTTTCCTCTCCCCCTTTTTAATGATGTGAGTGAAGATTTTCTGTAAAACAAGTATGTCAATTATTTTCTCTTTGAGCCAACTCTGATGAGAGTAAGATTCACACAATGTTCCTCCCCCTCTCTGAATTCCCTCAGATATGATGTTTCCTTTGTCTCTTCATGGGATGTAGTTTCCCTCTTTTTATCCCTTCTTTCCCCCTTATCTGATGTTACCCCTTTTTCTATAACTACTTCCCGCTTTTTATGTTATATCAGTAAAATCAAATTATATATGTAGTCTTTTTGTATATCCACAACAGAAATACAGTTCTCAAAAGTTCCTTTTACCTTTTCTGCTTCTCTTAAGTTCTATGGTTGGAGATCAATTTTTTTTTTTTTTGTTTAGTTCTGGTTTTCTCCTTAGAAACAAACGAAATTCATTTGTTTCATTAAATTTCCATCTTCTTCCTTGGAAGAAAATATTCAGCTTACCTGGCTAGTTTATTCTTGGCTGCATTCCAAGTTCTTTTGCCTTTCAGAATATCAGATTCCAGGCCTTTCAATCCTTTAATATGGAGGCAGCCAGATCTTGAGTGATCTTTATTACGGCACCTCGGTATTTGAATTGTTTTTTTCTGGCTGCTTGTAATTTTTTCCCCTTAATTTGAGAGTTCTGAAATTTGGCCACAATATTCCTTGGAGTTTTTATTTTAAGGTCTTTTTCAGAATGTGTTTGATGACTTCTTTCAATGCCTATTTTACCTTCTGATTCTATTACCTCTGTACATGATTTCTTGTAAAAGAGTGTATAGGCTCTTTTTTCATCATAATTTTCGGAAAGTCCAATAATCCTCAGATTATCTGTCCTAGATCTATTTTCCAGGTCTGTTGTTTTTCCAAGTAGATATTTCATGGTTTTTTTTCCCAAGTTATTATTATTTTTTTTTTTTTTGTTTTGCTTGACTGATTCTTGCTGTCTCAATGAATCATTGGTTTCTATTTGTTCAGTTCTGATTTTTAATGAGTTATTTTCTTCATTAGTTTTTTTTTTTTTTACTTCTTTTTTTATATGTCCAATTTATTTCTTAAATGAGTTGTTTTGCTCTATGGAATTTTTTTTCCATTTCACTAATTTTTTTAGTGAATTATTTTCTTTTTCCAATTCACAAATCCTACTTTCTTGTGAATTCTTTGTCTTTTCCAATTCATAAATCCTACTTTCATAGTGAATTCTTTATCTTTTCCAATTCACAATTCTTACTTTCCTGATTTTTTTTTTTTTTTACTTTTTCCAATTCACAAATTCTGTTTCCCTGCATTTCCTGGGAATTTTTACCTTTTCCTATTCATATTTCAGCAAGTTGTTACTTTCTTGCAAAACTTCTCTTTCCTTTCCCCATTTTTCTTCTAACTCTCTTTTGAGACTTTTAATGGTCTTTTCTAGGAGAGCTATGTAAAAGGAGACAGGTAACATTCCCCTTTGGGGTATTGTCTGGAGACTGTTTGCTATTAATCTCCTCGGGTTTGCAAACCTGCTCTTTTTCTGTATAGAAGCTATCAATTCTGCTTTTAATTTTTTTACTCATTTATTTAAAGCCTTTAGGGTCTGCCTTCAGGGCAAGGGGGTTATCATCTTCCTCTGCAAAGCAGGGAAAGATATAAGCAGGCTTCAGGCAGCAAGGTATGGTAGTACTCTGGGCAAAAGTTCCCCCTCCCCCAATCAGAATTGATTCAGCACAGGGGAGCTATGGAAGTATCTAGTGGAGAACCCCCGCTGTGTGGTTTAGCCACTGCCCTAAGGCTAGAGACTAAGCATTGAAACTATCAGTACCTCAGGCCAAAGCCCAGCTTGAACTGTGGGTATTAGCAGCTGACCAGAGAATAGCCCCACTCAAACTGGAAGTGTCTCTGCCCCAAAACAAATTGTACTGCGAAAATTCCTTTGCCCCAGGCCGAGCCCCCCACTGTGCAGATTAGAGGCTGCCACAGGCTGTGCCCCCCTGCTGTGCAGGTTCACAACTGTCCCAAGGAAAAACCCCACCCTGTACTGCGAGTTGGGGCTGCAAGATTATGCTGTGATCTCTGCTGTCACTTCTGGTTGGTTTTGGGTGAGTAAAGCCAGATCTTGTTAGGCTCTGGCGTTTTTTGAGAGTGGCTTTGAATTCTCTGTTGATCTGTTTTGTAAACAGGACAGAGAAATCAGTCTATGCCAGTGTCATCTCTATAATTTTTCTAACCACAGAGATCTCTCCCGCCCAGTCTACACAATATGCTCACCTCTAGATCACTCCCTGCTTGCACTGATTTTCTCCCCCACCCCTTAGGACAAACCTTCTCTGACGAAATTCCAGATTATCTTCACCTGGTGAGTTGTTGTACTTCAAAGTTTTCATGAGTTTTGCCAGTCAATTACTGTTTTTTGAAGCTGAATTAAATGTTGGTCGTGAGGTTATCAGAAAGCCTAGAAAGTCACCTGTGCCTTCTCTGCCCCCTACAGAATTATTTTTTACCAGAAGAAAACAATTACAGTAATATTTATCAGGAAGAAATCATATTTCTAGCATATAAATCTACTGATTGTAGAATATTGCTATGGTACAATCAACCTAAAAATTAGATACAAGATATTTGTATGGTTAACTATTGTGGTAATTTAGTTGTAAATATGAAAATTATGTTATATTTTACCTCCATTCCCTTTTATTCAGAGTCAGAAATAAATATAATTATTTAAAAATTTCCACTGTGATAAATACACTTTCTTTTTTAGATTAGATTTCTTTGGTGGGAAGCAAATATTAATTTTAAACTCCATAACAATTTATGCAAAAGTCTTGGAAGTGGACCATTGGTTTCACTTAGCTGATGTTCTATTCACAAACTGCTACAATAATAAGCTAAAATAGATGTTCTTTTTATTTTTTCCTCTTGTTCATTTAATGTAAAACTTTGTTGACATCTGCAATATAAAAACTCTGAAAAATTGTATCATAGTTGAGTGACACAGAATTTGATATTAAGAATGTGCCTATGGACTGTAAACAAGAGATTATATATTTGTCAAAGGTTAATACTGCATGTAAATGGACAAACAAAATCAAACACGTACATATACACATACACACACAATGCAGAGAATATCTACACCTTTACATAATTTGAAATTTTTATGCCTGAAAATGGGCTTTGTTTAGCACAAATATTTTCTCTTCCAGTTTAAATAAATGAAATAAAAATGATTTCTGGATAGAAATATGCAAATAAGACAAGGGGATTTTTTTTTCTGTTTCAGAATATAAATTTTATTACAAATTTCATTAACAAGTAAAATATTCAAATATAAAGAAAATCATGAAGAAATAAAAATTAAAATTAATAATGAAATTGAAACAAAATAAGTGACTGCAATCATTTGTCACACAAATTATTGTGTTAATGCCAACAAATATAGTATATCTAAATACTATATTTGTTGGCATTAACACAATAATTTGATCTTTGTGGGAAAACTAGAGCACTGATGCATTGTTGTTGGAATTTTGAAACCATCCTGGAGACCAATTTGGAACTATATACAAAGTGTTATAAAACTATGCATACATTTTGATTCAGCTGTGTCTAATGGGTCTGTATCCTGAAAAGATCATATAAGAGAAAAGGATCCATAAGTGGCAAAAATATTTATAGCACCCCTTTCTTTAGCATCAAAGAAGTGGAAATTAAGTGGATTCCCCTTAGTTGTGGAATAGCTGAATAAATTATGATATGTATTATTCTATAACAAATAATTGCAATATTCTCTTCCCTAAAATATAATGTTTTCTGAGAACAGGTTTCTGGAGGGGGGTGTTCTGGAGGCAGCCTTAGGTTCAGTTCAATGTAATAATCATCTCAAAGACAGCCAGCTATTAAAGTCTAAATTCTTTATTGTTTCCTTCCTTGGGCCTGGTTAGCTTTCTTAGAGGTCTATCTCTCTCACTGTTTCCAAGAGCTCTTGCTCTTTACAAGTCCTTTGCTTCTGCCAGCTTCAGCCTCTAGCTCTCTTGGAATCCAGAGCCTCCAGCACAAAGGTGAAAGTTGCAATGACTGACCGCCTCTGAAAGAGTGGGCTTGTGGACTTCTGACTTGTGAATCTCCTGGCCTAAATCCTGACTTGTGAATCTCCTGGTGTCTCTAGTGCTTGTCCTTTAGTGGGCTCCTCCTTATATATTCTCTCTTAGAGGTGTGAACTCTAATGTGTAAACTAATGTGTGAATTCTCTTAAAGTTGTGAACTAAGTACATAAGCATTGTCTCTATCAATTCCAGTGACTTAGCACCTTGTTTCAAGTTCTGGACCGTAATATCTCCCACTTTCTTTTGATTTAGAACATAGGTGGTCATGACCTCCCTGACTTCCCAAGGAGGTGAGAACCCCCAAAAAGAAGGTGATCACACCTTCCCTGACTGCTCAAAAAAAAAGGAATGAAAATACCATAAAAAGGGAGGTGATCATGCCCTCCCTGACTGCTCAGGAAGGGAAATGAAAATACCAAAGGAAATGGGAAATCAGGTCAGATTAGTAGGTTTCTGAAGGGGCTCACTTGCAACAGGTATACATAAATCCATCAATATGGGAGGTATTAAACATTATTTCATAAATTACATAAGCACATAGTAACATAACACAGGCTAGAAGTGATGTAACAAATAACATGAATCAACATGAGAATTTATACATGTCCATAAGTTCTGCAACAGTCTTTATCAACAATTTTTCATTTCAGGGAATCCAATGGTTCCTGTTGGTTTTCAAGTCCTGCAGCAGTCTCATTATCAGCCATGGTCTTTCAGTGTCAGTGTTTCTTAGATCTTCTCCTTTGTTTTGAGATTTTTCTCTTTTTCTGTCTCTCTCCAAGTGCTCATTGTCACCCATCTGTTTCCTTCTCCATTTGTTCCCTTCTCCATCTTTAGGAATACAAGCAAACCCTTTCTCCCAAGCAGTTAACCTATCTAATTAATTATTAATCTGTTCTGAATTCTCTCCATATTGACCTTCACCTGCTAGTTGGTCAAAAGTGATGTGTACATTAACTTCTATTTATCTATTGCATCTGGCTTGAATCCTACATAATTCATGATACTCCAAAAGCCACAAGTTTTGTCCAGATTCTAAACATGTCCTTGCTATGGATTTCCAATCACTGGGGGTTAGGATTTCATAAGACAAATTATCTAATGACATCTTAACATAAGATGATGTAGTCCCATAAGGAGTGCAACCCTTTTTCAAATCCTTATTTTTTTCCAGATCAAAAGGAGTATATCTTCTCCTTTTTTGACTTGAAGAGTCAATCTCTTCAATCACACGGTATGCATTTATAAAATCAGATACATCTTGTCCTTCATTTTTTGCCTTAACCAATACCTTTTTCTAGTCTTGTCATAGGCTGCTTCATAGGAGGAGCTGATTGCATTACTACCTCTCCCCCTCCTCTTCCTTCCTCCACCCATGAAGGGTTAATTGGGGGGGAGGGGTCATGAGATGGGGAATGATCTAATTTCTCCTGCTGCAAATTCTTATGTGATTCTTCTTCCTTTTCACCTATTTAATTGCCTCTTCCCCTCCCTGCTCTTTCTTCTTTTTCCTTATTCTAGTACTTATATAATTTCTTAAAGCCAGTTGTATTAAATTATATGTATTAAGTGTATTTTTGGAAATTGAGTTTGGATTGGAATTGTAGCATTCACCTAATTGCTCTCCTACTAATTTCCACTCCTCTTGATCCATTTTTTTTTTCCCCACAGAGAAACAAGGAGATGTGTACCGTACAGTTTCTAAAAGTTCAGTGATCTGCTCCCAAATTATAATCAAACCTTGGCTTTACATAATGCTCTTTAAACATTTTCCTTGAAAAGGAAAAGCAGGCTGTTTTCTAAACATCTGTCCCATTTCAGATGAAATTCTATTTTAGCTCTTTAACAAAGTTTCCTTGTTGTACTTGCCATAATTTCTGGGTCAAGGAGATTTTTCCACTGAAATCAGGATCAGAGGCTTTTCCACTGAGATCAGGATCAGAGACTTTTCCACTGAAATTAGGATTGTGTCTGTCCCAAGTTCAGGTGCCAAAATGTAATATTCTCTTCTCTAAAATATAATATTCTCTGGGAGCAGGTTTCTGGGGGTGGGGGGGGAAGTGTTTGCAGGCAGACTTAGTTTCAGTTCAGTGTAATAATCACCTCAAATGCAGTCAGCTGTTAAAGTCCAAATCCCTTATTTTTCCTTCCTTGGGCCCAGTTAGCTTTCTTACAGATCTATCTCTCTCCTTGGTTCCAAGAGTTTTTGCCACTAGTCCTTTGCCTCTGCCAGCTTCAGCTTCTAGCTCTCTCCAAATCCAAAGCTTCCAGCCAGCACAAAGATGGAAGTTGGAATGATTGACTCCACCTCCGAGAGGGTGGGCTTGTGGGATTCTGACTTGTGAATCTCCTGGAGTCTCTAGTGCTTGTCCTTTAGTGGGCTCCTCCTTATATATGCTCTCTTAGAGGTGTGAACTCTAACGCGTGATCTTAAAGGTGTGAACTCTAATGAGTGAACTAATGTGTGAACTCTCTTAAAGATGTGAACTCTAAAGGTGTGAACTAAGTACATAAGCATTGTCTCTATCAATTCCACTGACTTAGCATTTTGTTTCAAGTTCTGGCCCATAACAAATGATGAACTGGTTGATTTTAGTATAGCTTGGAAAAACTTATATGACTGAATGTTGAGTGAAGTGATCAGAACAAACAGAACATTGTACATAGTAACAGCATGATTATGTGATGATCAATTGTGGTAGAGTTGTCTCTTTTTAACAATGAGGTGATTCAAGACAATTCCAATAATCTTTTGATGAAAACTACCATCCACATTCAGAGAAAGATCTACAGAGACTAAATGTGCACCAAAGCATAATATTTTCCCCTTTTATTGTTGCTGTTGTTGTTTGTTTACTTGCTTTTTTCTTTCTTCTTTTTTTCTTTTAATTTGGTTTTTATTTTGCACAAGCACAACAAATATTGAAATATATATATATTTTAAATTGCATATGTTTAACCCACAAGAGATTGCTGGCTGTTTGGGGGAGAGAGAAAAGAGGGACAAAAATCTGGAAGACAAGGTTTTACAAAGATGAATGTTGAAAGCTCTCTTTGCATGTATTTGTAAAAATAAAATACTATTAAAAACATTTTGTTCATCAACTATCTTGATTGTGTGTGAATGTGTATGTGTGTGTATAATTCTTGTTTAACCCCTACTTTATATATTTAATGGAGATTTGTGGATGTTGCTATTTTTAACTATATAGCTACACCAATATGTATGTTATTCTTTTGGTTCTTCTTTCTTCATCCTGAATCACTTCTTTTGATATTTAAACTCTCAATGTTTGTCATTTCTGATAGAGCAATAATGTTCCAATAATTTATTGTACCGTAATTTGTTCAGCCAACCCACAATGATAGTATAATTAGATTCCTTTTTTTTCTTGCTATTAAAATATAGATGCCAAGTACATTTTTGTGCAAATAAGTCTTTCTCTTATTTTTATCCTTGATATATAATCTCAGTAGCAAAACTTTCAGATGAAAAAGTGTAAATATTTTTGCATCTTCATATGCATCATTCTATATTACTGAAAATGATTGTACCATTTCATAGCTTCACCAGCAGTATAACAGTGCACATATTTTGCCATAATTTTGATAGTTTTGGATTTTATTATCTCTTACTAACTTTGTCAATTTAATGGGCATAAAGTAGAATGCCACAATTGGTTCATTTTTTCATGCATGATCACTAAATATTTAGAATATTTTTTCTATGATTATCAATTTTAACTGTTATTTCTAGGAACTCTCATTTCATTTATCCTTTTTTAAATCTTTTTTTTTTTTATTTCTGATTCTATAGTCATTTTTTCCATGTCATATTTTTTTTCTTTGCGGCTATGCTTGTAATTGTTGTGAATTACTGTTTTCTATCTTCTTGATATATACTGTTTGGTACTGACTGTCTCAATGAGTCATTAGTTTCCATTTATTTTTAATATACAACTTTCTTCAGTTTTCTTTTGTATCTCCTTTTCCTATTTGGTTAATTCTACGTTTAAAGTGTTGATTTTGTCAGTGGAGATTTTTTTTTTCATTTGAACAATTGTATTTTTAAGGAATCACTTTCCTTTTCCAAAACCTCCCTGGCTTTCTTGGGCACAGTCTAAGTAGGATTGCATACCCCTTTTACCCCATTGAGATGGACCTTTATTGAATTCCTTCTAACCTGTCTTGAGTGAATTTTGTTTTCTTCTTGTCTTTTCATAGGCTCTCTTTCCAGACTGTGTTGAGAGGCTAGATTTCATGTGGTTTTCAAGGGAAACTGAGAGAGCTTAAGAATTTTTCTGGCTTCATTCTGCCATCTTTGCCCTGCCCCCAGAATTATTCTGTTTCTTATCATCTGCAACTTTTCAGAATACCTTTATCATTACTCTTTTTGGAAACCATTTTTAGATTTTCTGAGGTCTCTGAACTTCTCAATGTTTTCATGCTGACATGTGTTTCATGTCAGCATCTTATTTGGACACCCATTCTTTTCTTATATTAGATTACTATTTCTCCTTGATTAAAATCACACTTCCATGATAATTCATGAATTTATTTTTAAGTGCAAATTGTTTCTTCATTAATAAAGTTCTAGATTTTTACAAGAATTTAGGTAGGTAAGTTGACATTAATGTTTCTCTCTCATGATAACCAGTGAATTGAATTATCTCTAACCTAGCCTTTGATCATAATACTTCTGACAAAATGGAATTGAAAAAAATATTGTTAAATGCTTTACATATTTTGTTTAATCTGATGATTATTAAATTAAAGCTTTGAGCTCTGTTGTTTTATCATTATTGCTTGTTAATTTTTATTTTTTTTATTAAACTGGACTATATTTTCCTGTGTTCTGTAGATTATTACAATTGATATAATAAATTTATTTAACATTGATTTCATATTTTTATTCAGATTTTGTACAACTTGTTCATGTATTTTATATTTTTAATCAATTTGTTTTATTCTGTTTGTAATGATGACAAGTCTTTTAAATTTAGCATCATATTTTTCTTGGTTCATGAGGATTTGGTTTCAAAATCCTACCTTAAGCACTTACTAGTTGTGTCATCCTGGATCCTTAACCTCTTTCAACACTATTTTCTTCAGCTTCAACATGATAGGAAGAAATGGTGGGGTGGGCAGCAATGTATGATGCTACAAATTCTTGATTCAGATAGTTGTTTTTTGAGTGATGTGGTGTTTTCTCAATATATGTGGGAGAGAAAGAGGACAAAAAATAGATTTTTGCTCTAGAATTAAAGAACTGAGAACATGAAATGAGAAGTATCAGGCAAGAAATCTAAACCTTGGCAAACTTATTGTTTTAATGAGATATTCAAGAAGGTCTGATATAAAGAGGAATATTTTATTCAACAGCCCCCAACATTACAGCAAAAATCTAAGAATTATGAAAGGCTATTAGACTGTTATATATTTAAAATATATAATAGATTGTTATATAAAAATATAGATTCCAGTCTATAGATTTCTATACATAAAAATATATACTAGATACCGACCATGATCTTTAATGAATCCTTTGCATCTTATACAATTTTTGTGTGAAAAAAATAAAGACTACTATAGTCCTAATAAATAGATTATAGCATGAAGTGTATATAAAAGGGTCTGTAACTCACATATGGGGAAACTTAAGCACATTTAAGATTTACTTTGTACATAGTCCTTGGTTAATTCAACTTGGAAACAAATAAGCTGAAAAGTATAGTTTACTTCAGTGTACGTGAACCTAGATCCCCTTCAATAGCCCTTGGTCACAGATCCCAAGTTCAAATCATTTGATGATACTACATAAATATTACTTGTAATTGGGATATTGATAATGTTGGACTATTCCATTTTTCATCATTGAAGACAATATTTTTCCTTAAATGTGTATCATGCAAAGGAAACCATGGTAAAAGTTAGGGGAGGAATAAGCATTTAGGTAGACCTACTATGTATTAGTCACTGGCCTAAGCACTTTTATAGATATTATTTCATTTGAGCCTCAGAACCACTCTGTGATATTAATGCTATTTTTATTATCATCCTATACTTGAAGAAACTGAGGCAAATAAATATGATACCACCTGGACTCAGTAACACAGCTTGTAAATGCTTAAGGACAGGATTGAATTGAGTTGTTCCTGACTTCAGATACATCATCATATCCACTGTGCCTTCAAGCTATTTTGAGTTGCCAATGACACAAGTCAAAGGCCTTTATCCTCAAGGAGTTTAAGTATCTTCTCAATTTTTATGAAGAAACAAAATTAGAAAGTTTTCAATTATAAAAGAGCAGCATATAAAAAGCAGTCTTATACTTTCAAAATACTAGTGGTCAAGTTCTCCAATAATTCATGTTAATAGTACTGGTATCTAAATTTTGTGATTAGTTGATTAGACTTTGTGGTAGTATTCAGTTTCTTTAAAGAATAGTTTTGGGTAGGACATTCTAAAGCTATTACAAAGTGAAATCAGTACTTTAGTTCAAAGTGACTTCTGACAGCAATTAGACTCATGAGAGTCAAAGATTTCATAAGGAGAACATTTGACTAAGCATCTATAAATTTTATGTCTTTACTTGTCCTTTCTTTAATTTAGATTATAATCTTTCTTGCCAGGACTATTTCCAGCCTTCATTTAGCACATTATTAAATTTAATCATTAGAATTGTTCAATGCATCAATTTCTATGAAATTAGGTAGATACATAAATATCTTAGTGGGATGAACCTGTCATTCAAAAATATTCCCTTCATTATTATCAATCTGAAATCTTCCCTTATATTACTCTGAATACTGTTTTTTTCTATTCTTGAATGCATGCAAATGAATTTTTTTATTTTTATTTTTTGCAACTGTTAAACATTAAAGGTACAAGATTTCTGGTAATTTATCTCAAAATGTTGGCACACCCACAGAAATAACTTTAATTTTAGAATAACATGATATCATTATTATCCACGGTAAAGAGAAATTACATGTTGTTATTATCTATTATAGAACATCAGAGTAAAAATATTTCTTTGTTACATGTGCTTTTCAATAGTACAGAAACAAATATCCTGGAGGAAAGCAGAACAGTTTAATCATACTCTTTTGACTATCATGGATTTTGATCTTAAAAACTGGAAGGCAATCAAGAAAAAACTTCAGAGACACATGGAAGAAAGGTCATAAAAGATGAATATACCTAGAATATTATAGCATAATTCTCCAACATAGCTCTCTTCATTTTATTTCTCAAAAACAGGGGGAAATAGTTTCCCATTTTAACTTATAACCAGGGGCAGAGCCAAGATGGTAGAGAAGGCACACGCGACTTTCTAAGCTCCTCTCTTACCCTCGCTATTAATATTATATTCAGCCTCAAAAAGAGCGCTTGATTGCTACAACTCATAAAGATTAGAAGTACAACAACTCACCAGCCAAAGATAATCTGGAAATTCGCCAGAAAAGGTTTGTCCTCGGGCCAGGGAGAAGACCAGCGCAGGCAGGGAGAGAACTAGAGGCAGACTGAGTGAAGCCCCAAACCTGAAGTGAGAGCACAGATCACAGTACAAGCTTGCAGCCCCAACCCACAGTACAGGGCTTTTCCTTGGGGCAGTTGCTAACCTGCACAGCAGGAGGGTACTGGGCAGCCTCTAATCTGCATAGTGTGGGGCTCAGCTTTAATTTTTTAAGCTGTTTTTATTAAATAACCAGTTTATAAAATCATACCAGTACAGTGACTTTTTGGGAATATGGAATTAGTGCCTATATCACAACCGTTTTCCTTAGCCACGTCTTAATAAGGACAAGGCAGTGTGCACCAAACACAAAACAAATCTCAACAGGGCTTGGTTTAAATATATAACACCCTACCTCCTGTCTGCTTTTTTCATTCCACAACTTTAAATGACATGTCCATAGGCTAGCTAGAGTCCCCATCCATATGAGTAGGATAGGGGCTTTGTGGTTTCCATTGCTAACATCATGTGTCCCTCCCCCACTCCCATTAACCTATTTTGGATAAAACTGACTTTGGGAAAGGGCAAAAAAAAAAAAAAAATAACCATGATCAAAAACAGGTTGGGGTAAGGAGGAAGTAACACAGAGAGAGGAAAAATGTGTGGATTCAACTCCATAAAAATGCCATTACAGAGGGAAAGATGGTCTCATGGAACTTTAATTCTAAGAGACCAGAATAATAAGCTAAGGAGATCTCCAGGTACCCATTTCAAGAATTCTGGGTACAATGATCTTAATGCTGCCCAGTGCAACTCTCTCTCTTGTCCTGGGGAAATTCCTGGGTACTGAGACTGAAGTCTCTACTGGAACCATGTTGGCTATGGCTATCCACAAATTCAATCAGAGAGTGCTCTCTAATGTGTTGTAGTTATCCTTAAAACTCTTCAGCTCTAGGAAGTGCTTCGCTCTTTTACTCTTCTGGCTGGAGGGCAGATAGGTGACCTGGATGGTTGTTGGAGAGGAAACTTCAGGAAACTGTGTTAGATCCTTAGCTGCTGATTGATGCTGCCGCTGGGAGTTCCCACCACGGACTTTGACACCAGGACTCACGCGGCAGCCACTTCACTCAGTGTTTCCTGATAGTGTAGATATTCAGTGTGGCCAAAGACGCCTGTTCCATATCAAGCTGTCTCATAGCCATCTAGCAGGGTATCAAGGAGAGCTTTGCGGACACCCTTGAAAGGGGTACTTGTGTTTCGAAGCTCCAACAGATAGGAGCGGAAGTTCTTGCCCATCAAGGAACGAGGATGCCGGCCTTCCAAATGGAACGGGATCTCAGAGGCACGAATGGCATCCAATGCTTTCATCCTGTATAGGTAATTGTAGCAATGAAGATTTCCTGGTGTCTCCAACTGCAAAAGTCTAGCATCATCCTCTTCAAGAAGCTGGGGTTCATACTTTACATCCTGGACCTTGGATAGTCGGATGTCAATCTCTTCCTTCAGATCCTTGGGGGCGTTGTGCCCCACGGGGACATGAGGGCCTCTTCAAGACTTCATAGCAAATCGCATGATCTGCCTCTTCACAAAAATGAACAGCAGCACGAATACCAAGCTCCCGTAGGCCATCACCAGCACAACATTTACTCCCGATAGCCAGTTACTGCTGGACGCCATGGCCTCCCTCCAGCTTCGTAAGCTCGGGCTCCGTAGTAGTGACGGCCCTACGTTTCTTTGGTACTCCGTGGCCATGTCTTATGGGGGAAAGCAATAGAACTTTAGAAGGGCGATTTGCTTCTGAGCAGAGACTTTCTGTCTGAACCCAGCTATTGGCTGGTCAGTTGCTAATACCCACAGCTCCACAAGGGGCTCTTGCCTGGGGAAGTGACACTTTCACCACTTAGTCTCTAGCCTTAGGGCAGTTGCTAAATCACAGTGGGGTTCTCTACTGGGCACATCCCTAGTCCACAATACTAAATCACCTCCAGTTGGGGAAAGGGGAAACTTTCACTCAGAGCACTCCCACACCTTGGAGCCTGAAGCCGGCTCTTTCCCTCTGCAGAGGAAGCTGGTTACCCCCTTGTCCTGAAGGCAAATCCTAAAGGCTTTAAAAATGAGTAAAAAAATTAAAAGGATAATTGATAGCTTCTACAGAAAAAAGAGCAGGTCTTCAACCCCGAAGAGACTAATAGCAAACAGTCACCAGACAATATTCCAAAGGGGAATGTTACCTGTCCCCTTTTACATAATACTCTCATAGAAGAGACCATTAAAAGTCTCAAAAGGGAGTTAGAAGAAAAATGGGGAAAGGAAAGAGAAGCTTTGAAATATGAATTGGAAAAGGTAAAAAAAATCCCAGGAAGTGCAGGGAAACAAAAATTGTAAATTGGAAAAAGTAAAAAAAAAAATCTCTGGAAAGTAAGATTTGTAAATTGGAAAAGACAAAAATTCGCAAGAAAGTAGGATCTGTGAATTGGAAAAAGAAAATAATTCACTAAAAAAAATAGAGAAATGGATAAAAACAAAACAATTCATTCAAAAACTCAATTGGACATATACAGAAAGAAGTAAAAAAAGCTAATGAAGAAAATAATTCATTAAAAATCAAAACTGAACAAATAGAAACTAATGATTCATTGAGACATCAAGAATCAGTCAAGCAAAACCAAAAAAAAAAAAAAATGATAAATTGGAAAAACAAAACAAAACCATGAAATATCTACTTGGAAAAACAACAGAGCTGGAAAATAGATCTAGGAGAGATAATCTGAGGATTATTGGACTTTGCAAAAATTATGATGAAAAAAAGAGCCTAGACACTCTTTTACAAGAAATCATCAAAGAGAACTGTCCAGAGGTAATAGAATCAGAAGGTAAAATAGGCATTGAAAGAATTTATCAAACACATTCTGAAAAAGACCTTAAAATAAAAACTCCAAGGAATATTATGGCCAAATTTCAGAACTATCAGATTAAGGAATAAATTTTACAAGCAGATAGAAAAAAAAAAAATTTAAATACCAAGCTGTCACAATAAGGATCACCCAAGATCTGGCTGCCTCCACATTAAAGGATCAAAGGGCCTGGAATGATATTCCAAAAGGCAAAAGAACTTGGAATGCAGCCAAGAATAAACTACCCAGGTAAGCTGAGCATTTTCTTCCAGGGAAGAAGATGGACATTTAATGAAACAGATGAATTTCATTTGTTTCTAAGGAGAAAACAAGAACTAAACAAAAAAAAAAAAAAAAATGATCTCCAACCATAGAACTTAAGAGAAGCAGAAAAGGTAAAAGGAACTTTTGAGAACTGTATTTTTGTTGTGGATATACAAAAAGATTACATGTATAATTTGATTTTACTGATATAACATAAAAAGAGGGAAGTAGTTATGGAAAGGGGGTACTGTCAGATAAGGGGGAAAGAGGGGATAAAAAGAGGGAAACTATATCCCATGAAGAGACAAAGGAACATCATATCTGAGGGAATTCAGAGAGGGGGAGGAATATTGTGTGAATCTTACTCTCATCAAAGTTGGCTCAAAGAGAAAATAATTGACATACTTATTTTACAGAAAATCTTCTCTCACCTCATTAAAAAGGGGGAGAGGAAAAGGGAAAGAGAAAAGAGTAATAATGGAAGGGTACAATAAAGGGGGAATGATTCAAAGGGGAGAGGGAGGGATTCTAAAGAGGTTGAGCGGTGTGATACAAGTGGGGCACATAAGTTTAAAACTGGGAAAGAGGGTTGGGGGGCAAGTAAAAGAAAAGCATAATCTCAGGATAATAAGATGGCAGAAATACAGAATTAGTCATTTTAAGCGTAAATGTGAATGGGATGAACTCTCCCATAAAGCAGAGGCAGATAGCAGATTGGATCAAAAGTCAGAACCCTACAATATGCTGTTTACAGGAAACACATTTAAAGCAGGGAGATATATACAGAGTAAAGGTACAAGGGTGGAGCAGAATCTATTATGCTTCAAGTGAAGTCAAAAAAGCAGGGGTAGCCATCCTTATCTCAGATCAAGCAAATGCAAAAAATGATCTAATCAAAAGAGATAAGGAAGGGAACTATATCTTGCTAAAGGGTAGCATAGACAACAAAGCAATATCAATACTAAACATTTATGCACCAAGTGGTATAGCATCCAAGTTCCTAAAGGAGAAGTTAAGAGAGTTGCAAGAAGAAATAGACAGCAAAACTGTAATAGTGGGAGATCTCAACCTTGCACTCTCAGAATTAGACAAATCAAACCACAAAACAAATAAGAAAGAGATTAAAGAAGTAAATAGAATATTAGAAAAATTAGGTATGATAGATCTTTGGAGAAAACTGAATGGAGACAGAAAGGGATATACTTTCTTCTCACAGTTCATGGAATCTATACAAAAATTGACCACATATTAGGACATAAAGACTTCAACATTAAATGCAGAAAGGCAGAAATTGTAAATGCTTTCTTTGCAGATCACGATGCAATAAAAACTACATTCAACAAAAAGTTAGGAGTAAATATACCAAAAAGTAATTGGAAACTAAATAATCTCATCTTAAAGAATGATTGGGAGAAACAGCAAATTATAGACACAATTAATAATTTCACTCAAGATAATGGCAATGATGAGACAGCATACTAAAATTTGTGGGATTCACACAAAGCAGTAAGAAAAGGAAATTTTATATCCTTAGAGGCTTACTTGAATAAAATAGAGAAAGAGATGATCAATGAATCGGGCTTGCAACTAAAAAAACTAGAAAAAGACCAAATTAAAAACCCCCAATCAAATACGAAATTTGAAATTCTAAAATTAAAAGGAGAAAATAATAATATTGAAAATAAAAATAAACTATTGAACTAATTAATAAAACTAAGAGTTAGTTCTGTGAAAAAACCAATAAAATAGATAAGCCTTTGGTAAATCTGATTAGAAGAAGGAGGGAGGAAAATCACATTAGTAGTCTTAAAAAGGAAAAGGGAGAATTTTCCACCAATGAAGAGGAAATTAGAGAAATGACAAGGAGTTACTTTGCCCAACTTCATGCCAATAAATTTGATAACCTAAGTGAAATGTATCACTACCTCCAAAAATATAGGCTTCCCAGATTAACAGAGAAGGAAGTAAATTGCTTGAATAGTCCCATTTCAGAAAAAGAAATAGAACAAGCTATTAATCAATTCCCTAAGAAAAAATCCCCAGGACCAGATGGATTTACATGTGAATTCTACCAAACATTTAAAAAACAATTAGCCCCAATGCTATATAAACTATTTGATAAAATAGGGAATGAAGGAGTCCCTCCAAATTCCTTTTATGACAGAGATATGTACTGATACCTAAACCAGGTAAGTTGAAAACAGAGAAAGAAACTTATAGACCAATCTCCCTAATGAATATTGATCCTAAAATCTTAAATAAGATATTTGCAAAAAGATTACAGAAAATCATCCCCAGAATAATACACTATGATCAAGCAGGATTTATAGCAGGAATGCAGAGCTGGTTCAATATTAGGAAAACTATCAGCATAATTGGCCATATTAATAATGAAATTCACAAAAACTATATGATCATCTCACTAGATGTAGAAAAAGCATTTGATAAAATCCAACATACATTCCTATTAAAAACACTTGAGAGTATAGGAATAAATGGACTTTTCCTTAAAATAATCAGCAGTATCTATTTAAAACCATCAGTAAGCATCATATGTAATGGGGACAAATTGCAACCATTCCCAATAAGATCAGGAGTAAAACAAGGTTGCCCACTATCACTATTCAATATTGTATTAGAAATGCTAGCTTTGGCAATAAGAGTTGAGAAAGAGATTAAAGGAATTAGAGTAGGCAATGAGGACACCGAATTATCATTCTTTGCTGATAATATGATGGTATATTTAGAGAACCCCAGAGATTCTACTAAAAAGTTATTAGAAACAATCCACAACTTTAGCAAAATTGCAGGATACGAAATAAACCCATATGTCATCAGCATTCTTATATATCACTAACAAAATCCAAAAGTCAGAGTTACAAAGTGAAATTCCATTTAAAATAACTACTGATAGTATAAAATACTTAGGAATTTATCTGCCAAGAGAAAATCAGAAACTTTATGAGCAAAAAACTACAAAACACTTTCCACACAAATAAAGTCCGATCTAACCAACTTCAGGTGAAGTCAAAAAAGCTTGGAATTGGTAAAATATTAAATGCTCTTGGATAGAACTAGCAAATATAATAATGATCGTAGAGGGCTGACACTAATCACTGAGGTTGGGACTGCTGTGCACTTGAGGCTAACTTCTGATTGGAGGATATTCTGTGGGCATATGCTTGGAAAATGGTCCTTTCCACTATCTGTACTGGCTTAGTGGTTGGTGTATAGAGGATTGTAGGAGGAACTAGGGGGTGGAGTAAAACTAGCCAGAGACACACTCTTGGCAATAGATGGGAGGGGGGGTGCTGGGGGGAAGGTGGTCGAGTTGAATCTGCTTCCTGTTCAATCCCACGTCTGAGGACCAAGAATAAAGATGGATGTTTGCTTATCCTGGCTCCAGCTGATTCTGGGGTGTCCTGGGTGCTAGTGTGGTCATCACATTTGGCACCCAAGCATGGGAACCGAGTACCCTTACTTCACTGAAGAAATCTCTGGTGACCAGGAAATAGGGTGAGTATTTAAATAGACAAACAGAGAACTTAACTTTGTTAAGGGCTAAAATAGTAACCTTTTCTTGCTACAATGGGGCAGATATTGGGAAAAGATCCAATCCCAGCCCCAACAAGGGTGAAGCCTTCACAAAAATAACACAAGAGCCAAATGAATCCTTTGCTGATTTTGTGGGATGTCTGTGGACAGCTGCCATATGAACTAATGGTGAAAATGCAGTGACAGACATTTTGATAAGGCAACTTGCTAAAGAAAATGCTAATGAGATTTGTAGAAGATATGATGGCAGCTGATGCTACACCCAAAGAGTCCCTAGAAGTTCAGTACCCAGACATAATCAGTCAGCCAAGAAGCCATATGATGGGAGAAAGGGATTACACAATAAACCAGCCAGAAAATAATTTGATGGAAGAAAGAGATTACAATTGGGGAGAATAGAGTTGTGTGCGGCTGGGACAACTGAGATATCCCCTGGAGAAGTGAAATCTGTTTCTCTCCAACCGGTGACTCCCTTGCCTCCAGGCACAGTAGGCTTGATCATTTCACCTTCTGAGAGTACATATAAAACAGTGTCCATCCACACACTGATGTAGGAAACTGGGGAATGTGTAAATAATATCCCAGTTACTAATACAGGTAGACAATATGTGACTTATCAACCAGGAGAAGTAGTAGCATCATATCTTGCATGTCCACTCTCATAGTGGACTTCCAGATCCCATTTCTGATGGTAATTCAAAGGCAGATAGCCTTTTAACTATGCTGGCCAATACCCCTTTATTTCAAGAAGCCCAAGAATCTCATTTTAAATATCATCAGGCTGCTCGAGCTTTACGTTTGCAATTTGGAATAACAAGAGAGGAAGCAAGGAACATAATAAAAGCCTGTATAGCTTGCCTTCCTTTCTATGCTATGTTTGTTGCACCACAGTGAGCCTGCGCTGGTTGTAGGGAGAATCATCACTAATAGCCTGTGCGTTATTGCTATGTGCTCGTGTAATACCTCCCATGCTGAAGGGTTTGTGCATGCCTGTTTCTAATAAGAGCCTTCAGCCCAGAACCCCGCTAGCAATTCCCATTTCCCTTGGGTGCTTTTCATCTTCCTTCCTGAGATGTCGGGGAGGGCACGATCATCTCCTTTTTAGTGCTTTCACTTCCCTTCCTGAGAAGTCAGGGGGGACATGATCACCTCCTTTTTGGTATTTTCACCTCTTTTCCTGAGAAGGCAGGGAGGGTGTGATCACCTCCTTTTGGGGGCTCTCACCATCCTGAGAAGTCAGGAATGTGTGACCATCTGTCTTCTAAAACAAAAGAAAGCGGGAGATGTAGAGGGATGAAAATATGCACTGAGATTGAGACTGCCAAGTGCTTAAGGCTAACTTCTGATTGGACAATACTCTATGGATATATGCTTGGAAAATGGTCCTTTCCACTATCTGTACTGGCTCAATGATTGGTATAAAGAGGATTATAGGAGGGACAAGGGGGTGGAGTAAAGCTAGCCAGAGACACACTCTTGGCAGTAGAGCTGGGAGAAGGTGGTCAGGTTGAATCTGCTTCCATCCTGTTCAATCATGCATCTGGGGACCAAGAATAAAGATGGATTTTTGCTTATCCTGACTCCAGCTGATTCTGGGGTGTCCTGGGTGCTAGCACGGTCGTCACAAAAGATGAAAAAACTACCTAATCTATTTGTTTAGTGCTATACCAATCAGATTCCCCCCAAAAAAATTTTAATGACCTAGAAAAAATAACAACAAAGGTCATATGGAAAAACAAAAGGTCAAGAATTTCAAGGGAATTACTGAAAAAAAAATCAAATGAAGGTGGCCTAGCTGTACCAGATTTAAAATTATATTATGAAATAGCGATCACTAAAACCATTTGGTATTGACTAAGAAATAGATTAGTTGATCAGTGAAATAGGTTAGGTTCAAAGGACAAAAAAGTCAATAACCTTGATACTCTAGTGTTTGACGAACCCAAAGACCCCAGATTTTGGGATAAGAACTTACTGTTTGACAAAAATTGCTGGGAAAATTGGAAACCAGTATAGCAGAAACTAGGCATCAAACCACACTTAACACCATACACCAAGATAAGATCAAAATGGGTTCATGACCTAAACATAAAGAATGAGATTATAAATAAATTAGAGGAACACAGGATAGTTTACCTCTCAGACCTGTGGAAGAGGAAGGAATTTATGACCAAAGAAGAATTAGAGATCATTACTGATCACAAAATAGATAATTTTGATTATATCAAATTGAAAAGTTTTGTACAAACAAAACTAATGCAAACAAGATTAGAAGGGAAGCAATAAACTGGGAAAATATTTTTACAGTCAAAGGTTCTCATAAAGGACTCATTTCCAAATTATATAGAGAATTGACTCTAATTAATAAGAAATCAAGCCATTCTCCAATTGATAAATGGTCAAAGGATATGAACAGGCAGTTCTCAGATGAAGAAATTGAAACTATTTCTAGCCATGTGAAAAGATGCTCAAGTCATTATTAATCAGAGAAATGCAAATTAAGACAACTTTGAGATACTACTACATAGCTGTCAGACTGGCTAGAATGACAGGGAAAGATCATGTGGAATATTGGAGGGGATGTGGGAAAACAGGGACACTAATACATTGTTGGTGGAATTGTGAATACATCCAACCATTCTGGAGAGCAATTTGGAACTAGGCTCAAAAAGTTATCAAACTGCATATCCTTTCATCCTGCAGTGTTACCACTGGGCTTATATCCCAAAGAGATCATAAAGAAGGGAAAGGGATCTGTATGTGCACGAATGTTTGTGGCAGCCCTCTTTGTAGTGGCCAGAAACTGGAAACTGAGTAGATGCCCATCAATTAGAGAATGGCTTAATTAATTGTGGTATGTGAATATTATGGAATATTATTGTTCAGTAAGAAATGATCAACAGGATGATTTCAGAAAGGCCTGGAGAGCCTTACATGAACTCATGCTGAGTGAAACAAGCAGGGCCAGGAGATCATTATATACTTCAACAACACTATATGATGATCAATTCTGATGGACCCGGCCAACTTCAGCAATGAGATGAACCAAATCATTCCAATGGAGCAGTAATGAACTGAACCAGCTATGCCCAGCAAAAGAACTCTGGGAGATGACTAAGAACCATTACATTGAATTCCCAATCCTTATATTTTTGCCTGCCTGAATTTTGTATTTCCTTCACAGGCTAATTGTACAATATTTCAGAGTCCGATTCTTTTTGTACAGCAAAATAATGGTTTGGTCATGTATACTTATTGTGTATCTAATTTACACTTTAATATATTTAACATCTACTGGTCATCCTGCCATCTAGGGGAGGGGGTGGGTGGAAGGAGGGGAAAAATTGGAACAAAAGGTTTGGCAATTGTCAATGCTGTAAAATTCTCCATACATATAACTTGTAAATAAAAAGCTATTAAAAAATAACATAATCCTAGCACATCTTTCAAATTAAGGGAGAGTTTTCAGCAGATGTTGAATTTATGAAATCATAGTAATCAAAGAATGTTTTAAATGGGGGAAAAGGATGACATTAAATCAACCAATGAAACCTGTTAATAGGAGACTTCAGGAACTTTAGTGGGGGAGCGGAGTGTTGAATGGTATACTGCTCATTTTCCAAGCTTTTCTTTTTTAAATGACAAAACTCATATAATTTCATTTGAGTAAGAACCTTCCCATAATGGGAAACTTTTGAGCAATCAGTTCAGACTTATAATTGTTTGCAACTTAATGTCTGAGGGAGTTTCTTGGGAAATAGAGATTAAATGAATTATCCAATGGAAATAGAAAAGAATTCTCTTTTAATTGGTGCAGACCCAGAACTTGAAATTACATCATAGAAAAAAAAATGATTTGAGATCTTAGAAGGTCCTTGGAGGCAGTCTAAACCAACCCCTTTTCCTTTTTTAATTGTTTTATTTATTTGATATTTTCCCTAGTTACATTCAAAACATTTTATTTTTACATTTGTTTTATAAGATTTTTAAGTTCTAGGTTCTCTTTCTTATACCCTCCCACAATTAAGAAAATCCATGTGAAGTAATGCAAAACATTTCCATACTGATTTCAGAAAGGCTTGGAGAAACTTATATGAAGTGATCCTAAGTGAAGTGAGTAGAACTAAGAAAATGTACACCACAACTACAAGATTATATGCTGCTTAATTCTGATGGATATAGTTCTTTTCCACAGCAAGGTGATTCAGGCCATTTCCAATGATGTTGTGATAGAGAGAGCTATCTGCACCCAGAGAGAGGACTGGGGGGACTGAGTATGGATCACAATATATCTATTTTCACTTTTTTGTGGTTATTTGCTTGTATTTTGTTATCATTTTCATTTTTTTCTTTTTGATCTGATTTTTCTTGTGCAACATGATAATTGTGGATATATGTATAGAAAAATTATACATGCTTAACATATGTTGGATTACTTGCCATCTAGGGGAGGAAGGAAGGGAGAAAAAAATATTTGGAACATAAGGTTTTGCAAGGGTGAATGTAATGAAAATAAAAACCCTCAAGAAAAACTAAGTAAAAATTAAAGAGAGAGATAGAGAGAAAGAGAGAATGCTTTGATCTGTAATCAAATCAGTTCCTTCTCTGGGTATGGATAGAATTTTTCATCATAAATCCTTCAGAGCAGTTGTGAATGATTGTACCACTGGCTATAGCAAAGTCATTGGCAGTTTGTCATCCCAAAATATTACTATTAGTTTGCGGTTTGTATACAGTATATTTCCCTTTGTTCATGGAAGACTTTCCAGGTTTTCTTTTTTTTTTTTCCTGAGAGGATCCTTTTCATTATTTCCCAAAGAACAAGCATATTCCATCAGAGAAACTTGCTTAGATTTTTTTTTTTAATTACTATTGCTAATTGTAATCCCCCATTTGTTCTCTCTTCTTTCAATCTGTCCCTCCCAAAGTGTTTTGCTACTGAACATTCCCTCTCCTAATATTTTCTCACTTTTACCATCCACACACCATTTTCCATTTCCCTGCTATTTCCCCGCAAGGTAAGATAGATTTATATGCTCCTATTGAGTATGTATGTTATTTCCCATTTGAGGAAATTCTGGTAAGAGTAAGGTTTATTCACTTTCCCTTGCCTTCCCTCTTCTCCTCCACAGTTAAAGCTTTTTCTTGTCTCTTTTTTATGGTGGATAATTTGCACCATTTCACTTCTTTCTTTTCCTTTCTCCCAGTACATTCCTCTCTCATTCCTTAATTTCATCATTTAAATACATACATATATATATAATCTAATCATAGTCAACTCAACCTGTGCCCTCTATTTCTATATACTCCAACTGCTATAATAATAAGAACATTCTAATGAGTTACAAGTGTCATCCTGCCATGTAGGAATGAAAACAGATACATCTTATTAAGTCCTTTATGATATCAAATTTCCTGATTATCTCCTTATGCTTCTCCAGAGTCCTGTATTTGAAAATCAAAATTTGCATTCAGCTGTGATCATTTCATCATGAATGCTTGAAAATCCTCTCTTTCATTAAATAATCACCTTTTCCTATGAAGAATTATACTTAGTTTTGCTGGATAGGTGACGTTGGTTGCAATCCTAATTCATTCCTCCCAGAAATAGCATATTCCAAGCCCTTCAGTCCTTTAACGTAGAAAGTGCTAAATCTTTTGTAATCCTGACTGTGGCTCCACTATACTTGAATTGTTTCTTTCTGGATGTTTGCAGTATTTCTCCCTGACTTGTGAGTTCTGGAATTTGACTATAATATTCTTGGGAATTTTTATTTTGAGATCTTTCAGGAGGTGATTGGTGGATTATTTCCATTTTTATTTTATCCTCTCATTCTAGAATATTAGGACAGTTTTCTTTGATATTTTCTTGAAAGATAATGTCCAGGCTCTTTTCTTGATCATAAGTTTCAGGTAGACAATAATTTTAAAATTATGTCTCTTGAATCTATTTTCCAGACCAGTTGTTTGCCCAATGAGATTGTTCACATTTGTTTTTCCTTTTTTAGTTTTGTGTTATTGTATCTTGAGTTCTTATAAAATCATTGGCTTCCATTTGCTCAATTCTAATTTTTAAGAAATTATTTTCTTCAGTGAACTTTTGTACCTCCTTTCCCAATTCACCAATTTTGCTTTTTAAGGAATTCTTCTCCTCCTTAGCTTTTTGTATTTCCTTTTGCATCACTCTCAATTCTTTCCCTAATTTTTCTCTATTTTTATACTTGATTTTCAAAGTACTTTTTGAGCTCTTTCATGCCCCATTCCAATTTATATTTTTATTGAAAGCTTTGGATATAGAAGCTTTGAATTTATTATCTTCTGAGTGTGTGTCTTGGATCTTTCTTGTCACCTTAAATAATGCCAATGGTCAGAATTTTTTTTTTTGGTTTTCTGTTCATTTTCCTAGCCTATTACTCTGCTTTTAACTCTTTTTTTTTTAAAGTAGCGCTGTTTCCAGAATGAAGGGTACATAGTCCCAAACTTCAGGGATTTTGTGCAGCAATTTTCAGAACTCCTTCTAGGAATCTGACCACAAGCATTCTTTTCTGCCCTGGATCTGTTAGGTCTATCCTTGCTCCACTGTAGCTGTAAAATCAATATACTGCTCTGGGCGGGGACTGCAGACTAGACTACCCCCTTTTTTCCACAGACCCTCTTGACTGATCTAACAACTCCTCCCTGTTGTTTCTATAATGATGTCCAGAAGCTCCAGAACTGCTGCTGATTCAGAGTCCTACCTCATTAATGATAGGATCTGAACAGGAGGTGGGGCTAAGGCCAGGCATATGCTGGGATTGCATACTGGGTTCCCACTCTCATTCCGAAGACCTTTTCTGCTGACCTTCCACCTCCTGTTTGGTGTGTCTGGGCTGAATATTCTGGAAGTCACCAGTATTGCTGCTGATTCAGGACTGAAAGTGGGCTAGGCTGTAAACTGGATTCCTACCTCATATAAGACTCCTTTTCTGCTGAGCTTCTAAGTTGCCTTTGACTCAAATGTACACTACTTCCTCTTTTTGGGTATTCTGATGCTCTAAAAATTGTTTAGAGTCATTACTTAAAAGGAATTTGGAGCAGCTTGGAGTAGAAGTTGGGCAAATTCTTGCCTTTACTCCATCATCCTGGATCTGCTTCTCCCCACCTTGTCTACTTTAAAGGAAGAATCTGAGTTTAGCATTTTCTCAAGGTCACATAGGTAAAAAGTGATGAATGTGAACCCACATCCCTTAATTCAAAATCCAGTGAAGCTGACTTTCTCTCTATTATGCTAAGCTTCCTTAATATGAACAAAGGAACATAGGGATACATGTATACAGGCAGTGACGAATGGATGCAATACATTAAGTGGAAAAATAAAAGATAAATGAAAATCTTCACATCTTTAAATTCTGATACAACTCTGAATCAAGTAGAAAAACTAAAGACATAAATCTATTAAACTATATAATTAGCTTTTACCAATAGAATATTATATCCACACATTGCTGAACTGGTATTCCATATAACATGTTATAGTTATTTAATTCCTATATTTCTGGAAACTATCTCTTCTCCACCTACCACAAAAAATATTAACAAAAGAACTAAAATAAAGATATCTTCTACTTTATTTATCAACAATGAAAAAATAATTTCTCATTTTATGCTTTCTTTTTTTGCATTTTCTTTATATTCAGAAAGAATTTTTAAAGAGGTGATATACATATATTTCTTTCTTTTTTTTTTTAAATTAAGGCTTTTTCTTTTCAAAACATAAGCATGGATCATTTTTAACATTTACATAATCTTGTGTTCCAAATATTTCCCTCCCTTCCCCCATCCCCTACACTTGATGACAAATAATTCAATATATGTTAAATGTTTTAATTGTTCTATACGTATTTCCACAATTATCATGCTGCACAAAAATATCAAATCAAAAAGGAAAAAAAAATGAGAAAAAAATGCAAGAAAACAACATCAAAAAAGTGAAAATACTATATTGTGGTGGACACTCAGTTACTACAGTCTTCTCTCTGGGTGGAAATGGCTCTCTTCATCATAAGATCCTTAAAAGTAGTTTGAATCTTCTCATTGTTGAGAAGCCCAGTAGAAATAATGCTGTTGATTTATGTGGATTTTTTTTTGTGTGTGTTTTAAAACTTTTCTAAAGTTATAAATTGGTTCTAGTATTTTTTTTTTTAGTTTATTCTCTAGGTTTCTCTCATTTGCAAAGAGTAATAATTTGATTTCCTCATTACTTACTTTAATTTTGTAAATCTCTTTTTCTTCTCTTATTGCCAAAGCTAACATTTCTAAAACAATATTGAATAGAATGGTGATACTGCTCAACCTTGTTTCACTCTTGATCTTATTGGGAATGGTTCTAGTTTGTCCCCATTACATATAATGCTTGCTGATGGTTTTAAAGAGATGCTATTGATTATTTTAAGGAAAAGTCAATTTATTCCTATACTCTCTTGTATTTTTTAATAGAAAAGGGTATTGGATTTTGTCAAATGCTTCTTCTGCATCTATTGAGATAATTATATCATTTTTGTTAGTTTGGTTATTGATATATTCAATTATGGTAATAGTCTGCCTAATATTGAACCTGCCTTGCATTCCTGATATAAATCCTACTTGATCATAGTGTTTTATCCTGGGGATGACTTTCTGTAATCTCTTTGCTAATATTGTATTTAAGATTTTTGCATTGATATTCATTAGGGAAATTGTTCTTTAATTTTCTTTTTCTGTTTTTAACATATCTGGTTTAGGTATTACCATCACATTAGTGTCATAAAAGGAATTTGGTAGGACTCCTTCTTTCCCTATTTTTTCAAATAGTTTGCATAATATTGGAATTAGTTATTCTTTAAATGTTTGATGGAATTCACATATAAATCTATCTTGCCCAGATTTTTTCTTAGGGAGTTGATTAATAGCTTTTTTTTATTTCTTTTTCTAAAATGGGATACTTAAGTAATTTATTTCTCTTCTGTTAATCTGGGAGATCTATATTTTTGTATGTATCCCTCCATTTTACTTAGATTATCAAATTTATTGCCACATAGGCAAAATAACTCTCAATTATTGTTTTAATTTCCTCTTCATAATATATGAAATTCACCTGTATCATTGAATATCCATCCTGAAAAATGATACTTCATTTTGCTAAATAATTGAATCTTGGCTACAATCCAAGTTCCTTTGTCTTTGGAATATCAGTTTCCTTTCCCTTTGATTTTTTTTAAAGTGGAAGCTATTAGGTCTTGGGTAATTCTGATTGTGGCTCCTCAATATTTCCATTGTTTTTTTCTGACTTCTTGCAATATTTTCTCTTTAATCTCATAATTCTGAAATTTAGCTATGATTTTCTTTGGAAGGTGATATACACACATTAGGCAATTAGGTTGCAAAGTGAATAATAGGGATCCTATAGACAAGAAGACAAGTTCAAATCCCTCCTCAGTACTTGCTGTGTGACTGTGGGTAATTCCTGTAAAACCTCTTTGTCTCAATTTACTCAGCTAACAAATGGAGACAACAATAGTATCTACCGCATAGGTTTGTGTGAGGAATAAATATTTGTCAAATGCTTAGCATAATGCCTGACATATAGTAGGTGTTTAATAATAACTATTTTCCCTCCTCCTTTCCTTCTTTTTACCTGAACTGGATCTTAAAAAATAGGAAGGATTTTAGCTTCATGAGATGGTGCAGAAACACATTTCCAATAGGATAAAAGAGGATTTAAACAGTGATGGAACCATAAGAAATTCATCCCATTAGGTTGAAATGAAGAGTGTATAAATGGAATCATGAGAGTTGAGGGCAGAAATAAGGGTTGAAATTACACTGTTATGTGACTGGCTAAAAAATTTGTACTTGATTCAGTATTTAGCAGGAGAATAAATGAAGATTTTTGAGAACAGAAATCACATTATCAGAATTTTACTTTAGGATGATAAAATATTCTGACATCAGGGTGAATAATAGATTGGAAAGCAAAGAAATTTGAAGCAGGGAGTACAGTTAAGAGACTATATTAGTAGTGTAAGAGCATAAAATAGTTATGTAAAAAAAAGAAAAGCATAAAAATGAGAATTTTTTTTTCATTATTGATAAATAAAGGAGAGGATTTTTTTTGTGGTTATTTTTGTTATTGTTTTATGGGAGTAGAAGTAGTAGAAATATTGATAACAGAATTTGTTGATTGATAGAGTATATAGTCCAAGGCTCTCATTATTAGAGATGAAGAAGCTGAAAACCACAGAAAGATTGCTTGGATAGGAAACAAGGGATGAGTGTAAATATGTGGCTTTTTATGCAAAATTTATGTCTATTTTTGTTTATTTCCTTGAGATGAATATGAGAGATATTATCTAGGTAGAAAGACATGGGTTGAAATCATAGGAAAGAGACTGATATTTCAAGCTTAGATTATTGGGAGAATGATGGAATTATTTAAATAATCAGGGATATTTGAAGAAGGATTCCACTTTGTAGAAAAGAAAAATTAAGTTTTGAACATATGTAACATAAATTGAGAAAAAGATATCCAAATGGAATTAGTGAGAAGGATTTGAGACTATAGGTGGGAAGTTCAAATGAGAGGCTTGGCTACATAGATTTGGAAATATTTCAAAAGGAAATGATAATCAATTCATTTCAATAGAATTAGATTTATACAGAGAAGAATATCTGAGAGAGAAGATAAGAGATCACTCAATAAACAGTCTTTAATTGCTAATGTTACAAAAGTGTTACACAACAACATTAAACACTTCCCATTCTCAAGTATTGTACAAGCTATGGAAGAAAAATATTAAGAAAGCTATACAGAAATATATATATGTGTGTGTGTATGTATATATATGATAAATTGTAAAGAGTCAACAGAAGAAAAGTGATAGAACTAAGAAAAACTGGGGGGCCAGAGCATGTGTAGAAAGTAGTTTTTGTTGAAACTTGCAGGAAGCAAGGGAAGGTAAGAGGCAAAATGAAAAAGGAGAGAATACCAGATATACAAGACAACCACTGAAAATGCTCAGTTTTGGAAGCTGACCTGTCTTGTGTAATGAACAACAAGCAGGCAGATATCACTAGATCACAGGTTACATGGCATGTGCATGTTTGGGGGGGGGGAAAGGGGAGGTAATATAAAGGATAAGAATATTGGAAAGGTGAAATTATGATGTTCAAATAGCAAAAAAAAAAAAAAAAAAAAGAATTTTACATTTGATCCTGAGCATAATATAGAGTTACTGGAGTTTGTTAAGTGGGGATGGTGGGAAGAGACCTTGTCAGACTTTGTTTTAGGATGATATTATGGGTAAAAAAAATAAGTATAGACTAGAATGGAGAGAGATTCATGACAGAAATACAAGCCAACAGTCTATTTTAATCATCCATGGATGAGACATTGAGGGGTATACATCAGGATGATGACAATATTAAAGGAAATAAATGAACATATTGGAGAGGTGTTAAAAATAAAAATCTCTAGGCCTTGGCAACAAATTGAATACATGGGGATAAGAGTGAAAGTGTCCTTGATAACTGGTAGAATACTGGTATCCTTAAAAGAATAATACTATTAAGAAGACAGGTAGGTTTGAAATAGGAGGAAATAATACATTTGGTTTTGGACATGTTGAGTTTAATATATTTATGAGACATCCAGTTCAAGATGGAGATATTGATTACAGATCAGCAAAGACAGAATTGGATAGGTAGATGTAAAATCATCACAGTAGAGATAATAACTGAATTATTGTGATGAGATCAACAAGTAAAATGGTATAGACAGAGAAGATGAGAGAACCCAGGACAGAGAGAAGGAACAGAGTAGAATACTATCACCCAAACCTAAAGAGAAGAGAGCATCAAGAAAGAGAGGATGATCAACAATGTCAAAGGCTGTGTAAAGGTCAAGAAGAATGAGTATTAAGAAAAGGACTTGGCAATTAAGGAATCAGCAGTACCTTTGAAGAAAACAATTTTTGTTGAATAATAAGGTGAGAAACTCGAGTATAAAGACTTAAGAAAGGAGTAAGAAGAAAGTTAGTGAAGATCTTAAAACAAGAAAATCTAGAAATGATGTCTAATTAAAGGATAAGAGGTCTATTACAGTGAGGGTTTTTAAGGGAGTTAATCACAAACAAGAGGAGAGATATGAGATAATTGTTAGTGAAGACAGATGGATCAAGACTTATTTTTGAGGCTGTAGGAGACAAGGATACATTTGTAAGCAGTAGAGATGGAGTCAATATATATGAAGATTAAAGAGAAATGAGAAAACACTTATGCACTAGGAAAAATCTGTTTCATGTTATCATTTGTTTATGAAGAGCCATTTGCCTTGATAAAGAGAAGGTTCAGCTCAAAATGTAAGGCAGTGATGAAGGTGAAGAAAGTGGTATAGGGTACATAGGAGATATTAATTGAAAAGGAAGGCAAAAGAGGAAGCTCTCCTCAAATGACCTCATTTTTTTCAGTGAAATATAAAGTAATGTTCTCAGTTCAGAGAATAGTTAGTGAGAGTTGTGTGAGATCATATTAGGAATGAAAAGGGTTGGAAAATTGCTATAGTGAGAAGAAAGTATTTGGGATTTAACAATAAATGAAGAGGATTGTTGAGAAGACTAAGGGCCCAAGTAAAGTAAAATCAGAATCTTTTTATCTAATCTCACTTATAAGATCAAAATGCTACATTGTTAAAATATTTTAAATTCCCTAACAAGATTTTGAAAATTAGTTATCTAACATCTACTTGTCTCTCCTTAAAAAGTAAATAAAACCAGGATACACATAGATAGATAGCTAGACAGCTGCACACACGGAGAGAGAGAGAGAGAGAGAGAGAGAGAGAGAGAGAGAGAGAGAGAGAAATAGTGATAAAAATAGGAGTATATACCTATGCATATATAAATATTTCAGAACAAGAAGTTACAATTTTGTGAATCAGCTATTTATTTGAAAAACAAGGAGCTATGTCATCTATATCATAGTAATTATAACATTAAAGAAAACTTTAAATCAACTAATCAGATGAGGACATTGAGGTCCAGAAATGTAAATTGGATTGTTTCAAGACTATATTGATATAACAGATCTCTGTTTAGGATTAGGACCTATGCCCTTGGACTAAAATTTTCAGTGTACTATGTAATTTTTTCTCATTATCTAACATGGTGCAAATAGACAAGATATATTTCTAAATGAACTGAATGTACAAAATAAGACTGTGTAATTGGGATAGAATCTAAAGAAGTTTTGATATTGTCAACAATTTGAATTCCTTTTTTTTTAATTTGACCACAAGAGAATAAGAAATTTGTCCTAAGGCTACAACTAGTATCAGTACTTATTAAATTGCATTCTGTAGTACCATGACAAACAAAATAATGGAATACATTTTGCTGTTTTTTTCATTTTGTTATATTATTTGATAAGTTATTTGAAGAAAGTTTCCCACAATATGATTAATCCAGTCCTATGGAAAGCAATTTTTTTTAACCTACATCCATTGTATAATATGTTGTTTTGTTTATTACCTGATTCTGAAGCCCTTGGTGAATCTTCAAGCAAGAGGTGCTATGTAAATAAAAGTACTCATGATTATAGTTGTCTCTGGTGATAAGTTAAAAAGCTGATTCATTCCCTTTGGCTACAAAACATAGCAACAACAGAAAATACTCAAAGAAATTGCATTAGGAATAAAAATAATCTGATTTCTCATTTCCAAAAGAAATGCACTAAGATTATATAATTCCTGTTCCAGTAACTATATAGAGGCAGGACAGGTAATTATAACATAGGAATGATGTAATGATTAATGGGTTGAAAGTTACAGGGGGATATGACTCATCAACAAAGATTCATTGGAAGGAAAGAGCAAAGGATGGATTGAATTAGGATGCTTATAATTTAATAGCTGTCATTTCTGAAGCTCACAAGGCAACTTTCTGGTAACAGTTGTTTATAAAGATGGGACAACGATCCTGATTTATGACAAACAATAGAAAACATTTCCCATGTTGTAGAGTTCTTACAGCAAATGACTTAAAGAAGGTCACTTCTGGACATTATATCTGCTATCTGCCTGGTATTCTATAAGAGTTTGGTGATATCTGAACTTTTTATCTTTTAGGAAGAATGTGATTTGGTTGTGTGTTTGGGTGAAAGGAAAAGGAGGGGAAAGAACAGGACAGGCTTTAATAGTTCATCCTAAAAATGGTTAGTAGTGTGACATCAGAAGAATTTAAGTTCCTTCTTTTTTGTAGAATTGGTTTGACACTGGAAGGCTATGTGTTCTAATATGAAATGAAAATGATTTGCTTAATTCTGTCATATCTCCATATACAGAACTGATGTAGAATATAGGGTTAAGTCAAAGAGTTAGAAAGGACCTCATAAGTCATGTAGGTACAATTCCCTCACTTTAGAGATAAAAATATAAGACTAGGAAAGTTTAGTGACCTGGCAAAATTCATCCATGTTGTAATTTTCAGCTAATTTCTTATGTTAAAAAAATGTATAATCATTTGTTCTATGAAACCATTGTGTAAAGTTAACATAGATATTAATTACAGTTTACCTGATTAGGCTAAAACCTAAATATTGCTCACTTCTGCAACAGGACTTTCAGTTTTTCCTTATCCATTATTTTATTTTTTAAATGTCTTCACACTCTTCATTAAGTGTTTTATTTATATATAACATTGTCTTCTGAATATGTCATTTTGGTTCCCCTACAGTCTTTTGTAATAAAGGATGGGGGGAAAAAACTGTTCAGCAACTAATCAACACAACTTCAGAGAAAGAAGGTTAATTTATGAACTTCTTAGTTGATTCCAGGTCTGGTCATTATAACTACACTGCATTTGGTTTCCTGTCTGTTCTCCCCATTTATATTGTTGAAGTTATTGGTGTATATTGTTTCCCTGGTTCTACTAACTTTCTTTTTCATCAGTTCATATACTTTTCTGAAATCTTCATATTTATTAATACTAAGAGCAAAGAAAATATTCACTAACACTCATGTACCATGATTTGTTTAACCATTTTCCATTTAATGCTGTACATATCTTAGGAGTCAGATACCTCTGCCTGTCACTTAACCCCAATTGTCTCAGGGGGGAAAATGGGGGAATGTAGTTTCTGTTATTAATATCACATGGAAGTACTTAATCCAGAATATAAAAGGAAAACAAATATATGTTTCCTGAGTCAGTACAGCAAAGTATGGGCTTTTACTTACTTTTAAGTAGTTTATGTTCACAGTTGTTAGACCTTTGGTCTTTAAATCAAGAAGATCTGAATTCTAATCCCAATGCAAATACTAAGTAGATTTGTGAAACTAGACAAGAGATTCACACACAACCTCTGTTTGCCTAGATTTCCTTAATTACAAAATTGAATTAGTGATTTGTGAGGATAAAATAAAATAATATCCGTAAAGCGCTTTGAAAATCTGAAGTACTTTATAAATGCTAATTATTATTTCATTTGTTACAAAATTGTCCCTTGTACAATTGGAAGAGTGAATGTATAACGAGGATTACACTTAAGAAATATATTTTCTGAATTCTAATTGTCCCTAGGAACTTCAACTACCATTTTCCTTTCTTAAAGTGTCCTTGAACATCAAAATGTTTATTATAATAATAAATGTGTATTATAAAATACTCTTGTGTAAATATGATTTTTTTGTCTTGAAGGATCTAGTGCTCTTACAACAACTTTTTTAATGTCTTTGATAGATGTTGTCATCTGATTATTGAGGATTATGAAACTTCAAAAAATATTTTTAAGATAAATCACAAAAGTAGATGAAATTCATCCTGGTATTATCTAGTGAAAAATAAAAGGAAGAAATCTTATTAGTGAACAGTTACAGGTATAATGAAAACAGACAAATTTTTGTCTTCTATATATGCCAATGTTATAGTTCCCAAAGTAAGTTGTTTCTATTAGTGTTCTATTTGTGTTTAATAGAAAATTTTCATGATATTGAATAGTAGAGCTCTATAATGTACCTTTCTAACAAAAGAGTGTTGTGATCTTCATATTGCCCAACACTTGAAATGAATGATAATCGTTCAAGTGAACTCTTCATAGTATGTATAAATGGAATGTTTCTCCATTTTCTTTTCTAGAAAGAAAGCATTGTTGAAGAAAAGTAATAAAACTTTAAAAATATTTTCAATTTCAAAACCCTAATGGATATTGTTATCTATTGTTGCTGTTTTTATTCACTTAAAATGACACCTTTGAGACGGGTAGAAGAAAGGAATGGGAAGCATTCTTTGAAAAACTCATAAATAAGTAGCAAGTGGTAAATATTTAAATGACATACTTTTCATGAGTCCCCTGGAAACACTGCTGATTCTGAAAATATGTCAATTTGTCAAAACATCAGTTTTTTTTTTTGAAAAGACAAATTTGGATAACTTTTGATATATCCTGTATTCATGTGGGAAGAGAAACATGTAATAGATGTACTATTAATAATAACAGTTCTTCATATTTCAATAACACTTTATGTTTTCTAGATACTTTCTGGTTTATTATACCACATTGTTATGTAAAGTTTGATTATTGTCCACAGAAGAAAGTATAATCAAATGATGCATATGATTTTTATCTTCAAATTATAATCAAGAAGAAATAATATAAAGAGAAATGAATTCAAAACCAGAAAATCTGAGTTCTATTCCTGACTCAATTAAGATAACATTACTATTGGCAAATCACTTTACCTTTCTGGGCTTCAATGGCATCATCTGTAAAATGATGATAATTATAAACATCTACTAACTATTGTAAGGAACAAATGAGCAAACTGAAACAATGTACATTCATCATCACAAAATCGTTATAGGCATGTTAATTAGTAATATTTTATAATGCATTTCAAATATAGAAAATCACTACTTACCTACAAATAATCGAAGCTCTAAAGAGATCATACTTTCTGAAGGTTAAAAAAAAAAACTGAACTTAAAAAGACTAAATTATTTGGAGAGAACCAATGCAATAGGGAATAATTTTTATTACAATTTAAATAAATTATTTCATGAAGAACATGGCTTCCTTAAAAACTCTTTATTTCAAATATTTTACTCTTTTAAAATGTCATTTTCCCTTTACTTTTTCCTTTACTTCTTATTTTCAATGCTTCATAAATGAAAATAATAGCTTTTGTTTTATAATTTGTGTATTGCTAAGAAATTTTGAGTAAAGGTCATATGGAATCATGCTTTTGAAATGAGAAGAAATCTATTGAGTTAAAATTCAATTTTATACACTATCTTGTTTATATGTCATGCTTTATAAAACTATTATGAATAACCTCTGTATTAATACCTTTTTGGGTGAAAGTTGTGACCCACTTTTCATTATTCTAATTGATACTAATATATTAATTTCTATTCTTTTAGAGGTAAAATAAAGTGATGAAGCAAGATCCTTTCTTGGGATTGTATTCGTTTATTTTTAATTATAGTTTGAAAACACCAGTACAATCTTAATTTTAGATTTTTTTTTTCCTGAGTAAAAGAAAAATCTATTGTAGTCAGTAGGTGTCACAGGAGAGGACAAAGTTGACTAGCTGAATTTTTACTGTTCCTTCCTCCTTTTCTGAAAAACAATGAAGATAAATTTTGTGGGGCCATGCCTATTTCGTCCAACAGAGGATTTTCCTTTAACTCTCTAGAGGCAACTACAGAGGCAATATAAGCATTTTAAATTCTTTGGATGCAAATATAATTGATACATGAAGATAATACAGAGTCTACCCAAAGGAACATCTTAAAGCATGGTAAAGAGATGAATCATAAATAAATACTGAATAAGAGTAACTAGGGAAGGAAAGGGAAAAGGAAATGAGGAAAGAAAACTTTGTTCAAGCTTTTTCATAGTTGTTACAGAGGGATGATCACTTCCGGGAAAAATACATTTTTCATTTTCTCATTTAAAATTAAACGGGGCTAAAGCATTCCAAAACCAGCTTCTAAGTTAGTTTTTGGTCCAAATCACCATAAAATTCTCCATAATGTTCTTTTGGCTTCCCTAACTCTTGCTATATCATCATTCTGTTCAGCGTTTTGTGATGATTCTTCAGTCTTCCTAGTGTGATGATCTACAAATTTCAATATGCTTAACTATATCTCTTGTAAAATCCAAGCTAGCTTCCTGGAGGCCTCAAGATCAGCCAGAGTAAGGATAAGCAAAAGTCCTTGGTCTTTAGGGGCAGAAGTGAAGAAGATAGTTAAAACTGCCAGGAATTTTGCCAAGGATCCCTCCTTGATTCTTGAGTCCAGAATCTCCACACTTTTCTCCTCCTCATCCTGCAGCCAAGTGAAGTTCTCTTGCCTCTCTCACTCCACCTCCTAATCCTTACCTACAATTCTCTTAACCTCAAACATTGAGCAGGCATTAACTGAGAGAAGAGCAATTCCAACCATATGCTAATAGAGTCATTGTCCAATAGTAACTTTAGTAACCTGTCGCATTATCTATGCCCTCAATATTTTCATACCTTATTCTCTTCCATGTATTCTAAAGTGATACTGTAGAGGGAAAGTGAGAGAGCATCATCTGTTATCAAGCAAGCTGTCATGAATCTGATGTACAATACTAATATACTTTCCTTTTTTGCTTTTTGTGAGCCCACCCACATGATAATATCAAAGGTTTTGCTCAGCTCAGTGAACGTTTACAAATCTGATTTTGCTCTTGATATTTCTCTTAGAATTATTGGGCAGCAAACACCATATTGATTGATCCTTGATTCTCTCTGACAATACATTGGCTCTCACTTAGATAACCATCTTTCATGTGAAAAATCAACGTATTAAGGTGGACTATGTCAGCAAAGATTAAGAGAGGACGGCCTCTTCTCCTCTCCCTACTCACTCCCCTAGGACATTATCACAGGACAACCTATTACCCTTTCCTTTAGAGAGTTAAGCTTCTTTTGCCATATAATCCAGAAAATCTTTTGTGTGAGCAGTGGATCCCTTGCCTTGTCAATCTAGGCTGGAAGAGAATCAGCACCAGGCACTTTGCTAAGAGAGAGGACCTATACATGATATATATAAATCCATCAATATGGGAGGCATTATACATAATTTACAATAGCACATAGCAATATAATACAGACTAGTATTAATGTAACAAATAACATGAATCAACCTGAAAATTTACACATGTCCATAAGTCTTAGAAATAGTCCATAAGGAATCCATTGTCCATTAGTTCATGTGCCAGGAATCTAATAATTCCTGTAAGCTCTGAAGTACTGCAAAAAGTCTCATCAACAATTTTTCATCTTAAGGAATCCAATGATTCTTGCTGTTTTTTTTTTTTTTCAAGAACTAAAACAGTCTCATCTTGTGTTAGGAAATCCAATGATTCCTAAAGTTTTTTAAAGTTCTTTTAACAGTCTCATTGTCAGCTATCTGATTCTTTCTCCATCTGTGGAAATATAAGCAGACCCTCTTCCCCAAGCAGTTAACCTAATTCCCTTCTATTTACCAAATTTGGGATTTCTCCTCATCATCTGGTAATTATATTGGAGCTGTTTGCACTGGATATTGCCTTGTTGTCTTAAAAGGCCTGTATTTTTCCCAACTGTAATCCTGATTGCTTTTCTGTTGGTTGATGACATCAGAGTCCTGAATTTCTAAAGTCTCTCTGGGTGTAATCTCAGCTGCTATCATGCCCCACCTGTCCTTAGCCTCAAGTGCTCAGTTGTCTGATTCAAGTGAACCTATTCATAATTTCAGCTCTTTACAATTTTTAACCCTAAAGACACCTATATACAACACAAATCCTAATTTGTAACAGTGATATCAGAGAAACTGAGGTAAATCAAGAAAAAAAAAGCATTTTATCTTTAGTGTGTATAGTTTAAGCCAGCTGACCATATGGGACTCTAGTTCAAAGCATTTGGTGCGGATAAACCAAGGCAGGGAATTTATATAGTGTTTTAGATAACTAGGATTTGCAAACAGAATACATAACCTGGGTATACAATCTTATTGGGGAAACAAAGGCAGATAAGGGGGCCAAGGACATTGGGAAGACTGACAAGTCATAATTCCAGGAAAGGATCATAACTTCATCCTGACAGGCTAAGGGTCAAGATAAAAAGGTCTAGGACAGGAGACAGCAAAGCACTCAAAATGAGGGGGAATTATCCTAGATGCACCTGAGAATTTATGACACAATGGTATGTGAAGATGGTCAGAGCTTCAAGATTTTTCCTGGGCTCTTTTTTTAAACTCAATTCTCCCAGTCTTAACTGCAAGGAAAGGGGATAGCTATGTGTTATTATCCAGGGCTCAACATAATTACTTTTTACATCATACTTTTTGCTATTAAGAGATGCCACAGTAGATAGAGTGGTGGGTCCAGCGGGAATAAGACGTGACTTCATATTTGACCTTAGACACTTACTAGCTGAATAAGTCACTTAACCTCTTTTGCTCAATTCCCTCATTATATAAAAGAGAGATAACAACACTTGCCTACCAGTAGTATTGTGAAGATTAGATGAGATAATATTTTTAAAGAGCTTAACATAGTACTTAGTACATATAAAAGGTTTAGCTTTGGACATGCTGTTTAAGATATCTACTGAACTGTCAGTTTCAGAGACAATTAGATATGTGGGATTACAGTTCAACACAGAGGTTAGGATTTGGTAAATAATGATCTTCTAGAGATAGTAACTAAATTCTGGGAGGTGATGAATCACTAAATAGTACAAAGGAAGTCATGGATAGCCATTGGGAATAAGCCGGATGCCGATGTTATTAGTGGAACTAGTCAGAACAGTAGCATGGTTTTCTCGCCTTTCTTAAACAACTTGGGTAGAAATAAATGGTGGGAGAGATTCAAAGTTGAAGTTTGGTAGGACACAATCAATGAAATAATAAAAGGGCTAGAGACTTAAGAAAAGAGAATAATACAGAATTGAACTGGTTTATTAAGGGATAAATATAGGGGTGGGGGAGAAAGAAAGAGAGAGGCTAGTGCAGAGGTAATGATCTGGTAAAGAACTGAGGGGTTGAGAAATTAGAGATCAGTGTGGTATAGAATAGGTTTGGTAAAGAAAGACAAATGGGAGAAATGGAAAATGAATCATTTGTGGTCAAAATAAGGAGAATTTAAGAATTCTTAACTATTAATGTGATACATCTGTGGGTCTTGGAAAAATCAAGAAGACAAATTTCTTTTTGTATATTTAAAATGTCATGAAGGAAAATTTGTGATAAAGTAAATTGTAGAACTGAATGATTAGGATATCTGAGGAAAAGTCAAGATGAATATCTCTTAGTATGAAGAAAAGATTTGGGGAGGAGAAGAAAATGTGAATTATGTATTGAACACATTGAGAAAGGAAGGTTAATGATCTGGAGAGTGAAAGAAGTGAATTATATAGATTTCAAAAGGAAAAAAAAAAGATAACAGTGACAGAAGGGTGAGACTTTGGAATTGGCAAATGGGAACTAAGTATTCTAAATCCCCTGCCTTCACTAGTAAATCCACTGGAATAAGTGAAAGTATAGTCAGCAATGACAAGAGTGACCAGGAAGATTATTTCAACAACAGGAGTCAATTCTCAGTGATTACTAGGAGATGGAACTAGGAGTAGGAGAAAAATAAATTAAATTAAGATATTTATTGCCTATTGAACAGATATTGTAGAGGGAAAAAGGAAGGGATAGATAGTAATTGGTAGGAACTTTGGGGTGAGAGGGTAGAGGAGAATAAATATAAATAATCAAAAAAAAAATGGACTTGTGAATGACCCAGGGAGTCAGAATCACTGGAATGTAAGAAGTGTGATTGAGTGTGAGCATATCAATCATTGAGTGGAAGACACCACTCCTTTTCCCAGAGGAGGCTAGAGATCAGGCAGAAGTGAATTGAATCATAAAATAGAATGTTCCCAGTCATGCAAGAGGTCTCATTATATATTTTCCCTTCTCCTCATCCCTCCAAAAATTGAAGTTTAGGCAAGGGATGACACAGGAAAAGAATGTCAAACTGCATAGGGAGCCTTACTCCCCACCAACTTTTCTATTCCTCTTCTATTGGGTAATAGATACAAACAGAGATGAAAGGTACATAGTCAGAATAAGGTCACTTTTCTTCCAATGGAACTCCTCCTTATTATAGGAAGTGAGAGATCAGGCTGACAGGAACAGCAAGAGAGAGAAGTTTCCTTAAGTTGACACTGATATAAATGGAAGGGTTGCCCCACCCCTCTCTACTTTTTCTCAAAGTACATATAAGATTCATGGTCAGAGAAAGGTCTCACTCTTCTTGTAAGACTAAGTCAGATGGAAGCAACAGAAGTAGAAGTCTCAAGAGCAGGGGAAGATGGATGTTTTGTTTGCATAAATGGAAATTGTCACCAATTAGACCTTTATTGTCTTTTCTCATGGGCCCTACACAGCAAGAGATAGTAAATAGGGTAAGGCAGAAGATCTAGTTCATTAAATGCTTACTATTAGACAGATATTGTGCTAAGCACTTGAAGATAAAAAGAAAGTGTCCCTGCCCTAAGAAATTCACATTCTAATTGGAGAGCCAGCCAGCATCTAAAAAACTGAATATACAAGTCTATGCAGTGTAAAGGAAAAGTAGTCTCAGAAGGAAGGAATTTACAGTGTGAAGGCTCTTGGAAAGATCTTCTGCCAAAGGTTGGGATATAATCTGACAACAGTGGAAGAAGAGAAAATCTGATTTTTTTTTTTTTTGGTTATTATTTTGGTAAAGAGGCCTTTAATTTGCTAGTTATTAGAAGCTATTTTAAAAATAATAGCAATTTCACTGTAAAACTCTTATAAACTTTTGCGTCAGTATTTGAATGGTTTTTAACTTCTACATTTACATATTTTCCTCAGATCAAGCACTTCAAAATATTAGATAATTCATTTAAAATAGAAGTTCACCCATTTACAATTTAAATAAAAAATTGATTTAACTATATTTAATTAGTTTTTATTTTAAAAAATAATAAGGCATTGAAATAGTGAGCAAATAACAAGAAATACCAAATAATTTATATAAATTTTACCAGTCTTATTGCCTTAGTCGAAATTCATAATGATTAAGTAGGCATTTTAAGTGAGTGAACATTCAGAGAAATTTGTACCAGTAATTCCAATTATCAGACATTTCATCAGTCCAATTATTTTCTTTTCCTCACATGAGTAACCAAAATAGAAGATACTCCAAAGACTAATTTACAGCATTTCAAAACTATCTGAATTATCTGATTTATATTTATTTATTATTAAGAAAGCTAATTTCTGATGAGTATTAAATATTGTATTTTAACTTTTGAAGTGGTTTCATATATTTTCAGTTCAGAATATGGTATTTTATAGCTCTAGAAAGTAGGCTTTCAAGGATAGATGGTTTTGTTATTCAAAAATAGGGACAGTTTTTTTTTCTAAAGTTATATTTTTATGCTAATTGTTCATATGATCATTTCAAAATCAATATTATCTCTTTCTAAAAATTCTTTAGTAAAGAAGGCATAACACTTAAAGCCATATCTAGAATCTGTGCTCCCATTAAAGCATCACTGATAACCCTTTGCCTATTGGTTTCTTTTTTATTATTATTATTTTAATTATACCTTTTTATTTACAAGATATATGCATGTGTAATTTTTCAGCATTGACCCTTGCAAAATCTTTTGTTCCAATTTTTTCCCCTCCTTCTTCCCACCCCCTCCCCTAGATGGCAAATAGACCAATACATGTTAAATATGTTAAAGGATATGTTAAATACAATATATGTATACGTATCTATACAGATATTTTGCTGCACAAGAAGAATCAGACTTTGAAATAATGTAGAATTAACCTGTGAAGGAAATAAAAAATGCAAGCGGACAAAAACAGGGATAGGAAATGCTATGTAGGGGTTCACATTTATTTCCCAGAGTTCTTTCACTCAGTGTAGTTGGTTCTATTCATTATTGAACAAATGGAACTGATTTGTTCATCTCACTGTTTAAGAGAGCCACGTCTATCAGAATTGATCATATAGTATTGTTGTTGAAATGTATAATGATCCCCTGATCTTGCTCTTTTCAGTCAGCATCAGTTCATGTAAGTCTGTCACGACCTTTCTGAAATCATCCTATTGGTCATTTCTTACAAAACAATAATATTCCATAACATTTACATAATCACAATTTATTCAGCCATTCTCCAATTGATGGACATCCACCCAGTTTCCAGTTTCTAGCCACTACAAAGAGGGCTACCACAAACATTTTTTTGCACATAGAAGTGACTTTCCCTTCTTTTAGATCTCTTTGGAATATAAGCCCAGTAGTAACATTGCTGGATCAAAGGGTATGCACAGTTTGATAACTTATTGAGCATAGTTTCACATTGCTCTCCAGAATGGCTGGATGTATTCACAATTCCACCAACAATGTATCAGTGTCCCAGTTTTCCTACATCCCCTTCAACATTCACCATTATCTTTTCCTGTCATTCTAGCCAATCTGACAGGTGTGTAGTGGTATCTCAGAGTTGTCTTAATTTGTATTTTTCTGATTAATAATGATTGAGAGCATCTTTTCATATGGCTAGAAATAGTTTTAATTCCTTCATTTGAAAATTATCTGTTCATATCCTTTGACCATATATCAATTGCAGAATGCATTGATTTCTTATAAATTAGAGTCAATTCTCTATATATTTTGGATATGAGGCCTTTATCAGAACCTTTGACTATAAAAAATGTCTTCCCAGTTTATTAAATCCCTTCTAATGTTGTCTGCATCAGGTTTATTTGACAAAAACTTTTCAATTTGATATAATTTTCTATTTTGTGATCAATAATGATTTCCACTTCTTCTTTGGACAAAAATTCCTTCTTCCTCCACAGATCTGAGAGGTAAACTATCCTATGTTCTTCTAATTTATTTATAATCTCATTCTTTATATCTAGGTCATGAACCCACTTTGGCCTTATCTTGGCGTATGGTGTTAAGTGTGGGCCAATGCCTAGTTTCTGCCATACTAATTTCCAATTTTCCTAGCAGTTTTTCTCAAACATTGAATTTTTATTCCAAAAGCTGGGCTCTTTGGGTTTGTCAACCACTAGATTATTAAAGTTATTGATTCTTTTGTCCTTTGAACATAACCTATTCCACTGATGAACTAGTCTATTTCTTAACCAATACCAAAAAGTTTTGGTAACTGTTGCTTTATAATATAGTTTTAGCTCTGGTACAGCTAGGCCACCTTCATTTGACCTTTTTTTTCATTAGTTCCCTTGAAAGTCTTGAGCTTTTGTTCTTCCAGATGAATCTTGTTGTTATTTTTTCTAGGTCATTATAACAGTTTTTTGGGAGTCTGATTGGTATAGCACTAAATAAATAGATTAGTTTAACTAGTATTGTCATCTTTATTATATTTGCTCTCCCAATACAAGAACACTTAATATTTTTTTTTCACTTCATTAGATCTGACTTTATTTGTGTGGAAAGAATTTTGTAGTTTTGTTCCTATAATACCTGATTTTCCCTTGAAATAAGCAATTACTTTAAATGGAATTTCTCTTTGTAACTCTGTTGGATTTTGTTAGTGATATATAAGAATGCTGATGACTTATGTAGATTTATTTTGTATCCTGTAACTTTGCTAAAGGTATGGAATATTTCTAATAGCTTTTTAGTAGAATCTCTTGGGTTCTCTAAGTATACCATCATATCATCTGCAAAGAGTGATAATTTGGTTTCCTCATTACCTACTCTAATTCCTTTAATCTTTTTCTCAACTCTTATTTCTGAAGCTAGCATTCCTAATACAATATTAAATAGTAATGGTGATAGTGGGCAATCTTGTTTCACTCCTGATCTTCCTAGGAATGATTCCGGTTTATCCCCATTACATATGATGCTTACTGATGGTTTTAAACACATGCTACTCACTATTTTAAGGAAAACTCCATTTATTCCTATACCCTCACGTGTTTTTAATAGGAATGGATTTAGATTTTATCAAATGGTTTTTCTATATCTATTGAGACGATCATATGGTTTTTATTAATTTGGTTATTGATATAGTCAATTATGCTAATAGTTTTCCTAATATTGAACCAGCCCTGCATTCTTGGTATAAATCCTACTTGGTCATGATGTATTATCACAGAGATGATTTTCTGTAATCCTTTTGCTAATATTTTATTTAAGATTTTAGCATCAATATTCATTAGGGAGATTGGTCTATAATTTTCTTTCTCTGTTTTCAACCTACCTGGTTTAGGTATCAATACCATGTCCATGTCATAAAAGGAATTTGATAGGAGTCCTTCATTCCCAATTTTTTTTTCAAATAGTTTATATAACATTGAAGTTAATTGTTCTTTAAATGTTAAATGTTAAAACATATAAATCCATCTGGTCCTAGGGATTTTTTCTTAGGGAGTTGATTAATGGGTTGTTCTATTTCTTTTTTCTAATATGGGACTATTTAAGCAATTTACGTCCTCCTCTGTTAATCTGGGCAGCCTATATTTTTGAAGGTAGTCATTCATTTCACTTAAATTATCAAATTTATTGGCATAAAGTTGGGCAAAGTAACTCCTAATTATTGCTCTAATGTCATCTTCATTGGTGGAAAGTTCTCCCTTTTCATTTTTAAGACTAACAATTTGATTTGCCTCTTTCCTTTTTCTAATCAGATTTACCAAAAGTTTATCTATTTTATAGGTTTTTTCATAAAACCAACTCTTACTTTTATTTATTAATTCTATAGTTGTTGTTTTTTTTTTTTACTTTCAATTTTATCAATTTCTCTTTTTAATTTTAGAACTTCCAGTTTAGTATTTGATTGGGGGGAGGGGTGTTAATTTGGTTGTTTTCTAGCTTTTTAAGTTGCAAGCCCAATTCATTGATCTTCTCTTTCTCTATTTTATTCAAGGAAGCTTCATGAGATATAAAATTTCCCCTTATTACTGCTTTGGCTGCATCCCACAAATTTTGGTATGTTGTCTCATTGTTGTCATTCTCTTGGGTGAAGTTATTAATTGTATCTATGATTTGCTGTTTCACCCATTCATACTTTAGGATAAAATTATTTAGTTTCCAATTACTTTTTGGTCTATTTACCTCTAGATTTTTGTTGAATGTAGTTTTTATTGCATCATGATCTGAAAAGAATGCATTTACTGTTTCTGCCTTTTGGCATTTAATTTTGAGTCCTTTATGTCCTAATATATGGTCAATTTTTATATGGGTTCCATGATTTGCTGAGAAGAAAGTGGACTCCTTTCTGTCTCCATTCAGTTTTCTCCAAATATCTATCATACCTAATTTTTCTAATATTCTATTTACCTCTTTAACTGCTTTCTTACTTGTTTTGTCATTTGATTTATCTAATTCTGAGAGTGCAAGGTTGAGATCTCTCTCTATTATAGTTGTCTATTTCTTCTTGCAACTCTCTTAACTTCTCTTTGGGAAATTTGATGTTATACCACTTGGTGCATATATTTTTAATATTGATATTGCTTCATTATTTGTACTCCCTTTAGCAAGATATAATTTCCTTCCTTATCTCTTTTAATTAGATCAATTTTTGCTTTTGCTTGATCTGAGATAAAGATAGCTACCCCTTCTTTTTTTATTTCACCTGAGTAGTTTATTTTTGGCTGCACTCCAAGCTCTTTTGCATTTCAGAATATCAGATTCCAGGCCCTTCAATCCTTGAGCATGAAAGCAGCTCGATCCTGTGTAATCCTTATTGTAGCTCCTCAGTATTTGAATTGCCTTTTTTTTTTTTTGGCTGCTTGTAATATTTTTCCTTAGTCTGATAGCTCTAAAATTTAGCCACAATATTCCTTGGAATTTTTATTTTAGGGTCTCTTTGAGAAGGTGTTCGATGAATTCTTTCAATGCCTATTTTACCTCCTGATTCTATTATATCTGTTCAGTTCTCTTTGATGATATCCTGAAAAATAGTGTGTAGGCTCTTTTTTTTTTAATTATTACAATTTTCAGGAAGTCCAATAATCCTCAAATTATGTCTCCTAGATCTATTTTCCCGGTATGTTATTTTCCCAAGTAGATATTTAACTTTTTTTTTCTTTTTTTTTCATTTTTCTTTGTTTTGCTTGACTGATTCTTGATATCTCAATGAATCATTCATTTCTATTTGTTCAGTTTTGATTTTTAATGACTTATTTTCTTCATTAGATTTTTTTTTACTTCTTATGTATATGTCCAATTGAATTTCAAATGAGTTGTTTTGCTGTGCAGATTTATGACTGCCCCCACAGAGCTCCCCCTCCCCCATGCAGATTTGTGTCTGCCCCAGGCAAAAGCCCCATGCTGCAGAATGGGGATGCACAGCTATGCTATGGTCTATGCTCAGTCCTTTCCAATGCTGTGTGGGTTTAGCCAGATCCTGTTAGATTCTAGTGTTATTCTGTTTCTTTGTTTTGTTTTGTTTTGTTGGCCTGCTCCCTCCAATCAAGACAAACCTTTTCTGGCGATCTTCCGGATTATCTTCAGTTGATAATCTGTTGTACTCCCAATATTCGTGGATTTCACCAGTCAAGCACTATTTCTGTGGCTGAATTTAGTAATTAGTAGTGAGGAGCTTAGTAGTAGAGGAGAATGATATGTGTGTCTTCTTTGCCATCTTGGCTCTGCCCCCTGCCTTTTGGTTTCTAAGGTCTTTCAGAAAAATAAAAATTCTACTCACTAATTTTTACCTAAATGACTTAATTACCTTTAAAAAAGACTATTGCAACTTTTCTGTGATTGGACTTCATATAAAGCTAATTCAGAAAATCAAAGAAATGCTTGGATATATTTAGAAGGAAGGTAATAAATTTTAAATGAATCTATTTTTTAATAACCAGGCCTTCAATATGTAGTTGAAAAATTCAAGTTGATTTCATGTATTTTCATTTTGGTCTTTATTTTTCATCAGACTTGCATTTATATTTCCCTTCTGATAATTCATATTTTAGTATTTTACCCTCTTTTATAATACCTGAGAGTAAACTTGTTCAAAAGTTTATAACAATTCATTTACTCAGGTAGAAAATTTCCAATCAAAACATGCATATACATATACATATACATATACATATACCTACACACACACACACACACACACACACACACACACACACACACACACACACACACACACACACACACACACACACACAAATATTATCCTGTGCATGTTTACCAAACACTAAGAAAACTATTTTTAAGATATTTAAAAGTCAGGAATTTCTGCAGGAATAAAAAAATAATAATAATAGTACTATTAACAGATAAGTAAATCCTGGTCAGTGCTAATTCACAGGAATACTTTTTCATTTCTATAATTTTTTTTCCACAGGTTAAAAGTATCTAGATGGAAACATAAAAATCAGTGATAGCCTAATAGCTTGTGGTCAAGATTTGGACTTAGAATTAAATGATCTGACATTTAGGAAAATAAGTTCACTTGACCAGAATGAATATTCAGAAATGACATATCACTGAATCCAGTGGATATAACTTCATTTTCTCTCTGCTGGTCCTCCTGTTCTTCCAGGGAGGACTACTTACTTATTATGTCTTTATTTTTATGCATAGGCTATCAAAAAAACTTAACAAGGATCTCAAACTTTTTTTTACCTGAAACAATTATGTAGAGAGGATAATCCTAATGCCTTTAAGGGAAAAATGAGATAATTCACAAAGCAGTGATCATATTAGGAACACATATACATGGGTAGACTTGTTTTTCAGAGTTCACATTTAATGGTTACAAACTTGACTAAATTCTAATATGTTTTAGATGACAGTGTTTTGGTATAACTTTTTTTAGGTTACATTTTAATAAATGGAAGAGACTGTAACCTATTTTTTCCATTAAACAAGATATCTTCCTATATCTATATTAAAATAATGGAAGGTTCTATTACAAATATTGTTACAGGAATAACAATAATGATTTGCTGACTATTAATGTCAAGCCAAACATAAAAAAGAATCATATCTATAAATAGGAATCATGTATAAATTAAAGAAATATTTGTTATATTTCCGGCATGTGCAAACTACCACCCTGGACATTGGGAATAAAAAGCCAAAGATTTATATTGCTCTGTGCTTGAGTCTTGTAGATACTAGAAAAAGCATGAATGGATCAAAGAGGCCTATTATATACCAAAATTGTAATTTTTGAACTCAACCAATACTATAATTGGTAAAAAGAAATTCACACTCAAAAAATATATTTTTACCATTACAGAATGGTAACTACACTATAATTTATATAGTCTTTAATAGTTGCCTAAGAAACTGAAAGATAAGCAAGTTGTGTGGGGTCACATTACCATTATGTATCAGAATTAAGATTTGAAACATTTTTTCTCATTCTGAGGTTGATGTTCTCTTCATTATACACTGTTCTATACACTATTCACTATACTTCCTCATGTTCAATCTTCCCCCCACTTTTTTTTTTTTTTTTACACTCTATTCCTGACTCATGGTGACTATCCTCATGGTGACTACCCTGCTGAGACCAAGGGCTGTCCAGAGGACCTCCAGAAAGCTCGCCTGGATTTTACATTTTGGTGCCCAACATAGGACACACTGAAAGAAGCACACTACATTTTGTGACTCTGGATATAAGGACCTACACTGCGTAGTTCAATAGACTGGATTGTAAATTCAGTAGAGAAGTCCCTGTGACCCGGAAATAGAGTGAGTAAACTAGTCACTTTCATTTTTTTTCAGCTGAAATAGGGCAAATGCTAGAAAAGAGACTTCCCCACCCCAAGAGAAATGTGTAGCAAGCATAGTTAGGTTAATAAAGAAGCAAAGTTTGTTGGTAACTTGGGAACAGATCATTTGACTCTTAGAAATATTAGAATGCACCTCTCCTTGGTTATCTGAGGAAGAAAAATTAGAGCCAGATAAATGGGAGAGCCACTACTTGAATATTATGGAGATTATGGTCCAGATTCAATTCCTGAGGGACCATTCTATATATACAACATAGTACAATTGGCTTTAAGGAATTTCACAAGTTTTAAAATAAGGAAAAAGAGAAAGAGCAGGAGGGGCGTGGTATTGACAAAGCAACTGAAAAGCATGAAGAATTGCACAAGAAAGGAGTTAAGTACAGTGCTGATGAAACTAAAGAGTATGGTGCTTCTCAGCAAAAGAGTTTAGGGCATTCCCCATCTCATGACCCTCCCCCCACTTCAATTTCAACTTTGTGGGTGGAGGGAGGAGGAGGGGTGGGAAGGGCAGTGACACAATCAGCACTACCCATGCAGCAGCTTTGTCCACACCCTATGATACTTTTACAAAAAGTACTAGTCAAAGCTAAAGAGGAAGGACAGGATTCATCTGATTTGAGAATAAAAACATATCCTATGATTGAAGAGTTTGACTCTTCAGGTCAGAAAGAAGAAGATACACTCCTTTTAACCTGGAAATTATCAAAGATCTGAAAAAGGCTTGGACTCTTTATGGGTCTACATTGTCTTATGTTAAGATGGTATTAGATAATTTGGCTTATGAAAATGTAACCTCTAATAATTAGAAATCTATATCAAAGGCATTTTTAGAACCTGGGCAAAACTTGCTGTAGCTTTCTGAGTATGATGAACTCTGTAGACTACAAGCCCAATGAAATAGGCAACCTGGAGTTAATACAGCAGTTATCTTTGATCAATAGCAGATTTAAGTCCTTATACAGATAGTTTAACCCAGATTTAATTATCCTGGTGTAGCATATGATCACATTGATTCTTCTACTATCAAAGCATGGGGTTTTCTTCAAGGAAAACAAGATAGAGGGGAAACCTTCACGAAAATAGCACAACCTCTGGAAATATCAGTTTTTTGTTACAAAAGAATCACCCACAGCAGTCCTTCATCAAGGAAACAGTGTGATAGACTAGGGGAAACTCCCAGCACAACTAGACCAAAGCATTACTCCTTACCCAGTGCTTGTGGCTAGAATTTTATTAAAGGCCATTAAGAGAGTAACTGTACAATTATTTGGGAGAACACCTAACAAGATATATACCTTTTATACCAATTCACAAATTAATGTATGCTGTGAAACCATCCCAAAGTGGCACACTTTATTGGCCACATCTCCACATTTTACATATGGATCTCCATTAAAGATAACCTAGCTGTTACGTAGTTGGCAATGGATTTTTGAAGACAAAGTTTCTAATGTTCCTCTTAAAGGACCAACTATCTTTACAGATGCATCCAAACATAACATTTGTGCTGTATACTCTTGTGACAACTATAAAGAGAGTAGTAAGAACTCCTTTTCAGTCCACTCGGGAGAATGAATTATATGCAATCATTCCAGCTCTTACTTATTATCCAGAAGATGTAAATATAATATCTGAATCAGCCTATTCAGTAGGTGTGGTACAAAGAATTGTCACAGCCCAAATACAATTTGTAGCTTCTAGTATATATCAGCTCTTTAAGAACTTCAAGAGCAAGTAAGAAAGCATCCAAGTAAGATTTATATCTTGCATGCCCATGCTCATAGTGGACTTCCAGGTTCTATTTTTTATGGAAATTCAAAGGGAGATAGCCTTCTAACCATGTTAGCCAATACTCCTTTATTTCAGGTAGCCCAAGAATCTCATTCTAAATATCATGAGGATGCATGAGCTTTATGTTTGCAATTTGAGACAACAAAAGAGGAATCTAGGAGCATAGTAAAAGCCTATATAGCTTGCATTCCTTTTCACACTCCTACGTTCGCTCCAGGGAAGAACCCTCGAGGTTTGAAATCCAATGAAATTTGTCAAATGAATGTGACCCATTATAAATCTTTTGGTCATCTGTCTTTTTTTAAATTTTATTTTATTATAGCTTTCTATTGACAAAACATATGCATGGGTAATTTTTCAACATTGACCCTTGCAAAAAAATTTGTTTCAACTTTTCCCCTCCTTCCCTCTACCGCCTACCCTAGATGGCAGGCAGTCTCATACATGTTAAACATGTATGAGTATATGTTAAATAGAACATGTATACATATTTATACAATTGTCTTGTTGCACAAGAAAAATTGGATTTAGAAAGAAGGTTCAAATAGCCTTGGAAGAAAAACAAAAATGCAAGCAAACAACAGAAAGAGTGCAAATACTATGTTGTGGTCCACATTCATTTCCAGTGTTCTTGCACTGGGTATAGGTGGTTCTGTTCATCACTGATAATTTGGAACTGATTTGGATCCTCGCATTGCTGAAGATAGCCACTTCCATCCAAATTGATTCTCATGTAGTATTGCTGTTGAAGTGTATAATGATCTTCTGGTTCTGCTCATTTCACTTAGCATCACCTCATGTAAGTCACTCCAAGCCTCTCTGTATTAATCCCGCTGGTCATTTTTTACAGAACAATAATATTCCATAATACTCATATATCACAATTTATTCAGCCATTCTCCAATTGATGGGCATCCACTCAGTTTACAGTTTCTGGGCACTACAAAGAGGGCTGCCACAAACATTCTTGCACATATAGGTCCCTTTCCCTTCTTTAAAATCTCTTTGGGATATAAGCCCAGTAGTAACACAGCTGGATCAAAGAGTATGCACAGTTTGATAGCTTTTTGAGCATGGTTCCAAATTGCTCTCCAGAATGGCTGGATGTATTCACAATTCCACCAACAATGTATCAGGGCCCCAGTTTTCCCACATCCCCTCCAACATTGCGCATTATCTTTCCCTGTCATTCTAGCCAATCTGGCAGGTGTGTAGTGGTATCTCAGAGTTGTCTTAATTTGCATTTCTCTGATTAATAATGACTTGGTGCATCTTTTGACTACAAATAGTTTCAATTTCTTTTTCTAGGAATCATCTGTTCATATCCTTTGACCATTTATCAATTGGAGAATGGCTTGATTTTTTTTTTATAAATTAGAGTCAATTCTCTATATATTTTGGAAATGAGGCCTTTATTAGAACTTTTGACTGTAAAAATGTTTTCCCACTTTATTGCTTCCCTTCTAATCTTGTTTGCATTAGTTTTGTTTGTACAAAAACTTTTCAATTTGATATAATCAAATTTTTCTATTTTGTGATCAATATTGATCTCTAGTTCTTCTTTGGTCACAAATTCCTTCCTCTTCCACAGGTCTGAGAGGTAAACTATCCTATGCTCTTCCAATTTATTTATAATGGCATGCTTTATGCCTAGGTCATAAACCCATTTTGACCTTATTTTGGTATATAGTGTTAAGTGTGAGTCAATGCCTAGTTTCTGCCATAATCATTTTCAATTTTCCCAGCAAATTTTGTCAAACAGTGAGTTCTTATCCCATAAGCTGTGGTTTTTAGGCTTGCCAAACACTAGATTATTAAAGTTATTGACTGTTTTGTCCTTTGAACCTAACCTAGTCCAGTGATCAATAAGTCTATTTCTTAGCCTATACCAAATGGTTTTGGTAACCACTGCTTTATAATATAATTTTAGATCTGGTACAGCTAGGCCACCTGCATTTGATTTTTTTTTTCATTAATTTTCTTGAAATTATTGATCTTTTGTTTTTCCATATGAACTTTGTTGTTATTTTTTCTAGTTCATTATAATAGTTTGGGGGGGAGTCTGATTGGTATAGTGCTAAATAAATAGTGTAGGTAGTATTGTCATGTTTATTATATTTGCTTACCTAATCCAAGAGCCTTTAATACTTTTCCAGTTGGTTAGATCTGACTATTTTTGTAGAAAGTGTTTTGTAGTTTTGCTCATATAGTTTCTAATTTTCCCTTGGTAGATAGATTCCTAAATATTTTATACTGCCAGTAGTTACTTTAAATGGAATTTCTCTTTGTAACTCTGACTGTTGGATTTTGTCAGTGATATATAAGAATGCTGATGACTTATGTGGGTTTATTTTGTATCCTGAAACTTTCCTAAAGGTGTAGATTATTTCTAACAGCTTTTTAGTAGAATCTTTGGGGTTCTCTAAGTATACCATCATATCATCAGCAAAGAGTGATAATTTGGTTTCCTCATTACCTCTTCTAATTCCTTTAATTTTTTCCTAAGCTCTTACTGCCAAAGCTAGCATTTCTAATACAATATTGAATAGTAATGGTGATAGTGGGCAACCTTCCTGATCTTATTGGGAATGCTTGCAGTTTGTCCCCATTACATATGATGCTGACTGCTGGTTTTAAATAGATGCTACTGATTATTTTAAGGAAAAGACCATTTATTCCTATACTCTCAAGTGTTTTTAATAGGAATGGATGTTGGATTTTGTCAAATGCTTTTTCTGCATCTATTGAGATGATCATATGGTTTTTGTTAATTTGGTTCTTAATATGGCCAATTATACTGATAGTTTTCCTAATATTGAACCAGCCCTGCATTCCTGCTATAAATCCTACTTGATCATAGTGTATTCTCCTGGGGATGATTTTCTGTAGTCTTTTTGTTAATATCTTATTTAAGATTTTAGGATAAATATTCATTAGGTTGATTGGTCTATAATTTTCTTTCTCTGTTTTCAACCTACCTGGTTTAGGTATCTGTGTCATAAAAGCAATTTGGTAGGACGCCTTCACTGCCTATTTTTTTCAAATAATTTATATAGAATTGGGGCTAATTGGTCTTTAAATGTTTCATAGAATTCACATGTAAATCCATCTGGTCCTGGGTATTTTTTCTTAGGAAGTTGATTAATAGTTTGTTCTATTTCTTTTTCTGAAATAGGACTATTTTTAAAATTACTTTTTATTGACAGAACTCATGCCAGAGTAATTTTTTACAACATTATCCCTTGCACTCACTTCTGTTCCGATTTTTCCCCTCCCTCCCTGCACTCCCTCCCCCAGATGGCAAGCAGTCCTATACATGTTAAATATGCCACAGTATAGATACGATATATGTGTGCAGAACCAAACAGTTATCTTGTTGCACAGGGAGAATTGTATTCAGAAGGTAGAAATAACCCAGGAAGAAAAACAAAAATGCAAACAGTTTACATTCATTTCTGAAATGGGACTATTTAAGCAATTTACTTCCTACTCTGTTAATCTGGGAAGCCTATAGTTTTGGAGGTCGTCATCCATTTCACTTAGGTTATCAAATTTATTGGCATAAAATTAGACAAAGCAACTCCTTATTATTGCTCTAATTTCCTCTTCATTAGTGGAAAGTTTCCCCTTTTACTTTTTAAGATTAACAATTTGATTTTCCTCTTTCCTTTTTCTAATCAGATTTACCAAAGGTTTATCTATTTTATTGTTTTTTTTTTTCATAAAACCAACTCTTAGTTTTATTTATTAATTCAATAGTTTTTTTTTTTTTACTTTCAATATTATTATTTTCTCCTTTTAATTTTAGAATTTCAAGTTTAGTATTTGATTAGGGGTTTTTAATTTGGTCTTTTTCTAGCTTTTTAAGTTGCAACCCCAATTCATTGATCTTCTCTTTCTCTATTTTATTCAAGTAAGCCTCTAAAGGTATAAATTTGCCCTTATTACCGCTTTGGCTGCATCCCACAGATTTTGGTATGATGTCTCATCATTGTCATTATCTTGAGTGAAATTATTAATTGTGTCTATAATTTGCTGTTTCACCCAATCATTCTTTAGGATGAGATTATTTAGTTTCCAATTACTTTTTGGTCTATTTTCTCCTAGCTTTTTGTTGAATGTAGTTTTTATTGCATTGTGATCTTAAACAGATACATTTACTACTTTTGCCTTTCAGCATTTAATTTTGAGGCCTTTATGTCCTAATATATGGTCAATTTTTATACGGGTCCCATGACCTGCTGAGAAAAAAGTGTACTCCTTTCTGTCTCCATTCAGTTTTCTCCAAAGATCTTACCTAACTTTTCTAATATTCTATTTACCTCTTTAACTTCTTTTTTATTTGTTTTGTGGTTTTATCTAATCTGATTTATCTAATTCTGAGAGTACTAGGTTGAGATCTCCCACTATTATAATATTTCTATTTCTTCTTGCAATTCTCTTAACTTCTCCTTTAGGAATTTACATGCTATACCACTTGGTGCATATATTGTTTATATCGATATTGCTTCATTATCTGTGCTACCCTTTAGCAAGATATAATTTCCTTCCTTTTCTCTTTTAATTTGATCAAGTTTTGCTTTTGCTTGATCTGCAATAAAGATGGCTACCCCTGCTTTTTTTTTTTTTTTAACTTCACCTGAAGCATAATAGATTCTGCTCCAGCCTTTTACCTTTATTCTGTATGTATCTCCCTACATTAAATGTGTTTCCTGTAAACAACATATTGTAGAGTTGTGGCTTTTGATCCAGTCTGCTATTTGCCTGCTCTTCATGGTAGAGTTCATCCCATTCACATTTATGTTTAAAATTACTAATTCTGTATTTCCTGACATTTTATTATCCCCAGATTATACTTTTCTTTTTCTTTCCCTCCTTATCCCTTCTACAGTATTAAACTCATGGGTACCACTTGCCTCATGCAGCTCTCCCTCTTTAGAATCCTTCCCACCCCCTTTCAGTCCCTTCCCTTTTCATATACCTTTTCCTTATTATTTTTGTATTCCCTTTTATTTATTCTATTCTTTGCCTTTTCCCTTTTACTCTCCTACTTTTTAATGAGGTGAGAAAAGTTTCTATGTAAATCAAATATTTCTAATATTTTCTCTTTCAGCCAAATCTGATGAGAGGAAGATTCCTCTCCCTCCCTTAATTCCCTCAGATATCATAGGTTTCTTTTGCCTTTTTGTGAAATGTAATTTCCCTCTTTTTACATACTCTTTTCTCTTTTTCTGAAACAATCCCCTTTCTACTTCTAATTCTCTTTTTTTGATATTATAACAGCAAAATCAAATTATACACACGCTCTTTATGTATGCCTGTGACAGAAATACAGTTCTCAAGAGTTCTTTTTATCTTTTTTATTCTTCTCTTGAATCCTATATTTGGAGGTTAATTTTTTGTTCAGCTCTGGTTTTTTCATTACCAATCAATGGAATTCACATGTTTCACTGAATGTCCATCTTCTTCTCTGGAAGAAATGCTCAGCTTAGCTGGGTAGTTTATTCTTGGCTACATTCCAAGTTCTTTTGCCTTTCAGAATATCAGATTCCTGGCATTATGATCCTTTAATGTGGAAGCAGCTAGATCCTGAGTGATCTTCATTGTGGCTCCTCAGTATTTAAATTGTTTTTTTTTTGTTGTTATTGTTGTTGTTTTTTGTTTTTTCTGGCTGCTTGTAACATTTTTCCTTAGTCTGATAGTTCTGAAATTTAGCCACAAATTTAGCCTTGGATTTTTTATTTTAGGATCTCTTTCAGAAGGTGTTGATGAATTTTTTCAATGTCTGTTTTACCTCCTGATTCTATTATATCTGTTCAGTTCTCTTTGATGATTTCCTGAAAAAGAGTGTCTAGGCTCTTTTTTTTTTTCATCATGATTTACATGGAGTCCAGTAATCCTTAGATTATCTCTCCTAGATCTATTTTCCAGGTCTGTTATTTTCCCAAGTGTATCTCCTTGAGTCATTCATTTTCATTTGTTCAATTTTGATTTTTAATGAATTATTTTTTCATTTACTTTTTTTTAAATTTATTTTTGTAATTGTCCAATTGAATTTTTAAATGAGTTGTTTTGTTCTATGGAATTTTTTTTTTTATCATTTTGCCAGTTTTATTTTTTGAGGAGTTATTTTCTTTTACCAATTCACTAATTCTATTTTCCAGGGAGTTGATTTCTTTTTCTACACTATCTTTTAATGAATTACATGTATTATCCAGACCATCTTGCAAAGTTTCCCTTTCCTTTCCCCATTTTTCTTCTAGCTCTTTTTAAAGAGCCTTTTTTATTTTTTCATTTTCATTTTTCTTTGTGTGGTGGGGAGGACAGATAATAACCCTCCCTTGGGGTTTCATTTATAGACAAGCTGTTTTTAGTCTTCTTTTTCAGTATAAAAACTATCTATTGTTAAAGCTCAGTTTGCCTTTTTACTCATTTTAACAACAACAAAAAATAAAAAATAAAAAAGGAAGGAATGAAGGAAAGAAGCAAGGAAGGAAAGAAGGAAGAAAGGCAGGAAGGGACAGAGGGAGGGAGAGAGGGAGGAAAGGAGGGAGGAAGAAAAAATCTGCAGTCTGCTTTTGGGGCAATGTCGGTTACCGAGCTTCCTCAACACACAACAGGAAGTAGCAGCGAAGCAGCAGTGGGACATCAATGGCTGCACTGAGATCAGCCTCTATGCTGGGATCAGCATCTGGGCTGGTATCAGCAGTTGTGTACTAAGATTATGCTGAGTCCCTCCCAGTGCTGGATGGGTGTAGCCAGGTCCTGAGACTCCAGCATTTGGGGATTATAGTCTTTGCCCCCTGTATTTATAGCTTCTCTGCTGATGTACTAGGTTGCTGCCAGGGCAGAGTAACTGTCAGAGTAACTCACAGTGTGATAAAGTTCTCCCCACAAATTTTCAGCTGGCAAAGACCACACCCTACTCCCTCTCCAGTCTGCTCAGCATGATATGTTTTCCATTCTTTCACTGACTATCGGTCTGAGTCTGCACCTGGTTTAGCCCTATTGTGTCCCCATACGTGAGCAAAAACAGATATTTTCTGGTGAACAGAAGATAGTCGGTAATGTGTGATCTCCCAATATTCATGGGTTTTAGGAGAGCTCAGAAAGATGTGTGTATACTCTCTACCATCTTGGCTCTGCCCCCTCCCCCACCCTGTAGTCTGTCTTTTATCCATATTGTAGTAGACACCTTTTCAGGATTTACTTTTGCAATACCAGCAGCAAAAAAGACAGCCTTAGTGGTCACTTAATTCCTTATACAAGCTTTTGCAATTATGGGTATGTCACAAGCAATAAAAACAGATAATGGACCTGCATATACTTCTCAACATTTTGCACACTTTTATGCACAATATAAGATTTTAGATACCACTACCATATCTTTTAATCCTCAAGGACAGACAATAGTAGATAGGACAACCAAAGACATCAATATACTCCTCCAAAAACAAAAGAAAGGAGGAGCCACAGGCAACCCTAGAGAAGTTCTAAATTTAGCTCTCTAACCATTTTTTTTTTTTTTGATTTTTGATAAAGATCTACTGGCTCCAATAGTTGGGTTTTATAACCCCCTGGAAGAGCAGTGTCCAGTGTGAGCAGCTCCATTATCTTTATATAATCACCAGGTGATGTGTAGAGACCCAGAAAGGAGTGAACGGAAGAAACCAGATCGTTTTGGGGAGAGGGTTTGCTTGCATCTCTAAAGATGGAAGAGGAATCAGAGAGGTGCCAATGACCCAGATTCACCTTGTCCAGCAGAGAGAGACAGAAAAAGAGAAGATTCTTGAAACAAAGGAAAAGACCCAAGAAACATCTGATGGTTCCATTTCTGACTACATGTATCAATGAACAACAAAAAATGTTAATGAGACTCTTACAGGACTACAAAATCTTCAGGAATCATTGTATTCCCTGACACATGATGCAACTGTTACAGGACTTCAAAACTTGCAGGAATAATTGGATTCCGTGACACATGAAATAATGAACAATAGATTGGATTGGGACTATCTTTTGGCTGCTGAAGGAGATGTATGTGTGATTGTTATTTATACACTCCACTTCTAGGACTTATGGAAATATATAATTCCTCATATTGATTCACGCTGTTCATTACATCACTACTAGCCTATATTATATTACTATGTGCTTGTGTAATACTTCCCATGCTGATGGATTTATGTATACCTGTTTCAAGTAAGACCCTTCAATCCAGAGGAAACCTGCTAACAATATCTAGATTGGTATTCTCACCCAGAAGTCAGGGATGGGGTGACCACCTGTGTTCTAAAACAAAAGAAAGTGGGAGATGCAGAGGGCTGGAACTCTGAAGAAGTACACTTGAAACAAGTTGTTAACTCAATGGAATTGATGAGATGATGATTCTCTAGTTCACATATATACTTTGTACTTAGTATGGTGATGTAATAGTTCTCTAGTTCACCCAGTATGCTTTCATGATGTAATTGTACTAAGGTATATATGGGCTTAGAAGGATTAGAAATGAGACATTCTATCTTTGATCATTCTGGTGGCTCACCTGTTTTTAATGTTTTCACTTCTCTTCTTTAGAAGTCAGAGAGGGCTTGATCACCTCCTACCTGGTGTTTTCACCTCTCTTCCTGAGACATCATGGAGGGCATACAACATGTGTTCTAAAACAAAAGAAAGCGGGAAAGGTAGAGGCCCAGAACTCTGGAGAAGTATACTTGAAACAAGCATACTTATAACAAGGTGTTAACTGTTATAATATGGGAACTGTTGGAATACAAGGGAGCCACCTGACAGTGGTTGCTGAAGATCCAAACCATACCTGCAGAATGGATCTCCTCTTGTGAGAGAATGTTACAAGGAGACTGAGAGGCAATTGCTGTTTTCTGACCTCTCTGACTGAGAGGATGTTGCATTGTCTGATCTCTCTTCTCTTCCCTCTTCCTCCAATTTATTTCATTCCCAGTCCATAACATCTGTGTCAGCAAAGGCTGCCCTGCAATTCCTTCAGATGCTATGATCCACAGTTGTGGAGGCTCTCAGAGAATTGACCTATCCCTAAATAGTTAACTCAGTGGAATTAATGAGATAATGGTTCTCTAGTTCACATATATTTAGTATGATATAATGATATAATCACTCTAGTTGGCATATGTAATTGTAATAATGTATTTAAGGACTGAGAGAACTGGGGACTGAGTCAGTCAGTCAAAGTGAAAAGACTCTGAAGAAGTCAGACTGGGACAGACTGTGAAGGAGAGAACCTCGTGATGACTATCCTGCTGAGACCAAGGCCCTATCCAGAGGACCTACAGAAAGCTAGCCTAGACATTACAGATATGGAATATTTGTTAACACAATATCCCTTTTTTAACATAACTTTATGAACATAAGCAGAAATTGAAGTGAGATAAGCAGAGAAACCCTGTTCAAAATTGTCCATCAAAATTGCAATAAAACTGTTCTAATATTTTGGGATTAGAAAATACATGTAACTTATACATATATTCTTTATTACCTAACCTTCTGAACGAAGCTCCTCAACATTATACTAACCAAGTAAGCAGGAACTATTCACGACGAGCATCATAGTCAGGATTTTGTGAATATATTGTTGTAATAACTAAAATGGTATTAAAATTAAGCTAAAATATAAAATTCAACATAAACAGGGTTATATAAAAATCTTTTTAAAGATCATACTTAATTACAGATGTATACATGCATGGATTTTTACTATTTCTTTGTTCTATCCATAAATACTTTGCAATAAAAATCAGAGAAAATTTAATAGGATACCAATATGAACCTATGTGTAATTACTTCTCAAGTTGTTCTTGAAATCCAGGGATCTCTCAAGAAGAGCCTTCCTCCTCCAACTGGTAAATGGTCAAAGGGTATGAAAAGACAATTTTAAGAAGAAGAAATTAAAACTATTTCTAGTCACATGAAAAGGTGCTCCAAAATCACTATTGATCAGAGAAATGCAAATTAAGATAACTGAGATATCACTATATACCTCTCAGATTGGCTAAGATGACAGGAGAAGATAATGATGGATGTTGGAGGGGATGTGGGAAAATTGGGACACTGATATATTGTTGATGGAATTGTAAACAAATCCAACCATTCTGGAGAACCATTTGGAACTATGGTCAAAAAGTTATCAAACTATGCATACCCTTTGATCCAGCAGTGTTACTACTGGGCTTATATCCCAAAGAGATCTCAAAGAAGGGAAAGGGACCCACATGTACAAAAATGTTTGTGGCAGTCCTTTCCGTAGTGTCTAGAAACTGGAAACTGAATGGATGCCCATCAATTGGAGAATGGATGAATAAATTATGGTATATGAATGTTATGGAATATTATTGTTCTGTAAGAAATGACCAGCAGGATGATTTCAGAAAGGCCTGGAGAGATTTACATGAACTCATGCTAAATGAAATGAGCAGAAGCTAGAGATCATTATAGAGAGCAACAACAGGACTATAAGATAGTCAATTCTGATAGATGTGGCTCTCTTCAACAATGAGTTGATTCAAACCCATTCCAATTGTCCAGTAAGGAAGAGAGCCATCTACACCCAGAGAGAGGACTATGGGAACTGAGTGTGAACCACAACATAGTATTTTCAATCTTTCTGTTATTGTTTGTTTACATTTTTTGTTTTCTTTCTCAGGTTTTTTTTTTCTTTCTAGATGCAGCAAAATAACTATATAAATATGTTTATGTATATGTATACTTGATTTAACATATAATTTAACATATTTAACATGTATTAGACAACCTGCAATCTAGGAGAGAGGATGGGGGAAGAGGGGAAAATTTGGAACAGAAGATTTTATTAGGGTCAATGTTGAAAAAATTACCATGCATATGTTTTGTAAGTAAAAAGATATAATAAAAATAATTAAAAAATTAAAAAATAACTGTCTTCCTCTTTGAAGACTGCTTCACATTTGACACTAATAAAAGCAGTAAATTGAAATTATTACTGAAACGTCCAGAATGTGAACTTGCTTCTGTATTTCTTAAACATCTCATAGATGAAATACCTATTGTTGCCAAATTGAAACCCAGTTGTCTTGAAAGAGACTGTTTTACTGGATTAAACTACAAATGAGACCTACTATTCTGTGACAACACAAAGAAATAATTCAACAGTTACAATGTTATTCTATTGTTAGTCATTTTGCATTCCCTTCAAAGATTTTTTAATTGATAAGCATAGCTGTAATATCACCACTCAATCATAATTCTATAAATGGTTTAATGAAGCAGAGCAAGTTCTTGCTTCCTTCTGCCTACTTTCCTAATTCCCAAAAATATTAGGTAATGTGAAAATGATTAGAGATGCAAGGTGTATATTAATTGAAAATATTTTAATTACTTCAAATGTAAGATCAAGATAATAAATTTATGCACACAAAGTCTGGGGAAATTTAGATCAGCATCATAAGATCAGATCACAGCATCACATTTAAGAAGTATATCATAGTACAGAGTAGAAAACTACAAGCTATAAGTAATTCAAGATATTTGCATTCATTAAAGTGTCCTCTGGTATAGTACAATGAACTAGATTAGATGGGAGTCTCACAATCTTTGCTTAGCCTCTAGTCCTCCCATTTACTTATGCAGATCACAAACTTTGTGATCTTAAGAAACCGTCTTAACTATTCTGATCTTAATGTCTCTATATTACTAGAAAATTATTTTGACTATGCTGATGAGTGTAAAAACCAATTAAAATAGGTACTTTTAGAAATAAAGAATATATATCTATATATATGTATGTGTGTATATATACATATATACAGTATGTATATACACATATGTGTGTATATATGTATATAGGTACTCTGGCTAGGAAAGTGATCAAAGAATCATATAAAAAGATTAAAAAAAAACTATAGACTGATATATGGAAAGCATAAAAATGTAATTTTCCTGACTTTGAGGCATGACACCCTGGAGGTCATAAGTACTAAACAAAATAAAGTGTCACTTTTACATAAATACTTCCATTTTTTTATTTTAAACATAAATGCAATATTGGAAAAGGAATATATATATATATATAATATATATATATATATATATATATATATATATATATATATATATATATATATATTGCCATGTGCAAAGCAAAACATGAGAGGATTCAAAATATAAAGCAATTAATTTCCATTTCAAGAGGGTCTATATAATAAGGATTACACATTGTGGTCAGAGCAAGATCTATGGGAGCTGTAATTTTTTGATGTTAACAACGTAGTATGAACTTAGGTGGGGTCACTCTTTTTCTAGTTTCCACACTTAGAGCTAACACTTCTTCTGGCTCTGGAATTACGTGCAGGTCTCCCACTTTTTATAGATACAATTACTAATGTTTGCTTCTGTTTTGAAATTAAGATCAGGGTCCCTTCTTCCCCATGAGTGAGTAAAATCACTCCTTACCACCCAGGATCAAGCTCTCCTCCCCTCCCCTACCTCTTACAAATGCTATTGTTCCTCTTGGCCCTGAGGAGAGCAATTTGGAAGTGCATTTAGGCAATGCTACAGACTCTAACCTTAGCACCCTCTAAACGTCTCCTATAGCCTCCTTCTGACAATTTGATTGCCACCCACCACAAACACACTTTCTGTGTCTAAAAACTCCTGAAGCTGCTGCTGTCACTAGTGTTGTTATTCCCAATGTACTGGTTAAGCTATCTGTGCTGTGCTCCCTATGCTTATAATTCTTCTAGTAAGACATACATTTCCTGCTCACATCCTCAAGCATCTTCCCTGGAAAACTATTTTCATCCAACCTTTTGTTCATTCTTCTACTCCAAAATTCAGTTAAAAATTTTCAGAGGAGAATTTGAAAAACTTCCACTGAGTGCTTCTCTATTCGACCATCTTGATTCTGTCTCCCAAATCCTTGTTCTTGAGGAACTTGTATAGGAACTTAATTGGGAAATGGAACACAATGGGAGACTGCAGATTCAGGCAGATTTAAAAATCTGAAAATCCCAAGGAGTCGGTGTCAGGGCTATTACTGCCAGTTCTTGGTAGTCTGGAGAGTACTGTGACAGGGAATATAGTAAAGCCCTATGGTCTTCCATCTTACCAAAACGATTATAACTTGTGACTTTCTACTTTTCTAAATTTTATGAGCATCTATATCTCCTTAGGTTTGTGAAGGGGTGGGGCAGAACCTTGAGGGACCTGGTTCCACCATTTCAGGTAGGACCTGAGGAAAATGGCAAAGGGGACATCTATAGGAATGTTGGGAGAACAAGCCAAGCTCTGTCCCACTATGGACTTAAGGCAAGTAGTGCTAATAACAATTGTACTACATATCTCATCTCTCTTCTCTCTCTCTCTCTCTGTCTCTCTTTCTCTCTCTCTCTTCTCTCTCTCTTACCCTGCCTTCTTTCGATACAGATATTTACATCTACTTATAAATAAAATATATGTGTATGCATTTTGTGAGCTTTAATATGATTAGACTTATTGTACCTCATCTTTTCTACTTTATCATTTGGCAACACTATCTACCACTAACAGTTATTCCCTCATCTATCATGGTGATTTTCCCCCATAGTATTCTGGTTCTGATAGACATTCTTTGAGTGAACATGTTATTATTCAATCTTTTGGATTATGTGAACTGCTTTTAAGACTACTTTTTCACAATAAGAGTAAATGGAATAGACTTTGCTCAGCAATTTATTGTGAAAACTTCCTCCTCATTCCTTTGCTCTCTCCCCTTCTTAGCTATTACTTTTCAGGTTTACTATTTCAATGCTTATTAGACAAGTGAATAAGATTTTCTGTGAGCATTCACATAAATCAAAAGGAACATATTCCCCAAAATTTTAGGACTACATGCAATATTGATCTTGTAAATTGTTTTTAAAATCTATTGGGAGGGAAGATTCTGGGAAGATGGAGGAATAGTCTAGTAAATTTCAAGCTTTCCCAATTTCCCCCACAGACAGAATAAATTTGCACCTCAAAGCCAACATAGATTCATAAAAAATCAAGATTAGGTAGAACAGGGATCCTCCTGACACAACCCAAGAAGATCCAAAGCAAGACTGGAGAAGATCCAAAGAAAAACTTGGGGCAGGGATTAACCCATGTGAAGTGCAAACACCTCTGGGCTAGCTCCACGAAAATGCAAAGTGGGAATCCCTGGGGTAAACTGGGTATAACTTGAGCCTAAGAGGGAACCACAGAAACTGTCACCTCCTGGACTGTTTGTAGAGTCAGGTGAATCCAGGAAGAGCAAGTTAACCTTAACTGATTAGAAACAACAAGCCCAGTTGTGTTGCTGAGACATAGCCTTGGGTTGGAGGGAACTGGTATACCAATGAGTGCAGAGGCAAGGAGGCAGGAATCCTGCTAGCTGCAGGTACATGCTGGAAGGTGGAGCTTTTGGTTTGGGGTTTCTGGTCAGAGAACAGAGCTGAAGTGAAACCAGAGAAAACATCCCCACCCCAGAATAAGAGATGCTTACATTAACTTCTTATTTTGAAAAATGAATTGGCAAAGAAGAAAGAATTCCACCATAGAAACATACTATGGGAACAGGGAAGACCATGGTTCATCTTTAGAGGAGGACACTGAAGTTAAAAAAAGAAAGCATGGTATGTTTGTGTGTGTGTGTGTGTGTGTGTGTGTGTGTGTGTGTGTGCGTGTGTGTGTGTGTGTATGCGAGCGTGCACACACATATATACATTATATTACATATTATATGTATATATGAATTGTTCCCTATTTAACACATCTTCATGGGAATAGATTTTTTGAACTATAACCCTTTTTCCCCAATCTATCTGTTCTTCCTCTGCATTTCATGCATATAGCATAATTACTATTTTTATCTTTTCCTAAACAATATTGCTTTTAAGAGTCAGATCATAATCAGCTCTTCCCTAGTCTTTCTTTTGAACTATCCAATTACTGTTGTGAATCTTAGATGTATGATTTATATTTCCATACATAAAACATAAACTGTCCTCGTTCACTCTTTTAGAATTAGTTTTTTATATTGGCTCCTATATGTTAAATTTTTCATTGAATTCAAGTTTCATTGAGATGAAATATTGAAAATATATGAGTTCACTGAAGATTCCTTTCCCTTCCCCTGCATTTTTTAATATTATGCTTATTTTTTTTTTAGACATGATGTTTTCTGGCTGCAAATCTAGTTCTTTTGATTGTTGATGTATAATATTCCAGGACCTGAGCTATATTATTGTAATTGCTTATAAATTCTATACAATTCTACTTATAGCTCCAACATATTTTGAATTGTTTTTGTTTATTGTTGCTTTTTGTTTATTTTTTGTAAAATTTTCTCTTTAATTAAGGGTTTCAAAATTTAGCAATAATTTTGTTTTCCCATGTAGGATCTCTTTGAGGTGATGATTGATTTATTTTTCTATTTCAACTTTAACCTCATGTTCTATCACTTCAGGACACTTTTCTTTCATTACTTCTAGTATTATTATGTCAAGATTTGGTCACAGCTTTCAATTAGAACAATTATTCTTATATTTTTTTCTTTTTGATCTATTCTCCGGATTTGTTGTTTTTTGTAAAATGTTTCATATTATCTTCTATTTTTTTTTCATTCTTTATATTTTATTTTGCTATTTCTTGGTCTCTTATAACTTCACTGGCTTTCCCTGGTCCAATTCTAATTTTCAAAGAATTTATTTCTTTATGGCTCTGGATCTCCTTTTTCTTGTTGGTTGACACTCTTTTCATAATCTTATTTTTCTTGGATAATTCTTGTTTTGTTGTTTTGTTTTTCCTCAATATCTCCAATATGTTTTAGTCTTTTAAAATTATTTTATAAATTATTTCTGGGAAATAGCTATTTAAACATTAAGCTTTGGGTTTAGGAAAGGCTTTTTTTTTCTTTTTTTTACTTCAGTGTATTACTCCAAAGATGAACCCTAGTCCTTCCTAATTCCATAGTAAATTTCTATGGTTGCTCTCTTTCTCTTCTGCCTGTTCATTTTTTCAAAAAGAACTTTTAGTTCTTTAATTGGGCTCTACTCTTCTATAAATGCCAGCAGCCAGCAGCTTCCCTGCCCTACTGCTTCTACATTTACTGAATGTCCTTATCCAGTGCTTTAGTTTTAGCAGTACAGCTGGGCCTGACATATCTAATCAGTCAAGGTTCCCTCAATCTTTCCAGACCCCTGACTCAGGGTGACCTGTGGTTCAGGCTGACGCTACTTTGGAACACAGTTAGCCTCAAGACTCCCTGCTTTCTGTTTCTGTGGAGCTATCCTGGAGGTGTTTATACTTCACAAGGGTTAAAGTCTTGGGGGTCTTTCCTTCAACCTTTTTGGTTTGTCCCAGAGGATCCCTGTTCTGTCCCATCTCATTTACTTTCACCAGTTTATGTTCACACTGAGGCACAATTTTGTTTTATTTTGGGAGAAAATCAGGAGAGCTCAGAATTTCCAAATCTACGTAATTATCTTCTCAGAATCATCCTAATGTCATTTTCATGACAAAATATCATTTGCTCATGTTGAACTATTTGAAAGCAATATGGAATTTAGTTACAAGATTTTTTTTTTCCCTTTGTTCTTGTTGTCTGTGAAAATACTGGTCATTGATACTCCTACTCTCTTCAGCAGTTGCTTCTCAGGAAAGTAGACCAATGATTTAAGTGGGAATGATTGGATGAAATGATCCTATTACCACCGCACCTGCACCTGCATGCCTTTCTATGGTAAGTGTTCAACTATTGCTATGGTCAATAACTAGAGTAGTTGTCCCTTTCCCCACAGTTACTTATTTCCTCATTGATGGTTGGTGGCTTGATTTGGGATAAAGATTCCTTCTGTTTCAGATTGGCTCATTTTTCTGCCTCAGGGGTATTGATGGCAGACTCCTTCCTAAGTGATATTTTTCATATGATGGCTTCATGTACTGTAGTGGAAACAAGGATAATATAGAAGGCATTTCTTTTCCTCAGGTCTTTGACTTCAAAATTATGCATTATTTCCTTCATAAATTGAAACAAGGTGGTTATAGGGGTGGAAGTAATGGAAATTTCACCTGCCTTGCTGATATCATCTGTGATCCCTCAAGTACATTGTAGCATTGCTACTTTGTCTAGGATAGATTCCTTTCAATTTATTAGCAGTATGAATTATCTTCTATCCAGAAAGTTTACATTCATATGAAAGTCCAGTGATTTTCATAACTGAACTTCATATAATGATTTGAGATGTGTAAAGTTCTTATGAAGATTATCTGATTTGAAATTCATAACAACTATTGATACCACAAAGAATCATTCTCTTTTTCTTAGATGAGATAACTAAGTCTCAAAGAATGACTTGATTATAGTCACACATGATACATGTCCAAAGTATTCTCTGTACTATATCTGATTTCAAATCCAATATCTTTGAATTTAGGACATGACATTTTTACTCCCAATGTAAGCACTTTTTTTTTTCAGAAATAAAGGCATAATTAATAAATAATAAAATAAAATAAATATACTCCACTGATAAGGAACAAAATTTGCTTCTTACCAGTATCTTCTGAAAACAGTTTTTCCTCTTACTTTGTAGAATTCTGATCCAATTTTTATAAGGTGTCCTAATTTCACTGGTTAGGGCATTAGTTTCTGTTCCTATCATGTTCTTCACCCCCAAGCAAAAATCTGATTTTTCCTCCATGTACTTTGTTTCTCTCCCTGATGCACATTTCTGCCTGCCAAATCATTATTTATTTCTTACTATGAGCAAATCATTAAAATATTCTTTCAATATTTTTTTCAGTTATAATTCTTTTATCTAATTTACATTTACTTCTCTTGGAAGCTATGAGGAGTAAGATTTTCCATTGCTGATTATGAAAAAGTTAAATCCCACCAAAGTATTATCATCAATATCTGAGAATTTTGTAAAAAAAAATAATATTTCTATTAATTGTTTTGTTGCATCTTTTTTTTTCCCATTTTGCTCTTTTTCTTTTTCTTTCTTAAAATATTATGTTATATGGATAACTATGTGGGAGGGGTAAAGTTCAGGAGAACTATTATATAAAACAAAACAAGATATGAATAAAATTACTTTTTAAATGGACTATTATATAATACCTTTAAAGAAACACATTTGCCAACAAATATGATCTGAGATCTAGGCATTATGAAATTGTAATGTGATAAAGTGATCTTCTTCTTTACATGTTATGCTTTTTGGTAGCATATAAACTGTATCTACTATATCCACATTTTGTTTTACTAAAGCCATGAGCTAAGTAGAGGGTAAATATAAATAGAAAAGTAAAGACACTAAAATTTAAAATAGCTTGTCCAAGATCACACTGCAGATAGATGACAAGGAGCAAATTGAACATAGTTGACTTTATTGCCAGACTAATATTCTAGTATAAAATAATTCCCACAGTGTGGTTTGCAGAATATATCAAAGTAGTCTGTTAAGGTCCTTCAGGAGGTCTGTTAGATTGTCTGAAATATAAAAAGTAGATTTTTGCTTCCATTTTGGAGGGAGGAATTTTTGTGAAGATATGAATAGAGGCTATTCCCTGTTTCCAGCTTTTAAACACACATACACACACACACACACACACACACACACACACACACACATACACACACACACATTTCACCTGTGGGTGAATATAATACAAATTAGAAAATAAAGAACAAGTCTTCAACATGACTAATTTATGTAGTGCAAACTTTAAAAAAAAAAAAAAAAACACTGTAGTATATAATTATAGAAGTTCAAGAAATGTAAGAATTTTATCTAATTGGATTCCACAAACTTTTATTAAATGCATGCTATATACTGAGCACTATGCTACTTTAGCTATAAGGGCCTGTAAAGCTCAATGGTCATTTTTTCCCTAGTCATGTTCAGTTCTTTGTGATCCCATTTGATGTTTTCTTGGCAGAGATGCTGGAGTGGGTTGCTATTTCCTTTTATAATTTTTTTCCAGCTAATTTTACAAAGGAGGAAACTGAGGCAAACAGGGTTAAGTGACTTGCCTAGGGTCACAAATTAGGAAGCCAGATTTGAACTTAGGAAGATGAATCTTCTTAATTACAGGCTCAGCATTATATCCACTGTGCCATCTAGCTGCAACCTCATAGCCATCAAATCTTTATTTATTAAGTGCCTTATGGAAGTCTTCAAGTTGTTCAGTATCCAGTCCCCCAAGGTCACTATATCATTCTCAAACACATTCCCTCAAGATATAATAGGTTCCAGGAGACAGTCTCTTTCTCCCAGCATAATATCAGCTTTATACCTTGATTGGATGATCTCACTCAAAGTTCTCTGGGGATTCTATATTCTCAGAACAGGTAGTTCTTACATTACCATAAGCAGAAAGGCAGAGCAGTTAATCTGTAAGGAAGGAAGGTACATACCACCTGAGTCAACACAGACTCCTTCTTGATCATTATTGGTGATACCGTGTTTCCCCGATAATAAGACACTGTCTTATTAATTTTTTTTGGACAGAAAAACCACCAGAGGGCTTATTTTCAGGGGAGGGCTTATGTTAATGAACATTGACAGCAATTTTAATAAACAGGTAAATGTGAACAAAAAAAAGTACCTTTATTTAATAATGATCATGTCATCTTCTTCAACAACATCATCATAAGTGTCCATACCCTGAATTCCATCCTGGATGTCTTGCGCCTCTCTTTCCTTCAGAAGAAGTGGACCCTATCTGTCATGTCCAGCAATATAGCTCTCTTTAAATGAACATGTCTTGTCCAGGTAACCTGCTCGTAGTGCCTTGGAGACACAGCTGTCAGTAATTTTATCCCATGGCTTCTTCACCCAAGTCACGATTTCTTACAGACAGGGCTTCACAAAGTTTCCACGCTGATTTCTTTCCATTCTATTTTCAGTGTAGTCATTGACTTCCATGTGCAAATGGTCCTTGAATGGCTTGTTTATTGCAATATCAAGGGTGTGGAGATAGGCAGTCATTCCTGCAGGAATCATTACTTGATCTATTCTTCTCTCTGAAAGGAAGTTCTTCATTTCTTTAGCACGGGGAGTGCTGGCTGCATCCCAGATTATCAGACCTCTTTGGTTACCTCGCATAACAAGTGTCAGCATTAAATCAACCCACTTTCTTATAACGGCTTGTGTACACCAGGCTTTTTCGATTTCAAGAACGTAAATCTTTCTTGCCCTTACTGATGATTAGAGGTGTGGCTTTCTTTCCATCCAAATGAATTGCCAAAACACAGGTGATCCGTGCACTTTCATAGCCAGTGGTGGGAATGTAGATTGACGTTGCACCCCTGTGATGAATTGTTGTTTGAGATCCTTGTCCCATAAACACTGCAGTTTCATCCATAGCAATCATATTGCAAGTTTGGTACTTGGAAATGTTGATCCTATCAATAAAGGACTTGAATGCAAGTGCATGTTTAATAACTTCAGCATCTTCCAGCTTAAACAGTGTTGCTGATCTTCTTAGGGACAGTTCATACCATTGAAGGAAACCATCCAACCAGTGTTGTGATGCTTTGAATCCTTCTGAGACCATTTCACACTCTGGTGCCATTGAAAGGGCAAATGCTTGAATATCAGCCCTGCACACAACCAAGGCCTTTGCTCTCCTGTCAGCAATCCATTCACCAATGAGGATCTCCAAGTCAGGATATAAGGGTTGCCGACTTGATCCAGACCTGCGCTTTTTCCCTTTTCCCTCATCCACCTGTTGATTGAGGTTATTATAATCTGCTCTCCATTTTCTGACCATTCGAAGATCCAAAAGTTTTTCTTTACAGAAAACTGCAAGAGTCTTGCCATGTGACTCCTCTACAATTGCTTTCTTGTACTCAACAGTATAGCTCTTCCTTTTTGTACTCATGTCTGGGGGTCAAAACAGACAGAATAATAAAATTATAACCATCAGTCCTTCTTTTCACTCCATCATGCCCCTCAATAATGTTTTAACCCCATCATGCTCCCTGAGTGCTCCTTCTATCCTCCATGATGCCCCCTGAGTTCTTCTTTTATCCTCCATCATGCCCCTTTTATCCTCCATCATGCCCCCTCACTCCCGCTTACATACCAGTTTTTTATGTTGTCCTGCCTCAGCTCTCCTCCGCGGCACTGCTCTCAATGGCGCCAGCAAGAAAATCACTGGGGAAGAAAAGAATGATGCACTCACTGCTGCAGCTCTGATTGATTGGATGCAGCTTGGAGTGCGGCGTGCATTTCACCAGGGGAGGAGGAAGGACGGTGCATACAGAGGGTACCGTAATGTAGCGTGTAGCACAGGGGATCACCTTCACTACAGTAGCAATCTCAATAGGGCTTATTTTCAGGGGAGGGCTTATTTTAGAGGAATCTTACACAGTAAGGGGAGGGCTTATTTTCGGGATAGGTCTTATTATCAGAGAAACACAGTATGTTACTACCTATATATTCACAAGACATTTTCTCCCCATCACCCTTTGGTTCATATACAAATTTGATTCTTCAGATAGTCTGGTTCACTATTGTATAACAACATTGCGAAAACATTTGTTGACAACATAAATTTTTGGTAAGTCAGTAGCTTGGGATCATTTATTGTTGGAATCCTTACTAACTGCTAACTAATTAGAGTTGATCTAATCTTACAAGAAGATGTTTTGGGCAGAACCTGAAACAAGGTACTAAGTAGAACTAATTAATACAAGGCTTGTGTTCACACCTTTACTCATTGGAGTTCAATGAGTTCACACCTACCTTGAAGCTCTTTGGGAGCATAAATAGAGCTTCAATGGGCCAGTCAAGGAAGTTCTTCAGAGGAAGAAGCTACAAGTCGAGATTTCACCGGAATGACATGAAGAGCGGTGCTGGCTCTGGAGGCTGAAGAAAGCAGAGGCAGAAGCAAAGGACAAAGTGTCAAGAGCTCTTGGAACCAAGCAGAGAGATAGGCCTCTAAGCTAACTGGGCTATGTTGGAGATAATAAAAGATCTGAACTTTTATCACCTGGCTGCGTTTTGAGAAGAAAAAGCTCACCACATTTTGGCACCCGAACAGGGACCGATTCAGATCCATCTGAACTAGATCACAACATTTTGGCGCCCAACGTGTGGCTGACAGACCCCTCAGTGGATTTCAGTGGAAAAGCTACGATCCTGATTCAAGTGGAAAAGCTACGATCCTGATCCAGTGGAAAAGACTCTTCAACCCAGAAATTAGGGTGAGTGCAACAAAGAAATTTTGTTAAAAGAGTTAAAGTAGAATTTCATCTAAGATGGGACAGATATTTAGAAAACAGCCTGTTTCTGTTCAAGGAAAATGTTTAGAGAGCATTGTCAAAATTATGGAAAGCCAAGGTTTAATTATAAGTTTACAGCAAATCACTGAAATTTTACAAACTGTAAAGGACATATGTCCTTGTTTCTCTCTTGATAAGGAATTAGATCTAAATGAATGGAAATTGGTTGGAGAGGATCTTTGTCAATTCTATGATAAAAATGGGTCTAACTCAATAATTAATACATATAATGTAATACAATTGGCTATAAGAAGTTATTTAAGTGATAGAATGATGAAAAGGAAAGTACAGGAGGAAGTGCCAACTTTACTAGGTGAAAAGGAGGACGAATCAGATGAGAATGGAGTTAATTACAATTCTGAGTATGATACTTCACAGCAGGAGGAATTAGATGATTCCACATCTCATGACCCTTCCCCTGCAATTAACCCTTCATGTGTGGAACAAGGGGGAGGGAGAGAGACAGAAACACAGTCAGCTTCTCCTGTAAAGCAGAATTTGACAAGATTAGAAAAAGCATTAATTAAAGCAAAAAACGAAGGAGAAGATATATCTGATTTTATAAACGCATATCCTGTGATTGAAAGGATTGACTCTTCAGGTCAAAAAGAGAGAAGATACACTCCTTTTACTTTGGAAAAAATTAAAGATTTGAAAAAGGGTTGCACTCTTTATGGGGCTACATCATCTTATGTGAAGATGTTACTAGATAATTTGTCTTATGAAATCCTAACCCCGAATGATTGGAAATCCATCGCTAAAACATGTCTTGAACCGGGACAAAATTTATTGTGGCTTTCAGAGTTTCATGAATTATGTAGGATTCAAGCCCAACGCAATAGGCAAACAGGAACTATTGTACAAGTTGCTTTTGACCAACTAACTGGAGAAGGTGAGTATGCAGAGAGTTCAGAACAGATTTATTATCCCATAACAGTGTATGAGCAAATTTCTAAGGCTGCAATAAAAGCTTGGAATTCTCTCCCTGGACAGAAAGATGGAAATAATGCTTTCACAAAAATAGAGCAAGGTCCCAATGAACCTTTTGCAGATTTTGTGGGACGTTTACAAACAGCTGTAATAAGAACCATTGGAGATAATGCAGCAACAGAAATAATGACCAGACATCTGGCTAAGGAAAATGCCAATGAGGTTTGCAAAAGAATTATATGGGGGCTAGACAAAGATGCTCCTTTAGAGGAAATCATAAGACGCTGTGCCACAGTGGGCACAAATGCTTATTATGCCCAGACTATGATGAACATGGAAAGACAAGGTCCTTCTTGGCAGAGGAATTCTAGAGAAACTCGTCGATGTTTTCAGTGCGGAAAAAATGGACATTTGAGAGCTCATTGTAGATATGGAGATAGAGTGAGAAGACAGGGTGAGGGAAAACCCAAAACCCCATGTCCAAAATGTAACTTTCACTGGGGCTCTAAATGTATATTGACCAAGAGGAATGAGAGGCAGGGCCCAGCTCTAAAGTATCAATCAAAGGACAGGTGGGGCATGATAGCAGCTGAGGTTACACCCAGAGAGACTTTAGAAATTCAGAACTCTGATGTCATCAACCAACAGAAAAGCAATCAGGATTACAGTTGGGAAGAATACAGGCCTTTTAAGACAACAAGACAATATCCAATGCAAACAACTCCAATGTAATTACCAGATGATGAGGAGAAATCCCAAACTTGGTAAATAGAAGGGAATTAGATTAACTGCTTGGGGAAGAGGATCTGCTTATATTTCCACAGATGGAGAAAGAATCAAATGGCTGACAAGGAGACTGTTAAAAAAGACTTTTAAAATCTTCAGGAATCATTGGATTTCCTGACACAAGAGGAAACTGTTTTAGTTCTTGAAAAACCAGCAAGAATCACTGGGTTCCCTGAGATGAAAAATTGTTGATGAGACCTTTTGCAGTACTTCAGAGCTTACAGGAATTATTAGATTCCTGGCACATGAACTAATGGACAATGGATTGCTTATGGACTATTTCTAGGACTTATGGACATGTGTAAATCTTCAGGTTGATTCATGTTGTTACATTACTACTAGCCTGTGTTATATTGCTATGTGCTTATGTAAATTATGTATAATGCCTCCCATATTGATGGATTTATGTATACCATGTATATCGGTTACAAAGTTCTGGCCCATATTGATGGATTTATGTGTACCCCTTCAGAAACCCACTAATCTGATTAGATTTCCTATTTCCTTTGGTGTTTTCATCTAACAAAAGAAAGGGGGAGATGTTGGAATCCTTACTAACTGCTAACTAATTAGAGTTGATCTAATCTTACAAGAAGATGTTTTGGGCAGAACCTGAAACAAGGTACTAAGTAGAACTAATTAATACAAGGCTTGTGTTCACACCTTTACTCATTGGAGTTCAATGAGTTCACACCTACCTTGAAGCTCTTTGGGAGCATAAATAGAGCTTCAATGGGCCAGTCAAGGAAGTTCTTCAGAGGAAGAAGCTACAAGTTGAGATTTCACTGGAATGACATGAAGAGCGGTGCTGGCTCTGGAGGCTGAAGAAAGCAGAGGCAGAAGCAAAGGACAAAGTGTCAAGAGCTCTTGGAACCAAGCAGAGAGATAGGCCTCTAAGCTAACCGGGCTATATTGGAGATAATAAAAGATCTGAACTTTTATCACCTGGCTGTGTTTTGAGAAGAAAAAGCTCACCACAATTTATAGTGCATATAATTCCCAAAAGATCCTTTCTCTTTCTCCTAATCAATTCTAGATCCAACTCATTAGTTTATTATCCAGTATAGTTAATGACCGCTTCAATTAAGTGCATAGAGAAATGTGGAATATAGGTGTTTATCATCCATTCAGGGTTGTTGTTATTGCTTTTTTTTGTTTGTTTGTTTTTTTAAATATGGATTGTAGGTGGTGCAATAAATAGAGCACCGGTCCTGAAATCAGGAGGACCTGAGTTCAAATCTGATCTCAGACACTTAACATGTTCTAGTGGGGCAAGTCCCTTAACTCCAATTGCCTCAGTAAAAAAAGAAAAAAATATATATTATGGTTTGTTAGGTTGATGACTTCTCTTCAAGTGCCATTGAAATAACCAGAAAGAATTTCCTTCTAAGAGGTGAAAATGTTGGTTTGCAACACTACTAAAAGACCTCAAAGCTGGAAATATAGAATTAAAAGCTATATTTATAAGGATGACTAAAGAATACATGAAATTTCTGAGGCAGATAGCCTTCAAATAATATTTGAGAGTACTAACTAGGGTAACTGCAAAGAGGCAGAATATGAAATATTTGTAATAGCTGTTAGAAAAATGGATTTTGTAAAGAAGCTTCTGATCTCTAACACTAATCCATAGTACTTATGGCAACTACCATCCAAATTTACCATAAATGCTATGAATGCTATTATTGAATATGTTACTATTAGATCTTCAATAAAAATTTCACTCATTACTGAAAGTGTTTCATTCAGCAGGATCTGTTTTAAGGCTATTAGGATGGAGTTTAGTATTTTGAACAGGAATAGATATTATTTATTTTTATATAATCATATATTGAAGGCCTCATCTGCTTTTACCTGCTAGCTTTAAAATCATAGTCTATCAATTCTACTTTTTCCAGTTTTCCTCTATGTATTTTATTTGTATTATGATTTTTCTATACCAGAAACTCCTCAAAGTGTTGCGTGGGGAATATTAGAGGTCCTAGAACATTTCAGGGGACCTATGAAATCAAAATTATCTTACAATAATATTAAGACTTTTTCATTTATAATATAACTATTATTGATAGGTATCACTCACGTAGACAAAAGCTATTTGGGATGCTCGATAATTTTTAAGAGTGCAAAGGGGTCTTGAGACCAAAAAGTTTAGTAACTGCTGTTGTCAATGAATATATTTTGGGGATACCACACTAGATTGATTAATTAAGCTTAATCAAAGTGTAAAATGAGAAGATGTAGCTACATTTGTTTTCCTTAGCTTTTGTATTTCTTTCCTAGGAATGGGTAGATGAAATAAATTTTAAAAATCCCTTTATGTTAATGATTTCTTCCTTTCCTCTTTTAGTCACTTAGTTATTAAAGCATAAATAGATATAAGGGTATATGTTTCTATTTCAATTGCTAGTTTAAATCAGAGGAAAAATACATAATTGAAAGAAAATGAGGGGGATTTCTCTACTATAATCATTTGTGAGCTATTTATTAATCAGTCACTTTATTGTGTGCTGTGCATGTTTGATATTAGTGTCTTTTATCTTGATCATACCCTAGACAGAATAATCTCTTTAAGTAATTTCAATAGGCTTTTTTTTTTTTTTTAAGCTGAGGCAACTGGGGTTAATTGACTTGCCCAGGGTCACACACTAGTTAGTGTTAAGGGTCTGATGTCAGATTTGAAATCAGCTTCTCCTGACTTCAGGGCTGGTGCTCTATCCACTGCACCACCTAGCTGTCCCTCCTATAGGCTTCTTAAAAGATATAATTTAATAGTGTAGGAATTTTTTTTTAATACTTGGAGGAATAGAAAGAAGAATGGAATTTGGGGTCAATAGACTTGGGTGGTAATCTTAGTTCCTTGACCTAAGAGGAGCCATCTGACTCCTGTAGGCTTCAGTTATCTTCTCTCTAAATTAGACAGCTGGAATAGATGGATTTTAATATGCCCTCTAGTACTGCATCTAAGGTCACATCAATTATTATTAGGAAGTTTTATTTAGAAAGTATTCAGGGAAAAACTAATAGTCACTCCCAATTCATCTGTTTCATAAATCTGAATTTTTAAAAGGAAATATACTACTAAGTTTTTTGTTTTGTTTTCTACCATTAATATTTAAGTCCTTTGAAGGCAGGGGGGGGCCTTGTACTTCTCTCCATATTCTTGGTGCTTAGTATAGGGCTTGGCACATAGCAGGTACTCAATAACAGTTATTGACTGAATTTTGCTTTCCAGAATCTTCAGCCTTGATAGGACTTGTGCCCACCATGTCATTCATTATAAAATAATGGAACCCTTTGAAGCGTCATGAGCAGTATTTTGAGGTCAGTGTATACATCAACTCTGAGAATGAAAGGAAGTTTTGAAAATTCTTCTTTTGGAGAACTTTTACAAATTTTGGATACCTTTTACTAGGTATGTCAAAATTTTAGTTTAATTTTGTTTCCATGTCTCTAAATAATAAACAAAGCTCTTAATTGCTTTTAAAATCATAAGTTTTAATAGCTTGAAATGTCACTAAGATTTTTAGGATACTCTTTATAACTGGATTGCTTTAGGTTAAATTTTCCTAAAGATTGAGTGATAAAACTTCTGGTGATCTCTTCCCATGATTAATTTCTATGCTTTTATAAATGGTAAATGTATCTGACCTTAGGCAAGTCACTTTCTCCCTTGGATGTCAATTTCTTTGTCGACAAATTGTAGATAACTCACAGGATTATTTGTGAGGAAGATATTTTGTAAATTGCATAGTTCTGACAAAGTTTGAAACATCATCATCATCAGGCACAATCCTAATTATTCCCAGTTTAGCTGATAGTTATATAGCCATTATGTAATCTTGAATAATACATGCCATCTTTTAGGATGTTAGTTAATTAATCCATATAAAATGGTTTTGATACCTCCCCAGAAGAAATACATTCTCCCATTGCATACAATTCTTCTCCCTCTCTCAAGAATTCTATCTTAAGGCAAAGGATTATTGAATTTCATTCTAATAATTGATTTAGCTCCTAGCATATTCTGGTAGTTCCCACTTATTCAGCGTGACTGAGCAAATATATTTTGAAATAGAGAAGCCAGAGTTCAGTACACAAAGTAACTCTCTCTAAAGAAATTCATGATTAAGATGGGGCATTTTATATGAGATTGTGAAAGTGAGTCAGGATCCTCAAAAAAAAAAAAAAAAAAAAACAACCTTGCAAACTTCCTATGATGACAGCTACTAAAGATAACAGATGAGTGTTTAAATCATTTCAACCTTTCCACTCTCCTTATATAAACATTAAAGCACAGCAACTATAAATCTTATTGAAAATTACTTCCACATCTGTTGGCAGATAGTGTTAAAAGCATTTCAAAGAGAATTGAATACACAACTATCACCATTGTAACTGTTCCCCTGCTTTATTCCACAACTACTGGCTATCCCCATATAACAAGATTTCTGCTTCACTCCCTCCTTCACTACATGATTCAGCATTATCTATGGTGACAAGTTAACAGTTTGATTGTATGTTAATCACCTGCTAATAAATTTAAAGATAATTCCCAGATTTTTATACTATAAGCATTTCCATCTCACTTTAAGAGGTATTTCATGGGCATTTCTATTCCATTCTAGTAGAAAATAAACCAGAATAAAAATGACTAAAAGTTAAGTTTTGGAAACTGTGTGGATTCCTTGTTACTGAAATCCTAAAATCAATAGAACACCAAAGCAGAGTAGATTGAATGTTGGAGATAGAATCCAAAAGACCTGAATTCATCCTACCTTTTCATGTGACTAGGAGCCATGTGTTTGGGAGCAAGTCACTTAATCTCATTAGTGTCACTATCTACATCTTTAACAGGGGGATGATAAAATCTATTGCCTTGTTGTCAGCCTCAACTGAGATAATGTATAGAGATACTGCTGTAAACCAAATGTAATATGCAGGTGCCAAATATTATAAATTTAACTAATTTGCATATCCTTTCCAGAAAAAAAAGATTTCCTTTTTTTTCCTAGGTCCTTGAAGGAAAAGGATACAAAGATCATTTTAAGGATAAAATAGAGGCATTTAACAGTCATTAAACAACTGTGCTAAATGTTGGGGATACAAAAACAAAAGACTTTGTCATCAAGAAGCTTATTAATATGGGAAGACAAAACAACAACAACAACAACAACAACAACAACAACAAATCTAGAAAGGTAGGGGTTGGAGGTGGGGTGGGGATAGGGAAGAGAAACCAAATTGTAGAACTCTCAGTAGAGAAATGTGGAATGGTTGAGCTGAATTCTCTTCTTACCTGAAGGTTTGTAATACATGGTCCGATCCTCCCATCAGACATAGAAGAGAGTAAGGAGATTAAGTATCAAAGCTGATGAGATCTTAAAGAATAATGAGGTTATCCCAATAATAAGTTTCCTAGGCTGTGGTAAAGAAGCCAATGGGAAAAGGCCATGATTGTACAATCAGGTGAAAGACAAATAACTTGCCTTTTTTTTTTTTTTTAGCCATTTTTTTTTCAGAGCTGACACTGCTTAAGTTAAAATAGCACAATTTTTGTACCAGATCTTACAAAATACTTTTCTGTCACCATACAAAATTGTTTTATACTAATTCTGAATGTTTTCTTGAATTTACTTACTGGTTATGTTTTCCTCCAAAAGGAAAAAAAAAATTCTTTGAAATCGATAACTATCTTGCTTTTGCATTTTTATCTTCAGCACATATCAAATTGTCTCCAATTTATTGGGAACATAACAAATGTTGGTTTCAATTCATTATATGCTTATAACATATCTACTCTAATATTTTCTTCATATTTACCTGCTATGAAAACATATTTCAATGTAGATGAAAAAGGTTATTTTCAATACTACTTAAGGAAGAGAAGTGTACCTTCTTCTCTTTTCAGCTTCCTTTTATATGTTGTTTTATCCCAATAGAATGCAAACTCCTCAGGGGAAGAAACTAGTATTTTTATTCCTAATGCTTAATTCAATGCCTGGTAAGCACATAATGAATTCTTATTAACTGACTGAATGAATTTTCATATTTCTTTATTAAGAATTACTCACTTTAAAGACACATTTAAATTTTTCTTTGAGAAATTGTGCATTTTAGGCATTTGAGAAATAAATTTCTATCTGTAATATTCTCTAACCTCTTAACATAATCAAAAGTTATTTCTGAGTCCATAGTTTAGTAGTTACTTATAATTAAAACATTATTGTTTTAAATTTTTATTTAATAATTACTTTATATTGACAGAATCCATGCCAGGGTAATTTGTTTTTTTACAACATTATCCTTTGCACTCATTTCTGTTCCAATTTTTTTTCCCCTCCCTCCCTCCACCCCCTCCCCTAGATGGCAAGCAGTCCTTTATATGTTGGATATGTTGCAGTATATCCTAGATACAATATATGTTTGCAGAACCGAACAGTTCTCTTGTTGCATAGGGAGAATTGGATTCAGAAGGTATAAATAACCCGGGAAGAAAAACAAAAATGCAGATAGTTCACATTCGTTTCCCAGTGTTCTTTCTTTGGGTGTAGCTGCTTTTGTCCGTCATTTATCAATTGAAACTCAGTTAGGTCTCTTTGTCAAAGAAATCCACTTCCATCAAAATATGTCCTCATACAATATCGTTGTCAAAGTATATAATGATCTCCTGGTTCTGCTCATTTCACTTAGCATCAGTTCATGTAAGTCTCGCCAGTCCTCTCTGTATTCATCCTGCTGGTCATTTCTTACAGAACAATAATATTCCATAACATTCATATACCACAATTTACCTAGCCATTCTCCAATTGACGGGCATCCATTCATTTTCCAGTTTCTAGCTACTACAAATAGGGCTGCTACAAACAAACATTTTGGCACATACAGGTCCCTTTCCCTTCTTTAGTATTTCTTTGGGATATAAGCCCAATAGGAACACTGCTGGATCAAAGGGTATGCACAATTTGATAATTTTTGGGGCATAATTCCAGATTGCTCTCCAGAATGGTTGGATTCATTCACAACTCCACCAACAATGCATTAATGTCCCAGTTTTCCCGCATCCCCTCCAACATTCATCATTATTTTTTCCTGTCATCTTAGCCAATCTGACAGGTGTGTAGTGGTATCTTAGAGTTGTCTTAATTTGCATTTCTCTGATCAATAATGATTTGGAACACTCTTTCATATGAGTGGTAATAGTTTCAATTTCATCCTCTGAAAATTGTCTGTTCATATCCTTTGACCATTTATCAATTGGAGAATGGCTTGATTTCTTATAAATTTGAGTCAGTTCTCTATATATTTTGGAAATGAGGCCTTTATCAGAACCTTTAACTGTGAAGATGTTTTCCCAGTTTGTTGCTTCCCTTCTAATCTTGTTTGCATTAGTTTTGTTTGTACAAAGGCTTTTTAATTTGATGTAACCAAAATTTTCTATTTTGTGATCAGTAATGGTCTCTAGTTCATCTTTGGTCACAAATTTCTTTCTCCTCCACAAGTCTGAGAGATAAACTATTCTATGTTCCTCTAATTTATTTATAATGTTGTTCTTTATGCCTAGGTCATGGACCCATTTTGATCTTATCTTGGCATATAGTGTTAAGTGTGGGTCCATGCCTAATTTCTGCCATACTAATTTCCAATTATCCCAGCAGTTTTTATCAAATAATGAATTCTTTTCCCAGAAGTTAGGGGCTTTGGGTTTGTCAAACACTAGATTGCTATAGTTGACTATTCTGTCTTGTGAACCTAACCTTTTCCATTGATCCACTAATCTATTTCTTAGCCAATACCAAATGGTTTTGGTGACTGCTGCTTTATAATATAGTTTTAGATCAAGTACAGCTAGGCAACCTTCATTTGATTTTTTTTTTCATTAATTCCCTTGAGATCCTCGACTTTTTATTGTTCCATATGAATTTTGTTGTTATTTTTTCCAGGTCATTAAAATATTTTCTTGGAAGTCTGATTGGTATAGCACTAAATAAGTAGATTAGTTTAGGGAGTATTGTCATCTTTATTATGTTCGCTCGGCCGATCCAAGTTCTCTTTTAAGAATTTAGATGCTACACCACTTGGTGCATATATGTTTAATATAGATAGTGCTTCATTATCCATACTACCCTTTAGCAAGATATAGTGCCCTTCCTTATCTCTTTTAATTAGATCAATTTTTGCTTTAGCTTGATCTGAGATCAGGATGGCTACCCCTGCTTTTTTGACTTCACCTGAAGCATAGTAGATTTTGCTCCAACCTTTTACCTTTAGCCTGCATGTATCTCCCCGCTTCAGGTGTGTTTCCTGTAAACAACATATTGTAGGATTCTGGCTTTTAATCCATTCTGCTAACCGCTTCCTCTTTATGGGGGAGTTTACCCCATTCACATTTATGGTTAAAATGACCAATTCTGTATTACTTGCCATCTTGTTAACCCCGGTTTATGCTTTTCTCCCTTCTTTCCCATTTCCCCCCTTCCCAGTATTAAGCTTGTGAGCACCACTTGCTTCTCACAGCTCTCCCTTTTTAGTATCCCTCCCCCCGCCTTAGAGTTCCTCTCCCTATCTTACCCCTTTCCCTCCCAGTTTCCGTATTCCCTTCCGCTTAGCTTATTCCTTCCCTTTTCGCTTTTCCCTTCTCACTTTTCAATGAGGTGGAAGAAGTTTTACCATAGATTGAATATGTCTTAAGATTTTTCACTTAAAGCCAATTCTGAAGGCAGTAAGATACCCACTATATTCATCCCCCTCCATTCTTTCTCTCAGATATAATAGGTTTCCTATGCCTCTTCATGAGATGTACTACCCCCACTTTTCCCTTTTTCTGGTACAATGTCCTTTCCACATCAATTTCTAGAACAAGGTATACATGTATTCTTTATACATCTATATAGTCGAAATATAGTTCCCAAGATTAATCTTTACCTTTTTAGATTTCTCTTGAGTTCTATATTTGTAGATCAAACTTTTTGTTAAGTTCTGGCTTTTTCATCAGAAATAGATGAAATTCGCTTACTTCGTTGAATATCCATCTTCTTCCCTGGAAAAAGATGCTCATTCTCGCTGGGTAAGTTATTTTTGGTTGCATACCAAGTTCCTTAGCCTTTCGGAATATCATATTCCAGGCCCTTTGATCCTTTAATGTGGATGCTGCCAGATCCTGGGTGATCCTTATTGTGGCTCCTTGATACTTGAATTGGGTTTTTCTAGCCGCTTGCAATATTTTTTCCTTCGTCTGAGGGTTCTGGCATTTGGCCACTATATTCCTTGGTGTTTTGATTTTAGGATCCCTTTCAGTGGGTGATTGATGAATCCTTTCAATGTTTATTTTTTCCTCTGTTCCTATGACTTCTGGGCAGTTCTCTTTGATAATTTCCTGGAAAATAGTGTCCAGGCTCTTTTTATCATCATGTTTTTCTGGAAGTCCAATGATTCTCAGATTGTCTCTCCTGGATCTGTTTTCCAGGTCTGTTGTCTTCCCCAGAAGGTATTTCACATTCTTTTCCATTGTTTGATTTTTTTGGATTTGCTTGACTGATTCTTCTTGTCTCCTCGAGTCATTCAATTCCAATTGTTCAATTCTGATTTTCAGTGAAGTATTTTCTTCACTCACTTTTTAAAAATCTTTTTCTAATTGTCCCATTGAGTTCTTTTGTTCTGTGGAATTTTTTTCCATTTCGCCAATTTTGTTTTCCAGTTCACCAATCCTATTTTTCAAGGATTTTACTTCTTTATCCACTCTCTCTTTAACTGACTTCTCCAGGTTCTTTTGCCAAGCCTCCCTCTCCTTTTCCCATTTTTCTTCTAGCTCCCTTGTGAGAGCCTTTTTAATTTCCTCCATGAGATTCATCTGTGCTGAGGAACAGATGATCTCCTCCTTTGGGGATTCACCTGGGGACTGTCTGTTTTTAGTCTCCTCAGGATTTAGAGTCTGCTCTCTATCTGTATAGAAGCTGTCAAGGGTTAAAGTCCTCTTCAGTTTCTTGCTCATTCTGTCTAATAATCAAAGACAAACTAGCAAAGAAAAACAGAAAAAACTGGAGTCTTTCTTTGGGGAAGGGGCTGGGTGTGTTACCAAGCTTCCTCTCCAGACTGCAGGGGGCAGCAGTGAGGCACTAGCCCTACTGTGCTGCGCCTGCGCTCTGAGATCCCAGAGCATGCTGAGTCACTTTGAGGGGGGGGGGGGTGGCCAGGTCCCGAGAGACTCCAGCTGTTTGGGGTTGTATTCTTCAGCCCCGGTGTTTTTAGCTTCTCTGCTGGGCTGCTGACTTGCTGCTGGAGCAAAGTATCTAATCCTATAGCGAAGCTCTCCCCGCAGAGACGGCTGCAATCACTCCTCACCCCCTCTCCAGTCTGCTCCTGGGCTCTCACTGCCGCTGCCCACCGCCTGCGCCCGATCCAAAACCGTCCCAGCCCTCCAGTAAAGACAGACCTTTCTTGGCGAATCTCAAGGATGGCTTCTCTTGGTAACTATTTTGGGTTTTTTTTCAGTCAAACATTAATTCAGAGGCTTGTAATGAAATGGATAGTGAGAGAAAGCGTGGAGCTTACACAGCTATGTGCCTCCTCTCCACCATCTTAACCGGAAGACCAAAACATTATTTTTTTCTCAGTAACTTTAAGATGAAAAATTTTCATCAACAGATTGAAAAGGAGGATAAAAAGAAAAAAAAAAAAAAAAAAAAAAGGAAAATTGCTTCTTTCCCAATTAGATTCTATTGGCATATTTCATTGTTTCTTTATTTATGTTTAGCTTATCATTTCTACAGTATTCCTATTTGACTTTTACTTCAAATATCTTTGCCTTTTTCTAGTTCCTTCTTTTGTTTCTATTTTCAAAGAACTTTTCACACCATTGAAAGCGAGTAAGATGTCCTCATAGTATTCAAATATGCATATGATGCAATTTTAAAAAGAAATAACCTGAATTTTAATAATTGACAGGGAGAATTTGTGGTGTTTGCATTTTTTGTCTAAAAACCATCAGAGCTGACTCTTTTTTTTTTTAAACAGACAAGATAAAAATAAAGGTATAGTAATAGAAGTATTTTTTTCCTTATCCTTAGGTGAATGCAACAGATGTAATACCTCATTTACATTGAAATGGTAAATCTATGCCATCTATTTAACTCCAAGAAGTAAGCTATTTTTCTATAAATGTCCTGGCTAGGGTACAAAAAAAGAAGATAAACACTTGACATCTGTGAAAGTTTAATTGTTTGATAACCAAAAACAGTATTAATTTGTGGCAAATAATTCTATAACAAGCTACAAGTTAGCATTGCTATAAGGAGTAGCAACTTTAAGTCCTTCCCACATAATTACTTACATGTTAGTTTCATGATTCTGAATCTCTCTTTAATCAAACCCCTTTTGAGATGAATGAATTAATTAGTATTAATATAACATATTCTTCAGATTTCTGATGATCATAGGTATTAGTGCTAATCAGTTCTTTCAGAAATCCTAGATTAGAAAAACAAAGCTGTAAACAAGTAACTACTCATCTTGAGTATATTACCTCATATTTTTATTTAGTTACTTCCTCATCCATCAGAGATAGTAAGAAATACAGAATTTATACATTTTTTTTTTTTTTTGCCTACACATTGAAAAGAGGGAGGGTTGCATAAGTGAAAAAAAAAAGTACGCTTATTTCTTATCTTCAATATTGATTACATGGCTGTTCTACTATGGTAAGGACTTTTGGATATAAATATTTAATTTTAATTAAAACCCTAGAACCTTACTATAATGTTGCCTCAATATTACTATAACAAATGAGACAGGTTTTTTGCTTCTTCCAATAATTAACTGTTCTGAATAACATCTAAATGATAGTATTTACAATTAAAATACTATTTATATCTTATATCATTATCAAGTAGTATTGATAAAATCCTCCACATTTTGAAACACTTAATTGTATGTTACTTAATTGTATAAGTCAATTAGTCAAAGAAATACTGAATAATCTTCAATTATTTTTCTTTTGTCCATATTTAAACATTTATTAAAGTGTTTTCAGAAGTTAAAAATCTAATTGATTTTTTCTTTAGTTGGAAAGGGATCTAGTATTTAGTCCAAGACTTTAATTTGCATTCCATCTCAGTCTGTCCCCTTTTTAGTTGCTTGACCTTAATCAAGTTATCTAAAGTCATTAGGCCATAGTGACCTTAGGTATCAAATCAAAGAGTTAAGCCATAACATTAAAATATTATTTTATAAACCCAAAAATTTAAAGGTTGTAGCCTTCCCTCCTAAAATTTTGCTTGGGCTAGTCATTTACTGTAATGACCGCAGAGTCAGGAATTCAGGTTAAGGGAAAACTCTTCAATCTTTATTGAAGTGAAGAGGTGAAAAAAGATTGCAATAGCAATATGGGCAAGAAGGATTGCGATAGCAATATGGGCAGCTGCGACAGGAAGCCAGCTAGCAGAGAGGGACCTGAGCTGACAAGCCGTCACAATGGCAATGCGAGCAGTCTCTCCTTCCCCTTCCTTTTCCACTCCCTGCCTCCACCCACCAAAATCGTCATTTCCTATACAACACATCAGGACCTGCACAAAGAGTGGGCGGGGGCCATTCTTTCTCCAAGCTTATATATTAATAGAGTATGGTCCAATTACTATTTAGCCTCATGTGCTTGGGACCTCAGTGCATCAACTTGAGTCTCAGCCCATTACAATTTACCATTTGCTGCCCTTTATGGTCTTATATATTAGTTTTATTACCCAACTCAAGAATGTAAATTGATGAGAGCAGTATCTATGTCTGATATATTTTAGCTTACGGAATACACAGTATATTAGACTCTTTGGAAAATAGTAACCTCTTTAATTAGATTTTATTGAATTGAAATACATATGACTAATTTCCCTACAATATAGCATAAGTTGTTCTCAATATAAATACAGGAGAAATGCATATGTATATGCACAACATACACACATGCACACATAGTATATGTATTTGTATCCCCACTGATTGCTACTAAATTAATGCATTTTTAACCACCTTCACACCTAACCTCTGATATTCAAGATAAATAGATTAACTAGCCTCTATTTCACTCTTATTCCTGGTTATATTTTTAAACTCCTCTGTGTTATTGTATGACTCTTGAGTTAATGATTCCCCAAAATAAGCACAATTTATTTTTTTTCCTCTTAACTCAAAACCTGATACATACAACTCCATGTCTCAATAATACATAATTATAGATTTGCATCTAATTTCAGATCCTCTATGGATCCAATTAGTATTCATTATTTCATATTGCACATCTTTATTAAATAAGCTCTTAAAATGTAATACTTAGACTCTTGATGGGGCATGATTTGTGATCTATAAACACATAGGCAATGATAAGGGAGTCGAGGAATAACCCCTGACATTCTCATGTAACAATTTAATTAGCTCTCATTCACTCTTTACTGATTGAGAATTTTCCTCTCTAATTCTAAAAGAAGGGATGAACAACATTACATTTGGAGAGTTTATATATCTTTGTTTGCAACTCTAACATATTTGTAGAGAAACAGATAAAATGTTATTCACTCAGATCCTGGAAGAAATATCATGTAACCCTTCTATGACTTATTAGTTATAGAAATGAAAAATATATGTGTAAAAGTATGTATTTGTAACTATGATTTTATGAAAGGGGATAGTTTCTCCAGTAATTAAGATTATAGCTCATCCACATGTTGTGTGACTGCTCATTTGTATAACTATAATTTATATCTTCCCAAAACTCCTCCAGAAAGTCCATTGAACTTACAAAACTCTTTCCTCTGATTTTCTCTGTGTTATTGGATACCATTAGAATATTTTCCATTAGTAATCCATTCTTACATGGCCTGAATTTTGTTGTTGTTTATGTCTGATTATATTTCAGATATTCTGTTTCTTTGGCACATTCCTTCAATGGTAACAGGTTGCAGTCTGCTCACATCATGAAGTACAACTGATTTGGGGATGCGGGAGAGTGTATATGTGTGTGTGTGTGTGTGTGTGTGTGTGTGTGTGTGTATGTGTCTGTGTGTATGTCTGTTTGGGTATATATGTGTGCATATGTAAATAAATATGTGGGGGGTGTGTATCTGTGTGTGTGTTTGTGTGTGTGAGTGACACCTATGAATTAACTCTGTAAGGTAAAATTTTTACTTTATCCGATTAGGAAATGGACTACTACATCATTTTGTTCAGTAGAATACCATTCCAGTACCCCTTCATGTATTGTCTTCTCTCCATTCTAATATAAATTCCTAGTAGGTATGAATTGCCTTGCTTGCTTTTGTGTGTATGGTGTTGATCACTCAGTCTTTCAGCCATCACTTTCTGTGACTTTATGCATAATAGCTGTCCAAGAGGTTTTCTTGATACTGGCTTGCTTTGCCTCTTTCTTCTCCAGTGGTTGCTTTTTCAGGTAATCAGATATTAAGGGACTTGTCCAGAGGCACACAGCAAGGAATCATCTGAGACTGGATTTGAACTAAATCTTTCCTCATGTCAATGACTAGTTCACTGAGCCACCAGCTACCCCTTATGAATGTACTTAATATAGTAGTTAGTATCTAGTAAAACCATAATAAATATTTTAGGTCTGTTCATGTATAATATCAGTTTATATAAACTTGAGGTATCTTTGCTAGTTTAAATAATAATTTTTATCTTTTCAACAGAGTACCCAAAACCTTAGTTCTCTACTCTAATTCAATAAAAAGATCTAATTCTGTGCATTTTTTATATAAAAGAATACCAATGAGTCAAAGCAATAATTCAGAGTAGACCTCAGTCTCACTATGGGGAAAGAGAGCAATACATCCATCAATATTAATTCCTCTTAAACAATTGAGCAAATGTCAGCATATTATAACATTTTTGGACAAAAACAAAAACTGCTTTTGTACTCCAAGTGTCCTTTAACCACTTGAAAGAGTAGTTTCAATTTTATCATCCATTAAAGAATGATTCTATAATTGTATCCTGACAGATTCTCTCTGGGACTTAGGCTGCCAAAAGATCCATTATGTTGTACTCCATAAATGGCCAGTAAAATATAGTAATGACACCTAAGATTCTGAGCTATCCATGAGAGCATATCAATTCAGTGAAGTACTGTTATAGAGACATATGTTTATTGAGGGAAATGATGTTATTTTTACCTCCCCCTACAAGACCTACAGACTATTTATCACTTTTATTGTTTTACTCTGGGTGAAGAAACTCCCCATACCATTATAGGTTTATACCTGTTTTGCAACCTATAGTCTTATAGAGTTGTCTATGGGCACTGAGTTTAAATAATAATAACAATAATAATGACAATAAGTATAATAATAGCTAGCATTTAGATTTTGCTTTAAGGTTTACAAAGCTATTTACACATTTTACCTCATTTGATTTTTATAACAATCCTAAAAATTAGGTGTTATTATTATTTCCATGCATGCAAAGATTAAGCAACTTGTCCAGAGCCATATGATTAGGGAGTATCTGAAATAGAATTATGTTTTCAAGAATTCATGTCTGCATGTCATATACTGTGTATCCTGTGTAATCTAGCTGCCTGTCGGAGTTGACTTAAACCCAGTTTTTTCCTGACTGTAGGGCTAAATCTATATTATTTAATCTTTGTTACACCTTTCATAAATTCAAGTAAAGTAAAGTCCCACTTTTTCAATTCTCATTTACAAACTAGGAAAGAGGAAAGTATGTCCCTTCCCCGACCTATTTCTCTGGAATAGTTTGAAACAATAGGGATTTCAGAAAATGTTCCACTTTCATTGCTGTTAATTCTATATTGCTTCTTTAATTATTTTCCCTAGATATTTTCCATACCTCAAAAAAAGAATATTAACCAAGCTGTTTTTTTTTTAGTTGTTTAAAGATAGGAATTCAATGGATAGAATCATAAATAAAGGTATGAGTAAGAGATTGAGTCAGAGGTTAGAGAGTACAAACATAAAAGTACAAAGCCTGTACAAATAGAAGAAGGGATGAAAAAGAAGAATTAATGAAGGAGAGGGAATTTAATTTTTTTCAGTGCTTTTCTCCTTATGATGTAGTGGATAGAGAAAAAGCCTTGAAGCTGAAAGGAGTCTTAGATATTTTTCCTAACAGAGTGTCTCCTATCTCACCCAGTGTTTGAATCATTTTCCTTTTGAGGTATTTGTTTGGAAATGCCTGAACTTGTTTAGTAGGTATAGAGGCTTTATTTGGGGTGGGGAGGAGGAAGAGGTATTACTATTTTCATATTGATTTATCTTTTTTGATTTTAGTATTTCATTATTCCCCAGTTACATGTAAAAGCAAGTTTTAACATTTGTTTTTAAAACTTTGAATTCCAAATTCTCTCCTTTCTTCTCGCCTTTCCTCCTCCCCACCACTGAGAAGACAAGGGATTCAATATAGGTTATATATGTGTAGTCATGCAAAACATCCCCATATTAGTCATGTAATGAAAGAAAAAAATATATATATAGCTTAAAAAACTCAAGAAAAATAAAGAAAAAGTATGCTTCAACCTAAATTCAGACAAATATCATTTTTTCATAAGAATGAAGAGCATTTTTCATCATAAGTCCTTCAAAATTGTTTTGGATCATTGTATTGCTAAAGATAGCTAAGTGTTTTACAAATTATCATTCTACCATATTATTATTTGCACATAGTATGTTTCACATTGAATCAACTCATATAAGTCTTTCCAGATTTTTCTGAGGGCATCCTGCTCATCATTTCATCATAATCATGTGCCACAATTTGTTCAGCCCTTCTTCAATTGATGGATACCCTCTCAATTTCCATTTATTTGCTCCCAGAAAAGAGCTGATACAAATATTTTTGTACATGTAGGACATTTACCTTTTTGTTTTTTATCTCTTTGGGGATACAAACTTAGTAGTGGTATTTCTAGATCAAAGGGTATATATGACTTTATAGCCCTTTTGTCATGGTTCCAAATTGCTCTCCAGAATGGTTTAATCAGTTCACAATTCCACAAACAATGAATTAATTTCTCATTTTCCCATTTCTTTTCCATGATTTGCCATTCGCATTTTCTGTTCTATTAGCCAATCTAATAGATATGAGGTAGTGCCTCAGAATTATTTTAGTTTGCATTTCTCCAAACAAAACTTTTCATATATTTTGATTATTTATCACATAAGAAATGGGTATTATTTTTATAAATTTGATGTAATTATCTATATATTTGAGAAATGAGAACTTCATCAAAGAAATTTGCTTATTTTTTCACAATTACTATTTCTATCTTCTGCTAACCTGTCTTCCCCTCATTTACTCTATTTTCTCTATTCTTTCACTATGACCTTTCTCAAAAAATGTTTTGCTTCTGACTACCTCTCTTTCAATTTTCCCTCCATTCTTTTATACTATTCACATTTTCCTTCTTCCCTTTTTCTAATTTACTGTATATTAAGATAGATTTTAATGTGTATATTATTCTCTTTTTAAGCTACTTCTGATAAAAATAAGATTCACTCACACACCCCAAAATTCCCTTTCTTTCTCTCCTTTGTAAAAGCTTTTTCCTTACTTCTTTTATATGAAAGATGTCATCTCATCCTACTTCTCCCTTTCAAGTTCTTCCAGTACATTCCTCCCTCCACCCTTCATTTTATTTTTTTAGATATCACTGCTTCATAATCAACTCCAATCTGTGCCCACTGTCTATATGTACTCCTTTTAAAATCCTAATAATGAGGAAGGTCTCATGACTTACAAGTATCTTCCTATGTAGGGATGAAAATAGATTATACTTATTAAGTCCCTTGTAATTTAACTTTTCTGTTTAATTTTCTATGCTTCTCTTGAGTCTTGGATTTAAAAGTCAAATTTTCTATTAAATTCTGATTGCTTCATCAAGAATGCTTCAAAGTCCTCTCTTTTATTGAATATTTATTTTTTATACTTTTCTCTGTACTATAGTTAATTTTATTGGATAGGTGATTTTTACTTAAAATCCTAATTCTTTTGCCCTAGAGTATATCACATTCTAAGGCCTCAGATTCTTTAATGTAGAAGCTTGTGTTAGTCTGACTATGGCCCTGTGATACTTGAATTGTTTTTTTCTGAATGTTTATAATATTTTGTCTTTGACCTGGGGGCTCTAGAATTTGGCTATAATATTTCTGGGAATTTTTATTTTGGAACCTCTTTTAAGAGGTGATTGATGGAGTCTTTCAATTCTATTTTACCCTCTGGTTCTAGAACATCAGGGCAGTTTCCTTTAATCATTTCTTAAAATTATGTCTTGAAAGATAACACGGCTCTTTTTTAATTACTTTCAGGTACTCTAATAAATTTTATACTCCTCGATCTATTTTCTATGTCAGTTGTTTTTTCAATGAGATATTTCACATTATCTTTTTTTTATTTTGTTATTTTGTTTTGTTGTATTGATTCTTGATTTCTCGTAAAGTAATTAACTTCTATTTGCTCGATTCTAATTTTTAAGGATATATTTTCTACAGTTAGGTTTTGTATTCCCCAATTCTAATTTTTAAAGACTTATTTTTTCTTCAGTTAATTCTTGTGTCTCTCTTTCCATTTGATCAATTCTGCTTTTTAAGGCATTTTTCTCTTCATTGGATTTGTATATTTGTTTTACCATAGTCTGTTTTTAGGGTGAGATTTTCTTCTAATTGTGTGTGTGTGTGTGTGTGTGTGTTTGTATGTCCTTTACCAAGTTATTGACTCATTTTTCATAATTTTCTTGCATTACTGTCATTTCTCCTCTCAATTTTTTCCTCCAATTGATTTTCAAAATTATTTTGAGATCTACTATTTTTAAGACCACTTCTTATTTTTTTTTCTTGGAAGTTTTGGATGTAACAGTTTTGATTTTGTTATCTGCTTCTGGATGTGTGTTTCATCTTGTCACCATAGTAACTTTCTATAATCACAATTATTTTTCTGTTGTTTGCTCATTTTTCTAGTCTATTACTTAACTTTTCACTTTTTCTTAAAGTAGGGCTCTATTTCCATGGTGGATGGTACTATGTCCCAAGTTTCAGGGGGATATCGTAGCTGTTTTCAGAGCTACATCTGGAGATATATAAGTTTTCAGTTCTTTTAAGGTAGCTCCCGAAGTCTGTGCCTGTTTGGTGGGCCTGTGCTATCTGTGCTGGTCTGTGCTTTATTTTCTCATTCAATTGTGACAGACCTTCTCTTTCTTTCTTATTATACATTCATATGTACATATATATGCATGTATATATATGTACATGTATATATATACATATATATATATATATATATATAATTTGTTTTTAAAACTTTGAATTCCACATTTTCTCCCTTCTCCCTCCCTATTGAGAAGGCAATGTAAAGTCATGAAAACATTTCCATAAAAATCATGTTGCAAAAGAAAACATATCCTCTGCCCCTTATTCCCCTCCTTAAAAAAAAGGGGAGATGTGTCAATATATATTCAGACACAATCATTTCTTTCTCCAGAGATGGATAATATTTTTCATTATAAGTCCTTCAAAGTAGTCTTGGATCATTGTATTGCTGACAATGATACAGTATTGCTTTTATTTTGTACACTGTACATTTCATTTTACTTGAGTTCATGTAAGACTTTCCAGATTATTCTAAGAGCAGTCTACTCATCATTTCTTACAGAAAAATAACATGCTATCATAATCATATATTACAATTTATTCAGCCATGTCCTCTGATGGGCAATCCTTCAATTTCCAATTCTATGCCCTGAGAAAAGAGCTGGTATAAATATTTTTTGCATATAGAGGTCCTTTTAAAAAAAATCTCTTTTGGAATTCATGTTGAGTAGTGTTATTGTTAGGTTAAAGGACATAAATGAGTTTATAGTATTTGAGGCATAATTCATATCTTTTGATCAATTGGGGAATTTTTTTTTATAAAGTTGATTCAGCTCCATACACATTTGAGAAAAGAGGCCTTCATTAGAAAAACCTGATTCAAAGTTCTTTTCAAATTACTAATGATTATATGACAGACCTTTTTTGCTCATATTCTAAGTTATCTTTGACTAAAATAACATTTCATTCTGTTCTTTTTTGGCTTCTGCTGCTCCAAGAATTGTTTTATGTCATTATTTTTAGGGAGAGCTCGAGTTTCCCTTTCATCCTTGGCTCCACTTCCTGATTTATCTTTTTTATTCCAGGTTCTTGAGTTGTTGGGGTTTTTGGCACCTTCATTTTTTTGTCCTTATTTCCCTCATCACTCTGGACTCCTTCTCTTTTTATTGTGGTTTCCATGGGGACTGCGTCTCAAGGCATCTCAGCTCTTACCACACTGGACAATTCACAGTTCGTCAGTCTAGATGTCTGTTTTCCTCAGGTTTGGTGAAGTGATGTATAATCCTTGCCATGCACATATTCCTGTTGTCCTCTCCTTGTGACCTTTCCCACTTTATCTGTTCCTCAGTTATCTGGCACAGCATCAGCAATTGAGAGCCTGGTTTTTGTTTTTGTTTATTTTTCCTTCCCAGCATTCTCAGTTCAAAACATTGCAACCCTGGTGTTTCTGCTTACAACTCCAACAAGTTCCCTTTTGGAAGGATGTAGACAGGGTGACTGTCACATTCTGAGCAAATTTTCCTAGTCACCACATCACTGGAAGGTGGTACTTATGAGTAGGGGTACAGCATTCTAATGTAATCCTGTATCCTTTCCTGGGTCTACTAGATCACTCTTCCTCCAGAAACAATGTGAGGGAAGGGTACTTAAATAAGCTCCAGATCACCACACACACACACACACACACACACACACACACACTTGTGGATTCTGGGTTTCCTAGATATTGGAGACAACTGAAGTTACTTTTCTTATGGACCATAATTTGTGTCTTGTGAAGGGTTTAGAGGCATATGGATATGAGAAAATATATAGTTTTATGTCTTGTTTGTTATTCAGGTGACCAAAAAGTCTCTGGATAGTAGAAATTGTTTGCTCTCATATTAAGCCAAATTTTTGCTCTGTGTAAGGTCCACATGTTTCTTTTGGTTGTCTTATGTCTTATGTCATATGTAATATGTCTAATATTAACATATTAATTCCAATCTTTATTCTCCATGAAAACTCTTTAAATACATAAAAACAGGAATCATATTCTTTTTTAGTCCCTATCTTTCAGACTAAACTATGTCAAATACTTTAAATAATGTTACATTAGATTGAAATCCTATAAGCATCCTGCTTTTCTGCTTCTTAATATTCTCTAGCATTTAACTGTCATTCCTCATTTATGGTAGAGAGGACTGACTATAATACTTCAAATATATATTTTACCAATGTGGAAGACTGTGGAAATATGACCTTCTTCCAGCCAAATTTTTACTGCTATTGTCCAAGTTGCTATCCTTGGGGATGTAGAACCTGGAAATTATCTCTGGAGATGTTGAACTCCCTATTTTTTTTTCAACAGCTACCAAGGACTCAGAAGAGATCATTGATAGTCCCACAATTCTTGATACACTGTTAAATGGTTCAGTGTCTGAAATAGAAATGACTTTTTCAGTGAAATTACACTGAAATTACACTAAAATTCATTATCATGTCTTTTGCCTGTTGTACCCCTATGAGCGCCTGATTGGCTGACATACAGTAAAATTGTCTATGTATTTTTGCCATTCCCATTCAAATGTAACATTTTTGAGAGCAGGAATTATAATGTTGTTGCTGCTATTTGTTTTACATGTACTAACTGCCTTGTCATTCATTTATCCAAATCCCTATAAGGTATGGATCTGTTAATTAAGACCAATACCAGTTTACCTCTGTTCATTGACAAATTACATTGTCCACTTGTAAATAGTTTTCATCACATAAAACCTCTTTACAATTTTTTAGGAACATGAAATTAAAGATATTTCTTACAAATTGAACTTGTGAAGACATTTATGAATGCAAATGTATAACTTCTTATTTATCCCTACTAAATTAGATTTTTTTTCAAATTCATCATTTATTTTTAACATTATTTTATTTTTATATTTTGAACTCTAAATTTTTTTCTTCCTCTATGCCTCCCCCAACCATTGTGAAAGCAAGAAAAAATGACTTCAATTATACATACAAAACCTTTCAAAACATATTTTCATGTTAGCCATTTTACCTTTTACTTCCTCCTAAAAAGCCAAAAAAATAAACATAGCAATAAAATTGAACTTCAATTTGTACTCAAAATTCATCATTTTTGCCTCTGAATGTGGATAGCATTTTTCAGCATGAGTTCTTTGAAATTGTATTGGATCAATATTCAAGTTCTTTTGTGGTTGATCATTATTAAACATTGCTATTATTGTGCACAAAGATCTCCTAGTTCTTCTCACTTAACTTTCCATCATATATTTGCTATTTTTCCCAAAAACAATCCTTTTCATCATTTCTTATGCCACAATAGTATTCCATCACAATCATACAATAGAACTTGTTTTATGGGTGAATTTATCCCATTCACATCCACAACATATTTCTTTCCATTCTATATCCTTTTGTTTATCATTCTCTTTCTGTTTGTATACTGTCTCTCCTCAAAAGTCTGTTTTGTTTCTGAGTACTATCTTTTTTAATTTGTCCTCCCTTTTATCATTTCCCCCAACCCATATTTCTTATTCTCTTCCCCTCTTTTTTCCCTTTTAGATAAGAGACTTCTATACTCTATTATTTGTGTGTGTGTGTGTGTGTGTGTGTGTGTCCTTGACTCTGCATCAGTTCTTATGAGAGTAAGGTTCAAGCATTACCTTCTTATTCCCCTCACTTTACTATAAAAACCTCCCCTTCTTTTTCTTTATATATCTTTAATGTGCAGAAAATTGCTTCATCAAACTTCACCTTTCCTTCTCTTATTGTATCACCTTTTCTCACCCTTTAATTCTTTGTTTTGGAAACCATTTCAACATGATCAGCTGACATGCATGCCCACTGTCTATGTATATTTCTTCTAAATTATATCATAATAGTAAAGTTCTCACAAGTTATACATCTCATCTTTCCACATAGGAATATAAGCAGTTTAATTTTAATGAATCCTTTATAATTACTCTTTCATATTTACTTTTTTATACTTCTCTTGAGTCCTGTGTTTGAACATCATATTTTCTATTCAGCTCTAGTCTTATCATCAGGAAAGCCTACAAAACCTCTACTTCATTAAATATTCATTTTCCTCTTAAACTATTATAATCAGTATTTCTACTTAGCTAGCTTCTTTGCCTTCCAGAATATCATATATTAAATTCTTTATTCTTTGAAAGAGTTAGTTGCTAAATCTTGTATGATTCTGACTATCTCTGTAAGATTTAAATTATACCTTTTTGCAATGTTTTCTCTTTGACTTGAGAGATTTGGATTTGATTATAATATTTCTTATATATAATATGTCTCTTTTAGCAGGTGATCAGTGGATTGTTTCTCTTTCTATTTCATCATCTGGATCTAAGTACAGGGCACTTTCCTTGGTAATTTCTTAAAATATTATTTCCATGCATTTTTAAAACATAACTTTCAGCTAGTCCAATAATTTAAAAGTTATTTTCTTCAATCTGTTTTGCAGATCAGTTGTTTTTGTTGTTGTTGTTTTTCTGATGAGATATTTCAAATATCTTCCCCCCCTCCATGCGTTTGACCTTTTTTTTTTTTTTTTTTTTTTGATTCTTGATGTCTCATGGTATTTGCACTTGACAAATTCTAATTTTTGTGGAATTATTTTTTTTCAATAAGCTTTTCTATTTATTTTTTCTTTGGGCCAGTTCTGTTTTTTAAGTTATTTCTTCAGTATGTTTTGTTCCTCTTCTTCAAACCTGTTAATTTTCCTTTTATAATTTTCTTGCATCATTTTTCCATTTTTTTCTTTATCATATTTTCTTTAATTCTTAGAGGGATTTTTGTTTGGTTTGTGTCCCATTAGAAATTTTCTTTTAGGGTTTGGTTATAAGTGTTTTCATATAATTGTATTTTGCAATTTTGCCTTGGTCTTCCATACCATAATAAATAGCCCTTTTACGATCTGGTTCCTTTTTGTTGTTATTCATGTATTAGTTGACACAATTTTTTATTTTAAATTCCATGTTAAAGTTTATATTTGCTTACTTAGGTGTATGGAGGCACTGTCCAAAGCATCAAGCTATTTCCACAGATAGCTTAGGAATCTGGATGTTTTCAGTGTTTCTAATGCAGTGTGATCACTGTTCCAGAGAGTTGTAGCCACTGCTCTTTTTTTTAGTTTGTATTCTGGTCTTTATCTAGAATAGCCCTCTCTCCCCTGGAGTCACAAGGACTAGTAGTCTTTGTGGCCTTCTACTTTCATCCCAGAACTGTGGATGGACAATACAGTTACCAAATAGTACCAGGTTCTGTGACCATTGCTCTAAGTTGCCTGTAATCTCTTGCTGATCAATTGTCTAATCTCCTGTTCTATCTGAGCTGAGAGCTCAGCACAGTGATGCTACTGCTGCTGTCCTAGTCATCCCCTGATCCTCTGTTGGTACTGTAGTTGCCTGCATTCAGGTTCAGTCCTTACTCTAGAGTCATAGATCTCTCTCCCTGACCTCCTAAATTGTCTTGGGCTGAAAAAAAGTCTCACCTTGATCACTCTAGAATTTGATTTGAGGTGATATTAAAATTATTTTAAGGAAAATGTTGAGAAAGTTCAACTGGGTTATGTCCTTTCCTTCACCATCTTGGTTCTGCCTTTCTATTTATATATATTTTTTCCAAACCATTTTTAATTGTATAGTACTCCAAATCAAAATTCTTAATAAACACCTCATGGTAGCTCAAATAGGACATTTTTATTTTGGCCAGGGCTAATTCTAGTTCTAGTTCTAGGCAAGATACATAAAGAAATAAAGGTTTTTCTTCAGGAACCTTGAGTACTTCCTTCACCATTCAGAATCCTAATAGAATATAGGAAATATATACACACAAATATAGAATCCTAAACTCCAATTCCTCCTCACAAAAAACCTTAATCCTTTTAGGACTTTTGCTGTGATCTAACCACCCCCTTCTTTCCATCTTCTTGTCTAAAATCCATTCCTTCAAAGATCTGGATCTCAGCTCATTATTAGGAATACAAGTTGCTTAAAATAATTCATCTAAGTTGACATAAATAGTAATAGGAGAATTGATGAGAGGATCATTTGAGGAAGGTTAGGCCTCTACTCTTTAAATTGAGCCATACATATTCATATGTACAATTACAAATTAAAAGAGGATCATTGTTTATCCAAACTAAATTATTTTTTACTAATGAAAATGTAGGCAGCATTACCAAGCAAAATAAATATTTTTGAAGAGTTGGGGGTGATGATTTTGAATAGGAAGCTTCCTTTTGTCCCTAAAATTACAATACACAAGCAACTGCTTACTCAGCCTTATTTTTGTACTAAAGAAAAAATGACTGGGAAATATACTGTACACTTGTGTATATATGTAAACATTTCTAATCATGGAATCATAAATTTAAAAGAGACCTTAAAGCCCATTAAGTCAAATTCTCCCTTTTTTCCCTAGAAGAAACAAACAGAGTTGTTTGACTTGCCCAAATCACAGGGAAAGAAAATGGGAAAAGCAGTATGCCTTCACTTCTGTAACTCTATCTACTTAGCAAACATATCAGAGCTGACAAGTATCTCACAGATCCCTTAAACCATCTCCCTCTTTTTACCAATGAGCAAACTGGGATTCAATAATGTTACATTAATTGCCCAGAGCCCCCATAATTAGAGAGAAATAGAACTTGTACTCAAATCCAGGCCTCCAGATTGTCACCCTTATTTCACAGTATATCACAATGTACAACACTGAGTTAAGAAGGGGTATTCTTCACCTCTTAATACATCATAATCATAAAACTAGGAAATTTGTGACAAGGGATGGATTAAGATGTATTTAATACTACCAGATTTGACTGCTTCAGCATTTTAGAAAACTGAACTATAAGCAACATTTTAAAACTCCAAATAGCAAAGTAGGGCCCTGTTTGCATTGGTAAAAGGAGTTTCCTCCTTGGGAGCTTCTTGACTTCAATAAAACACATATCCAGGGTCCACTGACCTCAACATCCTTCCTCCATCCCCAAAGACAACTTTTTAAAAAGAGTACTGGTAGTAAAAGGAAAATAAATAAATAAATTAAAAAAAAAAAAAAACCACTTTCGAATACAACTAAGATGAGCCTCAGCAAGCTTGTATATGTAAATGCCCAATCTTCCAAAATTGGTAGAGAAACAAAAATACATGTCCTTAAAAAGAAAAAATATTTAATTGCAAATAGGTAATTTATTAGATCCCTAGATGATCACCTAAGCACTTTGCTGATAAACTTCTTCCTATGTATGTATATGTATGTATGTGTATCTATATATTTTTTCCTAATCAGTCAAGGAAAACATCATAGAGTTACTTTCCCGTTGATCAATGATGAAAAATGCATTGTATATTATGAACAAGAAAAGGATAACATTTTCTTAAATTCTAATTTTTTTATTAAAAATACTTTTTAAAAATTTTATTATTTTTTTATTATAGCTTTTTATTGATAGAACATATGCATGGGTAATTTTTCAACATTGTCCCTTGCACTCACTTTAAAAATGTTTAAGATAGAATTTCAATTGTTTTTATAAATATTTCAAAACAAATGGAAATCACAAGAAAATTCAAAAATGTTTAGTCTGAAAACATAGCACAGCAATACCTTTATATTAGGAGATCAAAGATCTACAGCTAAAAGGGACCTCAGAATATTTAATCTAGCTCAAGTCCTTGTTATACTTCATTTTTACTCCATCATAATGTGGATAGTAGATAGTCAATTTCAGAGTCAAGAAGACCTAAGTTCATGTCCCATATTTAACACACAGGGATCATATTTATGAATATAAACAAGTTACTTAAGCCCCTTGTGCTTCAGGCAACTCACTGTGTCTGTAAGTTACAGAAATTGTAACTAACAATCTAGGATTGTTAGAGGGAATTTCCTTACCTTGAGCTTCCATAAACCAATAAAATCAGCAAGTCAGTCTCTACACCATCCTGTTAAAGAACGAACTTTGAAATATTTCATCAAATGTCTTGCTGAAATGCAGGTTCTATATGTCATGGCATATCATGATCTTCCAACCTAATAACCCCCTCCCCGGTTTTTTTTTTCCTTATGAAGGAATATCATTTTGAAATTCTTGGTTCTTAGCAGACCCATATTTGATGTGAGTGATTATCACTTCATTTCCAAAGTGTACCCAAGCTATCTTTTGTAATCCGGTTTTTAACATTTCAAGGAATTCCCATCAAATTCACCATTCTCTAATTTTTATTGTCCACTTTCCCCTTCTTTTTAAGAGTTTGGAAATTTTCTCATAGCTTCGCCTCTCTCATCCTCTCCATGCTTCCTCAAGCAGAATAAATGAAGTTTTGAAATCACATTAGAAGCTCATTTCATTGTCCTGATATTATATTTTTTCTGCCCCTGGAAACTTGAACAAATTTAGGGAAAAAAGATATTCTTCTATATTATTACTTCTCATGGACTTTAAATCTTTCTAAGTGATTTACATAGTTTTTTTTGTATATTTTAGATTTTCTTGCAACCCCAATCTCTTTCTTAGGTTATGCTTTCTTAACATTATTCTTACAGATCTGTATCATTTTTTCTTCATTTATCAGAAGAATCAATTTGTTGATGCATGTGCTCTGCAAATCTTGGTCATTGGAAAGTAATCATATTCCTCTCTATTGCTATTACCTCATTTCAGAATCAGAATTTTCTTTTATGTATATTTCCCATTTTTCTTCAGCCATATTTCCTTTTTAGAAGAATTGGCCAAAGGATGAAATCTATTTCTTTCTTTCTTTCTTTCTTTCTTTTTTGGAAATCTAATTCCCTAAAGTATATGGCATATGATAATTTAATAATTTTCTATCAACAAGCCATTTATTAATCATATGATAAATGCTATAAATCAAATGCAAGAATACTCAATAATAGTATGTGATTATTTATAATAAAGATAACTTCCATTTATATAGTGCTTTTAAGATTACATAAAGTTGCATAAATCTTATTTAAGCTTACCAAAGTTCTTTATTGTCTGATTTTTATACTCACAGTAATCTAAAAGGCAGTTATTATTGTCTCCATTTAACAGATTGGAAAATTGAAATAGAAAACAGGTAACTGCCCAGTCACACAGCTAGTTAAGTGACAGAGGCAAGATTTGAACTCAATTTTTCCTAAATCCAGGTCCAGTGTTTTAATCATTGTACTTATTGCCTCTGACTCTTCTATTAGGTAAGTAAAGAGGAATCACTCTTAGTAACCTTATGATTTAATATATAACTAACACACTAATTTTTTTTTTAAGTTTCTTTTGTTTCTACAAAGCAGTGTTATACTTTCCTTCAGTTTTGTCTACAGAAAACGATTAAGCTCTTTTATCTTAATGGATATGGCAACGTAATTCAAGCACCAGTGGTTCTAACAAAGTAGAAAGGTTCTAAAACGTACTGCTATTAATAATTGAGCAGTGTAAAGAGAAATTGTCAATATTGCATTGTATTAGGCATGATTTCTATAACTATATCATTTTAAGAGTGATTTGCTATTTTTCCTCAATGACAGTAAAACTCTGATATAAATACCCCATTACTCCATGTAGTATTAAAGGGAATAAAAAGGCACCCAAAATGAAGAATTGTTAGACCAGTTCAGAAAACATATGGAGAAAATCAGTAATGAAAGTGGCATAATTAAGAATTGATTTTTGAACTATTCCATATAAAAGATAACAAAAAAAGTAAAATATTTTCATGGATGACCTTTTTAAAAGTTATTTTATGAAGTAATTCAGAGAAATCAAATTATATTTTAAAAGGTTGTAAATAAAACATCAATTAACCAACCTATTCTTCTCATTTCTAAATTTTTAAAAGTATATACAAGTACTGAGGATAATTGAAGAAAATATGAGAAAGAAACTTGATAGCTTTTTTAGACAATAAGAAAATAATCTTCTCCAGAAAAGTCATATTTGGCTAATCAGACAGAAAAGGAAAATGACAAATGCTAGAGGGGATGTGGGAAAATGAGACATTAATGCACTATTGGGAGAATTAGGAAATGATTCAGCCATTGAGGAGAGCAACTTGAAATTAGGCCCAAAAGGCTATAAAATCATGCCTTCCATTTGATCTCATTTGGTCTATATCCCAAAAAAAGATTTAAAAAAAAAAAAAAGAAAAAGGACTAATTTGTACAAAAAATATTTATAGCATCTCTTTTTTTAGGTCAAAGAATTGGAAATTGAGTGATGCCCATGAATTGAGAAATGATTGAATAAACTGTTGTAGGTGATTATGTTGGGCTACAAAAAATAATGACCAGGATATTCTCAGAAAAAAAAAAAAAAAAAAAAAGCTTAGAAAGACTACCATGAGCTGATAAAAAGTAAAATGTATTATATATAAAATAGTAGCAATACAGTAAGGTTTTCAACTCTGAATGACAAAACCATTCTCAGCAATAAGACAATCCAAGATAACGCTGAAGGACTTATGATGAAAAATGCTATCCATACCCAGAGAGGGGGGAAAAAAAAAAAAAAAAAACCTGATAGTCTCTTAAGTATAGATTGAAACATTTTTTTTAATTAAAAAAATATTTTTACTTCCCAGTAATGTAAAACAACTTTTTACATTTTTAAGACTTTGCTCCCTACCTCCTTCATTCACACCCCACAATGAGAAAGCATATGTTGAAGTCATGCAAAACATTTCCAAACAGGTCATGTTGTGAATGAAAATATTGATATCCCCCAAAAAAGGTAAAACCCTCAAGAAAAATAAAGTTTAAAAAAGTATGCTTCAGTTTGTTTTCAGACATAATCAGTTCTTTTTCTGGGTATGGATAACAATTTTAAAAATCATAAGTCCTTCAAAATAGTCTTGGATCATTGCATTCGAAAGAATATTAAATTTATTCACAACTGATCATCCTATGACATTGTTATTATTGTGAACACAGTATATTTCACTTTGTTTTAGCTTACAGAGGACTTTCCAGGTTTTTCTGAGAGCAAACTTCTCACCATTTCTTATATAACAAAAATGTTCCATTATAAACACATTATTCATCTATTCCCCAATTAATGGGTATCCCCTCAATTTCCATTTTTTTGTCTTGAATAAAGAGGTGCTATACATATTTTTTGTACATATAGATCCTTTTGCTTTGAAAAAAAAAACTCTTTCAGGATTTATGTCTAGTAGTGGTATTGTTAGGTCAAAGAATATGCATGATTTTATAATCCTTTGGATATACTTCATTTCCATTGGTCATTTATCACTTGGGGAATGACATTTTTTTTAAATAAATTTGACTCCATTCCCTAAGTATTTGAAAAATATAATTTTCATCAAAGAAACTTCCTTCAAATTTCTTTTCATAAGTATTCTCTCTATTTTCAACCTATCCCTCAAAAGTGTTTTGCTTCTGAACATCTCCTGCTCCACTTTTTAAAAATGTTCTTCATATTTCTTGAGGATAATTTTTACATTCTTTCAAAATGAAAATATTTTGCATGGCTATACATGTATTATTGTTATTGAATTGCTTGCATTCTCAATGATATGGGATGAGGAAGCAGGGAGAAAGAGAATCTGAAACCCAAAGCTTTAAAAAAGTGAATGTTTAAAATTATGTTAAATATAACAGGGGAAAATTTTTTAAAATACAAAATATGAAAAAAGAAGTTACATCACTGACTGAAAAGTATGAACAATGAAGGGTTTCCAGAGAGGAAGATTGTGGAGTACATTGTTAAATTTCAAACTCTTCATATTTCCCCAAAAAATAGAACATAAACTAGTAAAAAATCAAGAAGACTTGGGGCAGTACCGGGGTTCTCCTAATACAACCCAAGAAAATCTGAAGAAAAATCATAGACCAGGAACTGAAGCATAAAAACCTCCAGGCTAGCTCCATTAAAACACCAAATGGTCCTGGAGTTAGCTGGGTTTGACTGTAGCCTCAACAGGAACAAAAAAGTTTCATTTCTAGACAGTATGTGTAGTCAGGATCTAGGTTTGGGAAGACTGAGTAAACCTTGGCTGATTAGGAACACCTGAGACAGGGCATTGGGTGAGAAGGAACCAGCACACCCATGAATGTAAAGAGGGTGGGGGCAGAGATGATGCTGGCTAACAGCACTTTCTGGAGGGGGCCAGTTCTTGGTTTGGGATTCTAGGTTAAAAAAAAAGCTGAAGTGATGCTAGAGGCAATGTTCCCCCAACCCATGATTAGAGGTGCTTACACTAATACTTCTCATTAAAAAAAAAAAAAATGAAACAGTAAAGAAGAAAGAACCCAAATAGAGAAACTCACTATGAGAATAGGAAAGACCTAGGTTCATCATCAGAGAAGGACACGGAAGTTAAAAAAAAAAAAAGTCTACCCCAAAAAGTAATGTGAAATGGCTCCCTGCCCAGAGAATTTATATAACTCAAAAAAGAATTTAAAAATAAAATGAAAGACAATGAAGAAAAACAAGAAAAAACAAAAATAAAAACTATCTAAAAAAATAAGATTATGAAAAAAAAAAAGTTAACCAACCAGAAAAGGTGCTACAGAGTCTTGAAGATGAAAATAACTCTTTGAAAATTAGAATTGGGTAAGGAGAAGTTAGTGAAGCTATGAGAAACTAAGACATAACAAAACATTATGAAGAATGAAAAAAAAATAGAACATAATGTGAAACATCTTGTAAGAAAAACACAGATCTGGAGATCAACAACTGAAAATAAAAGAATATTGGATTGCTTAAAAATTGTGACCAAAAAGAACCTTTATACAATAATGCAAGAAATCATCCAAGAAAATTGTCCTGAAATGATATAACAGGAGGGAAAGTAGACATAGAAAAAAATCCACCAATTCCCACCTCAACAAGATCTTTTGAGGAAAACATATGGAAATATTATTGCCAAATTCCAAAACTCCCAGATCAAAGAGAAAATTTTGCAAGAAATAAGGGAAAATCTATTCAAATTTGATGGGGTTACAATTAGAGTTGCACAGACTTAGCAGCAGCACAGTAAAAGCCTGCAGGTCCTGGAATCACATCTACTAACAATCAAAAGAATTAGACCTGTGACCAAAAATATCATATACAGCAGAATTACCTATAATATTGAATAAGAAAAAATAAATATTCAATGAATTTGCACATTTTCAAGATTTTATATCAACCAAACCTGAACTTAATAAAAAAATATTTAAGAATCAATATAAAAGATCAATTTCCAGGAACTCATCATGGATAAATTGTCTTTTTTTAACATAAAAAATGTATGCCATATGTTTAAAATCAACATCAATTATAGTGTAGCTCAAAAGAAAGATTGGGACAGAGGTAAAGGTAAAATAGAAATTATGTTATACAATGAAATGCAGGGGAAGAATAGACACAGAGGCATTGGAAGGAAGGAGGATTTATAGTATTGAAAAATCTACTCAAATTGGGATGGATTAAATAGGCAACATTACATATATACCACAAAAGATAGAGCATGCTTCAAAATCTATTTTAAAAAAAGGCGGAGGGACAAGGAAGAGGGAAGCAAAGATTGAGGGAAGAAGATAAAAAAAGGATCCATGGGGGGAAGTTAGTTCATACCAATACAAGTTAAGAAACAGAATTAGAGCCAAGGAGACAGGAAAGATGTGTGTGTGTGTGTGTGTGTGTGTGTGTGTGTGTGTGTGTGTGTGTGTGTATGTGTGTGTATGTATGTATGTGTGTAGGGGGACAGGATGTGTGTATGTATATATTTACATATGTATACATATCCTTTCTTAACTATAGCCTCCTTGGGGGTGGAGGGGGAATAAAAGGAAAGAAAAATAATAAAGTAAAAATGGTGTGCAGCAGAAAACAAAAGAATAATTTACAAGAAAATAAAGAAAAGATGGACACCCATAGATATAATTACTATATATATAATATATATATATACTTTCTATATTATTCATCACCCAAAAAAATTGACAGTAGGACAAAATGGAGTGGTAAAGGTTCTGCAATAATGCATGTCTCATGCTTGCCTTAATATATCACAATTCTATGATTAAGGTGAGCATAAATATTTTCAACATTTCTGATTATCAACCTTAAACCATGTATCATACAAATCAAGAGAAATAAGCAAACTAGAAATGTTTATGACTCACACAAAGCTTGTAAATCACATTTCAAATGAAAGAGGGATTCTAGATGATAAAATTTTCCAGGTGTTCTTTTATGTGAATAGTTTTATGTGTATTATATTGTCTATTATAATATTTCCCCCTTGTGGAAGCATATTATAGCTACTATATCATGACCACTCAAAATAAGCTGCTTATCTACTTTACATGTCACAATTCTTAGAAGATGAATTGTTTATCCACTTTGATTTTTCCTGTGTAGATTTCCAGACTAATTGATTTAATTAGTCTATCAATATATATCAGTTAGAGACACAAAAGATGGACTGTTAACTGGGAACATGATTGATGGATGGAATGAGTTTGTGTTGGATTGCATTTATGAAATTATGTAGTGCTTTCAGTGATTGTGCCGAGTTACATCTAGCCTTAGAAATTCAGTTAAATAATAAGTACTTACCTGATGATACTATGTTCCATATATGTCAAATGTCAAAGTCTACAAAGAATCAATAATGCAGATGATCCAACAGGTAATCCAAAGGTTCATATTATTGTGGTACAGAACAAACAGGATTATTATGTGCACATAGTAGGATAATACCACTATTACACACATAGGAAGAGAAAAAAGACATTGTCAAAGAATTCTATGAATAGAAAAGGAAATTTACACAAAACACTGAGAATGAAATAATAGATAAGATGAAGAGGGTTTTGCACTGATGTCTGAGAAATATTAAGAGATTTAGAAGAAGGACTCTACGGTATTAGGTAGATACTCTCTAGAAAGATTGATAGAATGACTTGTTGAACTTTGACAGGGTTGATTTACTTCATAGTGTCTGATGTGTGGCTGTTGTGAACCCTTACAGCTATTGGTAAGAATATAATTTTTCTTCTTATGACTTTGTAACTTCTAGTGCCTCCTTCTATACTCTGAAAAATCTAGGTGAATCAATAATGCTTACTATTGTGTGTGTATGTGTGTGTGTGTTTGTGTGTGTGTGTGTGTGTGTATATATATATATATATATAAAACGTGTGTGTATCTATACCCATATGGATAATGACCAGAACTGTGATTCTATTAGTATAAAGAATTTCTAGATGAGGAAACTACTGTAAGCAATATAGACCAGCAACTTTATTGAAACCTATCATCTTAAAAACTTGCTTAGAGCAAAGCTTTTTAAAACTGTGTATGTTAATCCAAATAAGATCATCTACCTGAATGTGGGCGTTATGATTTATTATCAATACATATTCGATTTGTATCTATTTTTTGCCTATATATGCAGGGTTGTGTACAAATTTCTTAGGCCAAAAAGAGATGGAAGTAGAAGTTTAAAAATCCCTGATCTAGAATAGTTAAATGACTTTACCAGGATCACAAAGTAGTGTCAGAGGCAAGACCTGAACCCATGTCATTCCAACTCTATGATGAGCTTTCTCTTCATTATGTTATGATGAGTTATTATATATACATTTATATATAGTTTTATTAATATATAAATTCTGTATTCTCTATTAGCATCTTTATGTAACTGGTTTATCCTATCACCTTGAAAGTTAGATAATTGTTTTTCATGTCTAGTCTACCAAGAAAGATAATAATCACTTCCATGAGTCCTTTGATTCCTCAATTGAGAGAACAACTCAAGAGAATTCTTCTAACCTTTCTCTAAAGAGATAATTTTCTAGAAGATTTATATTGACATAACTCGGCATGTATTCCATAAGTATTAATCATAGTTTGCCTTTTTATTTAATTTCCCCTAGAACTGAGATCGTTTTCTCTTTTCCATTATAATCTTGTGAATTTTCCAATTAGGTCCAGTCTTCCCCACAGAACTTGGTATCATATTCACCTTAATATCTCCCTTACTAGCCAATCATCAGGAATATTCCATTTTCAATTTCTTATGCCCACTTCCTCCCTCTCATAACTAACAATGTTTTCTATTATCTCAAAGTGTTGATCTGGAGATAGCAGTAGAGAAAGCAACTTGCTTGTCATTAATCACTTTCCTTGAACCCTGAAAAGAAGCACCTCCAGCTAAAAACAGGAAGGACTTTTCATATTTAAGAAAGAGAAAGCTAAGAGACAATATTTGTGCCAGCATCACAATTTAGACATGGATTTAAAGGATTGCAGTATCCTTTTTTCTATTATAAGCACTCTGTGAACTCAATTATCTTTATAAATTATTGGTTAAGTAATGTCTTGCATATGTCCCCATCCCATCCCACCTCTCAAAGTGGATGCTGAATTTTCATTTACTTATTCAAAAAGACCTTTGGTGACAAATATAAGAATTAACACATTGAGCTTTAAATGCAATTAGTATTTCTATTTCATAAGAACAAGAATTTCTTAGGAAGGTGAAGCACAAGGTGTGAACATAGTAGACATTTAATACTTACTTGTTTGTTAAGTATGTTGGTTGAAGGCATAGCTTGGATCTTGACCAATGAATGGAACCCACACAGATCAGAATAATTTCCAAAAAAACAGGATCTACGTTCCTATGGATTTTGTGGATTAGGCTGTATATAGAGGGTTTGAACAAATAGGCAACTAAGACCAAAACATGACTTAAACCTGAAGGATTCAATGGAAAAAAATGCTGCTGCTCCTGCCAGATGACCAAGAAGCCCAGGTTCCTTAGAGAAAATGAAATGACAAAAAAGATAGTACTTTTTTCCTGATCTTATTAAAAAAATATATTTCTTTAATCACATATTACTTTAATTTGAATTAGGACACCTACATTTCAATCCCATCTCAAATACTTCCTAAGTTGTGTGACCACAGATGAATCTTTTCAGGGAAAAAATAGAATTTAAATGATTATATCCTCTCCTTTCAGTCTCCTTTCAAAAAATAAGAATTTTTGTCATTTCTAGGAATATAGTAGAAAATTAAAAGATTCTTTTTCTCCTATCAAAAATATAGGCAAAAAACAGAGAATACATGACAAGCTTTATTTTACTTCACAAAAAACACAAAGGACCTACAAGCACATCAACAGTAGAAATACTTGGGTCCTTTTACTAGGAGTTTCACATATCTTAGAGACCAGAAATATGCAATTATAATAGTGTTGATGTTCTTACCCAAATTTGGATTTGGCCCCCATGAACATGCACAGTCCACATAAATCACAATACCAATGAAAGGCAAGATACAGGTTTGTCCTTCAATGAATTTAGGAAAACTCAGGTCCAGACTCTGTTGGTTCTGGAACTTAGCATTGTCTATGAATTCATCCTAGGCCTAGGCCTAGTCAGTTTGGTCCAAAAAACTTTGTTGCTCTACAATTGCCATCATTTTGTGTTTGTGTAGTGCTACATGTAGTCCAGGAGTTCAATTTATATAAGTATTTATATAAACTCACAAAAAATACACACACACACACACACACACACACACACACACACACACAAACACATACGTAAAATCTGGCTGTAGAAACAGAGATCTTTAAGCTTTTGAGATCGAAGATATTGCTATTCACATAGTATTTTGGAGAAAGAATATTTGTAAGTGCCAACTCATAAACAAATCTGGTTGTTAGGTATTTTACAGTGTGTGTTGATGGTACTGTGGAAGGGAAAAACACTTGTGCTAAATATTTATTCTAGAAGCTTGCTACAAAACTTAAAATCCTCACCATTCAAATGACCCATATGTAGAAAGGTCCTGTCTCAAGAAAAGTTTTATTATAATGAAAATATAGCAGAGGCAAGAATTTGAGTTACTATGACTATCACTCTTATATTACCATAGATTGGTTTAGTCAAGTATAAACAAAGATGAGACTGGTGGATAAAGAAAAATGATGAGGGGAAGTCTTATGAAGAATGAACATGTAGAAGGGATATTACCATGGTTTATTCTGAACAGCTCAGAGCTGACTTAAAAATAAGCTTCCCTGATATAAAGATAGATTTCCTGGCCAAGAAATGAAACAAAATAAATAAATGCTCCCCAGTCTACTGAGTGATAACCAAAATTACTTGAACCAGAGACCATTTATGAATTAAAACATATAGAAAGGTAATAAAAGTCCAAATTAATTCATATCAAAACATACATGGTTCATTTCCAGAGGCTTTGATGAGTAGGTAGAGGAAGCATATGAAGATATTGGATATCTGAAAAGGGGAAGTGAAGAAACAATGAAGGGGGCATGAAAATAAACTTCCTATCTTTCACAATTTTACCTAAAATTTGTCTAAAACCTACTGGAACATCACTTATTATTTTTTTCTTTTTTTATTATTACAGTTTTTTTATTTACAAGATATATGCATGGGTAATTTTTCAGCATTGACAGTTGCAAAACCTTTTGTTCCAATTTTTCCCCTCCTTTTCCCATACCTCCCCCAGATGGCAGGTAGAACAATACATGTTAAATATGTTAAAGTATATGTTAAATACAATATATGTATACATGTTCATATAGTTATTTTGCTGTACAAGAAGAATTGGTATTTGAAATAGCGTACAATTAACCTGTGAAGGAAATCAAAAAATGTAGGTGGACAAAAATAGAGGGATTGGGAATTCTATGTGGTGATTCACACTCATTTCCCAGAGTTCTTTTGCTGGGTGTAACTGGTTCAATTCATTACTGCTCTATTGGAACTGATTTGTTTCATCTCATTGTTGAAGAGGGCCACGTCCATCAGAATTGATTATCATATAGTATTGATGATCCTCTGGTCCTGCTCATTTCACTCAGCATCAGTTCGTGTAAATTTCTCCAGGCCTTTCTGAAATCATCCTGCTGGTCATTTCTTACAGAACAATAATATTTCATAATATTCATATACCACAATTTATTCAGCCATTCTCCAATTGATGGGTATCCAGTTTCCAGTTTCTGGCCACTACAAAGAGGGCTGCACAAACATTTTTGCACATACAGGTCCCTTCCCCTTCTTTAAAATCTCTTTGGGATATAAGCCCAGTAGTAACACTGCTGGATCAAAGGTTATGGACAGTTTGATTGCTTTTTGAGCATAGTCGAACATCACTTCTTATAAGACATTCATGCATTTGTGAGTTTATAAGGAACATACTCTCAAGCTGTTATAGCTTCTAACTGGATCTCTCACAAATGTTTACTTTGGGGGATTTTATAAAACATATTTTGACAGCTTGTTTCCCACTGTCTTTGTCAATAGGGAAGATTTTGACCTCCCCCCGCCAGTTATTCTCTTATTTACACCTTAATGCAGTTTAGTAGTGAATAGCTTTGCAAAAGAAATATAAGAGCTACATCATTAAAGTAAATGGTAGGTAAAAGATAAGTGTGAACAAAACCATATTTAATAGACAATTTTCGAAATGAATAAAGGATTTTCTGGCATATTATATGTCAAAAGTATTTTTAAATTCATTTAAACATTAATTTACAAACTGAAAAGCCATGAATGTATATTTTTATGTATTTTTCTCTTTTTCAGAAACCCGAGAGACCCTGAGGTTTACACTTACCTACAGATATTTTCAAATAAAATGTAAAAGTCGAATGTTAAATAATATTACCATATGGAATACAAATACATTAATTTTAATATAATTATGTAAAGTTTCAGTTATAATAGTATCAATTTACACAATATGTTAGTGAATAATAAATATAGGAATACCATGTGGATATTGTATTTGGAATTTTAATTTCCTTTTTATTCCTTTCAACCCAATCTTTTACATCTTTTCATTCCTCTTTCAGAAAGAAAAATAATTACTGAAACTCCAGTATTAACAATGGAAGGCTCAGTTTTTCCTCTCTTTAAAAATAATCATAAAATCATATCAATATGAGATCTTTCTATATAACACACACTTATTACTTACTTATAAAGTAAAAGACACTGTCTTAGGGAAATACACAAAAAAGACAGTTTCTCTACCTCAAAAAAAAATCTAATATACTAGAGAAGGAAAGTTAAGATACAACTGAGAACTAAATATATACAAAATAATTTAAAGAGGGAGAAAACACTAGGAGGATCAAGGAAAGCTGCCTATAGAGGTGAAATTGTAGCTGGTGTTAATTATAAAAACAAACATTTATTAACCAGTCATATACAGACTACATATCTAGATAGATAGATAGATATAGATAGGTATCAATATCTATATCTATAAGATTGATTTTCCTTAGTAAAGGCTGTAGAGGGGTGGAGGAGTTAAATGGAGGGGTGAAGAATTTTAAAATATAAATAATCTCAAGAATTTTGATAACTATTTCAATCATCAAGGGACCACATTTTTTAAAAAGTTCTTTTTTATCAATATTATGTTACAATTGAAGAAAAAGTTAGTTATTTTGTCAAGAATCAGATGAGCTAAGTACTATGTAATGGCGATTATTTAGCTATTATTACATGAACTGTTATGACAACTCCATGTAGAGCTTTGGTATGAACAAGCAAAAGCACATTAAATCATAAGAATTATAAAGAAGAGATGGAGCAAATGATGCATAAATGAGATATATGACTAAAAAGAAGGTGCCTTGGTCATTTGTAGAAAATGAATGATAACCAATGAAAAGTACATGAGACTCCCACAGGTATCCTTGAATTTTCTAGAGAAAGTAACAGAGGCTTCCACTACTGTAGGTGGACCTCTTGGGATGAAACTATGGGGGTATGTGTATAAGAGCTGCACAAGATGAATAGGCATGGATATGTTTCCATCTCCATTGTTGGAGGAAAAATCCATATTAATGACATCACTGAATATTTCCTCACAAACTTGTGAGGTTGTTCAAGTATCAGTCCCATTTTACCAAAAAAAAAAAAAAAAAAAAACAACCAGAGAGAGAGAGAGAGAGAGAGAGAGAGAGAGAGAGAGAGAGATTCAGAGGCCAGTTACAAAACTGGCCTTGAATAATAAGTATCACAACTGGTTTGGGTGTTTTGAACCTTATATCCTTTTGTAAGTTCAATTCATCAATTAAGTGCCTATTGTCCACAAATAATAAGAGTCTACTATTTCTCTTTCTGAATTCTTGTCACAGGATCATAAATATAGACCTGTAAGGGACTTTGGTTATATTATAGATGAATAAAATACAGATCAGAAAAGGTAGGAACTTGCTTAGAATCACTAAACAAGTGGCTAAGGCAGGATGGAATGCAGGTCTTCCTGACTCTAAGCCAAATACTCAAGTCTCCCACTACTCAACACACCCTCCCACTAGACCAAAAATTGTTTAAATATTTGCCAACATAGCCTCCCTTGCATACTGATCTGAAAATAGAAATGAGTTCTAGAACATGTATTCCAAAGACAAAGTTTATTTTCTGCCTCCCCTTTTTGTTCCTTTTTACCTTCCTCCCCCTCCCAAAGATGCATCCACTGTTATTCGATCTAGCTTATTCCCTCTAGCTGCCCCCTGTGGACCATACCTAGCTATATAGAACTTTCTTTTTAAAGATATGCTCTCTGCTCTAGTTCTATCTTCCTTTCACCTAATCTAAATATGTGTTCCATTATCTCAAGACTTGCTAGTTGTTAAGCAATTAAAAATAAGAATTGATTGGCCAATATTAGCTTAGCATTTTACAAGCAAGCTACACCATAATAGAAACTTTTGGAGTAGAATATCATAACCCAAAGAAATGGCCCAAGTACATGTCATTAGTTACTTATGCTTATTTTTAGATATAGAGTCCTTTCAGCAGCATCCCTTAAGATCTTCAGTACTATTTATTATGAAGGACCATTCTGTTTGATTGAAGAGTGACCACTGACTTATCAAATTTTTGTTTCTTCTTTTCTTCAGGATTATGTTGGAGATTTACTTTCTTTAAAACTTTCACGAAAAAAATAGAACTATTTATTCTAACTATCATAAAAATCACTGAATTTTAGATGGGAAATTATCTAGTTAAACTCCAATATTTCATATATGATGGAACTGAAAGCTAGGAACTTGTCACATAAGTCACATAACTTCTTAATAATAAAACCTGGACCTGAACTCATGCCTTTTTTGCATGAGCATCTTTTTCAATATTATCCACTCCTCATATATTTACATTTATTGCTAGATGCAATGTAATTTCCTTGAGTACAGGAGCTTCTGTGATTTTTGTTTTTGTCTATCTAAATGTATTACAGTGCCAGACATAGAGTAAATAGTTAATAGATGGTGGTCAAATGACTGATTACATATGAACAGAATAAAAAGAATATATGTTTGGATTGTTTTCATTTGTGCATTTCTGTGGATGAGCATATATGAGTGTACATAGATATGCACATACAATTGTGACTACTGGTGGTTAACCAATAGTCAATTCACAGATTACTTGTATTTATAGTAATCCTTCAGTTCAATTGGGTTTTCTTCACAGGAGCTTTGAACACACATCAGCAAACATCTGAGAAGCAGTCAAGGTAATGCTCCATGGTTCTTTAGTCTTTTGTATTTGAGATCATTTTAAGTAATTTGCTGTAACAATTTTTATGTTGGACTTTAGCTACTGGCACATATCCAATACATATTGGACTTGTCTTCTTCACTACTTTGTAAGCTCCTTTAACTTCATTTACTAATGTTCATAGTACTTATTTCAGTGGTCTTTGTATATGATGTGATGGAATTCATTCACAAGGATCAAAAGTACAAAAAAGGACATCACACACAGTAATTCCAGTGCTGTGTTGACTATCGTGTATGCAAATAATGGTCAGAATGTGTTTTCAGATGTTGTTCACTTCCATTACTCAATGATCTGCTTTTATTTGCAATCAACTGAAAACAAACAAACAAACATAAAATTAATTCCTCATTAACACTTATCCAGAAAATTCTGAGACGTTTAAGCAGTTAGAAATAGATTATACTCAGGTTGTTTATTTCCAGATAATGAATATAATGTAAGGAGCAGCAGAGTTGTATTCAGATAAATTGATTGCAAGTTATGTTTTTGTTTCTGACTGTAATCTTGGGCAGGTTACTTACCTTTTTTCAGAACTCAGTTATGTCATCTCTAAAATGAGGGGATGGGACTAAATGGTCTCAAATATCTTTTACAATTCTAAATCAATGATTCATTGACAAGATAATAAAATTCATTCTTTCCATATAGATCTGAGATTTAACCAGTATAGAGAACTATTGTTTAGCACACACTCTCTACCAAGCAACTTTTTTTCTAGTTATAGACTTAGAGCATTCACTGGGGCACTACAAATTTAAGTGATTTTTCTAAGGTCACATAGGCAGTATATGTTAAAAGTACAATTTCAATCCAGTTCTTCCTCATTTAAAAGCAGATGATATGCTTTTTTTAAATTTGAAGTAAACTTCCTTTTAATTTTCTTAAAGATCATTTCTCATTAGCTCCTGCCCCCCCCAAATTCCCTAATACACAATTTTTCTCTTTACTAAGAAAAACTGGCATTTAATAATCATTGAAATTTGCTAAACAATTTATGTCTCTTACTTCAGTTAAGCTTCAGAACAACTTTGTAAAGTGGAGTTTATAATAATGATTAGCATTTTATAGTTGAAGATATTGGGATTCAAAGATAAAGTGATTTATTTATGGGCATATCATTATTAAGTGTCAGAGGAGAAATAGAATCATTCTATATGCTTGTCTAAGTCTCCTCTCCCTTTGTTTTACACTAACATGTTTTTTCAAGGAAATAACAATAGCAACTTTAATTTAAGATTTTAAAGATGTTTTGCAAATATCATATTACTTTGTCCTCACCCTAAGTCTGCGGTAAGTATTATTACTACAATTCTCCTTTTTCAGATAAAGTAACTGAGTAAATAACCAAGGCATGATTTGAACTCTGCTCTTTGTGTCTTTAAGTTTAATATACTATTCAGTTTCCTTTCAAGGTAAGTATTTATGTTAGATACCCTTTTCTGCCAACTTTATGTTTAAACTAATCTCCCCAAGCGTTCTTAGAATAGAAGACAAAGAAACTTTGAGAATGCATGTAGTATAATCAACCTAGAATTAAAGAGAAGCAGCAACAGCACATCTAGGTAGAAGAATTAGAAGAGGCAAAGTGTGAAACATAAACTTTCCAACCTACACTTCAAATTCTGGGGTAAGTTGAGCCAATAGGAGTTCTTCAGATTAAATTCTGCCTTTGGAAAATGACATCAAAATATACATTGATTATATGAGCTCTCCAACTTCATTGGAGTTCATTAGAGACTATCCAGTATCTAAGTCTTGATTACAAGCCTAGGGTACTTTGTCTCAACTGTCATCTCTACTCTTCCCCAGGCTCATTCAATTTTATGCCTCTGTCAGTCTCCTTTTGGTCACTTGTATCTTTGACACCATTCTTTCCTGCTTTCTCCAAGACTTTACTTCATCAGTCATGCATTCTTTCTGGTGCATATTCAATGTCTTAGTTCTTCTCACATCACTAAAGTCTGAAGTATTCCCAATTCTAAAATAAACAATGACTAAAAAATTTATATCACCTTTTTTTTTCCTCTTTACTGGTAAACTTTTTGAAAAAAAAAATGTGAGTATATTATTCCTCTATCCATACTCTCCAAATCTTGTGTTCAAGGGTTTTGTTCAAAATCATTTATTGGACTGCCTATCTCCCTCCTTCTCCTCTCCCTCCTTCTCCTTTCCCCCCTTCTCTTTTTCTCCCTGAGCCTCTCTCTCAGTGCCTTTCTAACTGCTAAATCAAATGTCCTTTTCCCTGTGTTCTATATCCTTTACCTCTCAACTAGTGAATGTTTTCTTCTTCCTTTGATTCACGAGACAATGTGCCCTTTTGGTTCTTCCCTTCTCTTTTCTCCTTTATTTGCTCATCTTGTTTCCAACCTTTTAGTGGTTGCCCAGTTCTTCACTTCTCTTTCTACACTCCTACAATTATGTATCTATATTAATGACTTTCAAATGTATACCTCTAGCCCTTTTCTTTATTCCAAGATCTATAACTCAATTTCAGGCTACCTAAGGACATCACTGCCTGAGTTTCATATTGATACCTCAAACTAAATATATTCCATACTGAACTCAATATATTTTGGCTGTTTGTTAGTTTTATTCTTGGCTTTTGTCTTTAAAAGGAAAATAATCAAAAACTTGCAGGGATTGTAAGATAATTGTGCTTCCCTTACCACTCCCAGGCAGAGTAGTATGAAAGTTGAAATAAAGATGGAAAGGGGGAGAGAGGAACTACAGCACTGATCAAAGTGAGCCACAGGCCAGAGAAGATCAATCAACTGTATAAATTGCTGCTCCAAAATCAATGTAGTTGCATGTAGAAGAAGAAAAGAAGAGGATATCCCCTGATTTTTTTTTCTTTTTTTTAAGGAAATAAGTCAATTTAGCATCATGGAAAGAGAAATAGAAAGTCTCCTAGCAGAAGGAATCTCTCTGTCTTGTTTTTTGTCTGTCTTTCCTGCTTTCTCTCTCCTGTATTTCATGTGGTTTATGTTTGTAATTTTCAAAGTAATTTGAAATACAAAGACTTTGACTTTCTTAAGTTGGGATCTTTAACTCTGGGGTATGAAAAAGCAAATCTAGAAACCATTACAAACCAAAGCTCCCCCCCAGGCTCTAGGTATCCTACATTGAAAATCAGATTAGTAAAGAAAAATAAGAGGGAGGTTTCTTTTATGAGCTAGAAGATATGGGACTTCTTATGACTAAGTTGTAGTAAAACTATGTCATTTTGTGAAATGGGTACTTATCTTATTTCTGAGATTCATAATCTCAGACTTATATTTGAATCTTTCTTCTTCCTCACTTGTTATTTCCAGTGAGTTTTCATGACCAATGGCTTTCAACTTTACAATGTTGCTCATATCTATTCATTGTCCTCATCTAGTATACCCTTCTTTACCATCTACCTAGATTGCTTTTATCTCTTAACAAGTATTTTCCCTTCTACTCTTTCCTCCCCATCAATCCATCATACAAATGCTCTTAGAAAGAGATTTGTTATGTATACATTTCATCATATCACTCTTCTGTTCAAAAATCTTCAATAAACACCTTCCAAATAAAGTTCTAATTGCCCTGCCTACTGGTAGAAGTTCTCTATAATCTCATGCCAACAGGACACTTCCAGTGTTACATCATGTTACTAAGTCCTTCTATTCTTTGTTCCCTGGATGCACTATATAACTCCTCATCACAGGTCTGTTTTTATCATTAGTTTCTATCATTTGATTTCTCAATTTCTAGTCATTATTTAATGCTACATCCTCCTTGAAGTTTGCCCTGATCTGCTGCTGACTTTTTTTTTCCTGTTGGGCTTTACATCACACTTTGTTTTTAACAACTGTTTAGAACATTTATAATGCAACACATTATCCTACAGTTATTTATGTTTTTATCATCTCTCTACTAAAATATAGCCTCCACGACAGCAGAAAGTCTACCTGAAGGAAACACTGTGTCTTCCCAGTGCACTACCCCATAATAAGCAATTCATAAATTTGCTAAATTTAATTATTAAAATGAATATTCTGTTCATAAATCCATAACTTCTTTAGATAATGTAAGGGTTTGCTAAAACACGGTTTCCGTCAAGAAGGAAATCTCTTTTTTTTTGTTTATTTTTTTTTATATTATATTTTATTTTATTTAATAATAACTTTATATTGACAGAATCCATGTCAGGGTAATTTTTTTACAACATTATCCCTTGCACTCGTTTCTGTTCCGATTTTTCCCCTCCCTCCCTCTACCCCCTTCCCTAGATGACAAGCAGTCCTATATATGTTAGATATGTTGCAGTATATCCTAGATATAATATATGTTTGCAAAACTGAACAGTTCCAAGAGGGAAATCTCAAAGGAGTTTATTACTATTATTTTTTTTCCATTTTTTTTCAAATATATATTTTTCAAAATATAGCTCAGACTGGACTGTTCTCTGTCCCTTGCAAATACCACACGTATTGCTGTTTTAAAAACTCCATTCAAGTGTTCATGCCATATATTAAATAGGAACAAACAAACCACAATCTCCCAACATTCCAGAATAAATTAGGTTTTTGAGGTGAAAAGTGCATTCTCTAGAATAATCTTTATTTTTCTATTCCTATGTTTTTCTTTCCTGTGACTCCCTCTCCCACCTCCCCGCCCTTCTTTTAACGGTACTTAAAGAGCGAGTCTCCTTTTCCATACTTTAAAGGTGAACTCCTAGTTAATTGCAGCAGCATTGAACAAGTTAAAATAGTTAAACTCTGCTTAATAGACAACACCACTCCCCCACACCCTGCCTTTCCCCCAATCTCTTCTGTTTTTCTTTCTCCAAAATAATGCGAAGCCAGCATAAGGGCAGCCCTTAGTGCAAGGAAGTGGAATCCTTTTGCCTACTTCCTGGCTTTTGGGAATTCTGCTCCTCCAATCAACCTACCCTGGTCCACTTCTGGCACCGAGAGGGGAAAGTAGAATGGAGGCGGAGCTGGCAAACTAGATCTCCACACCATTTTAACCCTCTCCCAGCAGATACAGTAACTGTTCCAAAGGACTCTAACTTCCCCACCCAATCACCCACTCCCAGAAAGAATACTAAAGTCTCTGGACAAGAGGATACAGGAGTAGATAGATAAGTAACTCCTGTATACAACGAATTGGCATTCCCTCCACCTGTCTCTACCATTCGCTCACTGCACCCCCCCCCCCAACACACACACACACACACACACACACACACACACACACACACACACACACTGCCTTCCTTTCTCTCTGGCCTTCCTTACTGTCAACACCCCCACACCCCGACACCCCGCGCACCTCCCTCCGCACCAAGTCCGGACGCATTCTCCCTGCAGAAATCTCACACCAGAGGACTTGCCCTGCCCAGGCTGCAGATGCTCTCGGATGCTCTGTCCCTCCTTCATCTGGAGCTGGGGCACAAGGAAGAAACCAGGCTGTAAGCACTGCGGGGTTCAAAGAAGGGGCCGAGGACGCCCAGGCCAGAGGCTGCCAGGGCCCCCTTCTCCTTTTCCTCCTCCAGTCCTTCCTGTCCATTCTCCCCTCCCCTCGGCCAGCAGCTCTTCTCTCTCCTTTTGCTCCGGCTTGCTACCCGCCTTCTCCGGTAGGCTGCCAGGCGGACCCAGCCTGCCTTTCTCCGAGCCTTCACTACCGGGTCAAGCTGAGGAGGGGAGGGAGCTCAAGCAGCAGCCCAGAACCCCTCCCCTGCTCCCCATCCAACAAACGCTCCTTCCCCTCCTCCTCCTGCTCCATCCCTCCTCCCTTCTTTTCTGCTGCCAGTTACAACTAGTACACTCACAGCTGCTGCCATGGATATCAGCTAACCACACACACACACACACACACACACACACACACACACACACACGCAGCTACTGACCCCTAGTATCTCAACCCTCCCCCTTTTCCCTTTCCCCACCCCCATTCTCCCCCTCCCTCCCTCACCAGCGCAGCTACTGCTCCGGCTGCTGCTGCCACTACCGCTGCTCTCCTCTCCGCCGGGGCCACAGCCTTGAGTGTCATTCAAGCGGCTGCCAAACACCACCCCAAGCTCTCTTATCCCAGCCTTAGCCGTCATTCCCTCCGCTTGCCACTTCCCATTCCATACTTCCCCAAAAAAGAGGGGGTGGGGGGGCAAGCAGGGAGTGGGGCCGAGAGGAGGGAAAGCGAAGTCTTACCCTTCTTACCCCATCTTACTCTATCGTCGTCCTCTCACCTCCCGGACGACCCCAGAAATCGGAGCATAGCAGGGCAGAAGACCCTACTGCCATGTCTAAAAGCTTGAAAAAGAAAAGCCATTGGACTAGCAAAGTCCACGAGAGTGTCATTGGCAGGAACCAGGAGGGCCAGTTGGGCTTTGAACTAAAGGGGGGAGCCGAGAACGGACAGTTCCCCTACCTGGGGGAGGTGAAACCCGGCAAGGTGGCCTATGAGAGCGGCAGCAAGTTGGTACCGGAGGAGCTGCTGCTGGAGGTGAATGAGACCCCAGTTGCGGGGCTCACCATCAGGGATGTGCTGGCGGTGATCAAACACTGCAAGGACCCTATCCGACTGAAGTGTGTCAAACAAGGTAAGCACAGCTTTTTTATTTGGGTGACGGACAGCGAGACTCCGTCCCTGGGGCAGGGAGGATTGAGGGGCGTGCGTGTGTGCAAAAGGGGGTGTGTTATGTTATAATAGGGTGAAGAGATAGAGTTGTGCTAAAGCTGAGAACGTTTGGAGAGTGCTCGACTTGAGGTAGTTTAAGGACGGAGGAGGCTAAGATTCAGATGAGGATGTTTCTTGGTATGCAACTTTTTTTTTCAGTAGAATGGTCTTGAACTTGGTCTTGAAGGTGAGGGGGGAATTGAATGTGCGTCAGTTGCATCCCTCTGCATGGAACTAAGTGTTGGGGAAAGGAGAGTGGAAGGAAGGAAGAACTTAGGGAGCAGAGGCACCGCCAGCGGGGCAGGGAGGAAAAAGCACTTGATGGGAGAAGGGTGATGTGCTAACTAGAGAGATGGGGAGATTCTAGCGACCCGGACTGGAGAAGCCAAAGTCGGATACTGGGTAGGAAAGGAAAGGACAAATGGCTTTGGGCTCTTTGACAGCTACTCTAACTTTTTTTCCCTTCCCCTGTTTTCTGTCCCCCCCTTCCCCCTTCAGTCTCGTCATGTGGGTAGATAGCGTCATGTGCAATACAAAGTAACCCAGGGCAATATTTAGACAACCTTGACTTCTAGGGATGACACTAGGCACATACGCAGGGTGCTGATGCAGTGGAGAGTTACTGGCGCTAGGACTTTCCAAGCAAAATGTACTCGCTTTGTGGTTTTTTCCTTTTTGAATGGAAGTGCCATGGAGGATCACTTCTGTGGGTTGGGCTTTCCCCAGGCAGGGGTTATTGGTGGGCGTGTTTCGAGGACCAGTGGATGGAAATGCCTCCTGGTTACCTCCCTGGCTCCTTCAACTTTGAGCTCCGGGGAGATTTATTCCTAGGGCCCGCCACTGGTGTGGAAATGGGAGGAAAGGGATAGGGGGATGGGGGAGGGAGTGCTGGTGCTGGCTGAACTCTAGCTATCTTGCTGGCAGTTTCTGTTTAAAGGAAAATGAGATTCCCCAAGGACGCAAGAATGAGATAAAAGTTTGGCAGAGGGAATAACTAAGTAGAATCACATAGAGACTATTCTTTCCACATGTAGATGCATGCTTATTCATAACCTTATTTTGCACATTTCATGTATGGGGGGTATAAATATATGTATATATATATATATGTATATACACACACACACAGAGATATTTGCTTGTAAGAGATTTTGTGGGGGGTGTATTATAGTCATTGTAAATAGGTTGAGGTTGCTTCTTGTGTGTGTGTGCGCGCGCGCGCTCACAAGCACAATTGACTAGCAACATAAAACTCTTTTCAAGATATTTGGCTTTCAAAATGACTAGATCCATAAATAGAAAAGTTAAAAAAAAAATGAAATGCTTTGAAAAAGAAAACTTAAGGCAGAAATAAGTGGTTGGGAGGGGATTCTATCCGTGTGATAAGAGTGGAAAGAAAACAGACTGGAGTCAGAACAGTGTTCATATCCCATCTCATGCTTAATACCTTTGTGACCCTGGCAAGTCATTTAAATTCTGGGATCCAACTTCCTGTATTGCAAAGTGAGGAAATTTCAGACATTAAATCTTTGATTTCATGACAGCTTTTAAAAGAGAATTTTTCAAAAATGGAAAAAAAAATCTTCATAAACTTAATTATTGAGAATTGAATTTAAAAGGCAGAGTTGGACATAAATGTGATGGCTTATGGTTTCCAAAATTACATATACATGAATAAGCTATAGGGATTTGATTTTCTTTTCTTTCTTGTTCTGTTCTATACAGATCCAGCAAGCATAGCTTCACTGAGATTTCAGCCCCCTCATTGCTTTTAATATGACAAATTATAGCTTTTAACATGCCAATTATATGCATATATGTATATACAGATGTTTACACTCATACATGTGTGTATATGTGTTCATATATAGAAGCCACATGTTTATATAGAGAACATTTTGTTGAATAAGCATTCTGTTGAACTTTACTGATTAACTAGCATTGCTGAGCTTCACAAACATCGCAGTTGCCTAGTCTGAAGAGACTTTTGAATTATCATGAATAAAATTTTATTCTACCCTGTTGGCTTAGTTGTGTATACCATTGTAGTATTATTATGATTCTTTGAAATTTCACCAAAACATCTGTGGTTTCACGAAAATCCTTCATTCTTCAATCATTACAGATAAGAGAAAGCTTATGTGTCTTTATTGTTTTATGATGGGAGTGATATAGTGATGCTTGATACTGGCCAAGCCACTTTACCTCCCTGAAACCCAAGTTTCTTCACCTGAAAATTGATGAAGTTTAACTAAATGACATCTGAGGTCTCTCCTAGGTCTAAATCTGGTCATAGTCTTAAAGATTTTTCCTTCTTTTTCCAAAAAAGTACTTTGACACAGAGGCAACTGGCAACTTCAGAATGAAATATATACCTTCTATTTGTAATGTAAGACTCTTAGCTTAAGTACATTTGAAATATGCTCTACTTTCAATTGATTATAATTTTTAAAGTTTCCATTGATTTATAGTGGATTATGGAGTCA